>NC_092343.1:354350070-354950070 GCF_046630445.1 Rutidosis leptorrhynchoides
TAGAGAGTGTGTTTATGTTTATTTAGTGTTAATCCAGCTTTTGGACGAAGAAATTGAGGTTTAACATCAATTTTTTAAGGTTTTTGGGTGAATTGAGCTGAACAGAAGTTCACACGAGTGGGTCATACTTTTTGATCACACGCACGGTTGACCACACGGTTGATCGTCACTCGTGAACTCAGACGCACGGATTAGCATAACCTTTTGAGGTTAAGTGACTACAGTCTGATCACACGGGTGATCAAACGGTTGATTGTGACACGTACGAGTAATCACACGGGTGATTGTCACTCGCACGGTTGATTCTTTGTGTTAGGTTTGTTGGTTAAGTAGTAACACGTATGCTTGAGTCTGTGACACGTACGGTTGATACTTTCACACGTACGATTGATACTATCACACGTACGATTGATAACCTGAACCGCACGGTTTACCCTTTGGTAAAGTTTTCAAGATGTTTAATTCAAATGATTACGCGTTGGTCGCACCGTTAGTTCAGAGCATTACGAATATGACTCAACGATTACTCCTTGTTGAGAGTGAATCAGCAAGTGGTACGAAATATCCGAGGTTACTGAATATGGATAATTATTCTACTTGGAAGTCGAGGTTTAAGATTTGGTTTGATGGTCAGGACACGAAGCTTTGGAAGTACATTGAAACCGAATTTCAATGGCCACGTTCACCAGTTACGAATGAGTTGTATACACTACACAACATGCCTTTTGAAGAACGTGAGGAGTATAACTTGGAGAAAAAGATGTACTGTAATTTGACAAGTGCTCTTGATGGTCTGATTTTCCATCAATTTCTGTATCATGATAATTCATTCAAGATATGGGAAGCACTTCGTACTTTCAATGAAGGAAATTCATCTTACAGAATGAGAAAAGGCTTAGAGCTGAAAGCTGAGTTTGATCGTTTTCACTGGCAAGTTGGAGAGTCTATTACAGAATTGGTTGAAAGATATCATCATTTGCTAGCTGAAATACATAAGCATGATGTAACTATCGAAGAGAAAGACAAAGTGACATGTCTAGCTAGAGCATTACCATTAGAATGGAATGGTTTTGTATTAACTATGAAAACTAGTGGAGAATTAGCTACTGCTACAGTGAACTCGTTTATCGCAAGACTTCAGGAAGAAGAACTAGAGTTGTTAAACAAAGTCAAGAGGTCTAAACAAGTTCAAGACACCAAAATGTACTGTCCAAATAGTTACACACCGCCTAAGTCGGCTCATGCACCATTTCAAACAGCTTTTGCTATGAACAATCAGAATATGTGTGGTTTGAATGTTAGCAGTACACCTATTCAACAAACTTCATATCCACCACAAGTTTCACCATGTTCACTCAACAATCAATCACAGCCTACTTCAAATACTACTGAGTCATCTACGCCGACTGCATCAGATGTTCTTTCTGCACTTAAGATCGAAAACATGAGGAAAGCTGGAAAAGAGAAGATTAGTAAAGATATAGCTTTGCTGTCAAGCCTTGTTAATTCTTATGATAGTTATCTTGATGGTCGCGTAGGTAATATTCATCTAACAACTGAAGATTATCATCAACTTGATAAGAACGAAGCCGAGAAGATGGATATTATGTGGGGTATGGCAAATCTTGTGAGACGTGCTAGAGATTATGAAGAGCAAACTGGGATACCGATCAGTCTGACCAAGGATACAAAACTGGGTTTTGATATGAATTCTGTTACTTGTTACAACTGTGGAGAACTAGGTCATTTTTCAAGACAGTGCACAAAACAGAAGAAGCAGGGTAATTGTAATCCGTTCAAGAATCAGAACTACAGTTCTCAGAGTCATTCAACTAAACGTGAGATCTACATTACTGATAAAGTAAATGAAGCTGATGCAGCTGAAAGTCCGAACAAAGCTTTGGTTGTTATTCATGGAGACGATGATGATTGGTCTATGAAGTTAAATGTGGCTGTCCAGCAACCTAAAGCCAACATGGCCAAGATCACTGAAGTAGAAGAAGACTGCGTCACTAGTAAAAACATAATTGAGAAGCTGACTGCTCGTGCTGAAAGAGCTGAAGAATTGTCAAGAACCATTCGAAGAGAGAAGGTTCAGAAGCAAGTTGTGAGCAAATTCAAAAAGGCACGTGATTCAGTTCCTCGTACACCTGAATCTGGAAGTGTTTCACCAACATCATCAGAGGACTACTACTTCAATAGTTGGAAGGATAAGTATGGTGATACCTCAGTGTTTGAGGACAGTCTAGAAGCAGATCATAGTGAAGAAACATTGGTTGATGCTGATAAGGAATTAGACGAATGGGGTAGAATGATTGCTGTTGAATTGGAGATGTTAGTTCTTTTGTGTAACAGACTGAAACCCGGGCTAGTTGTAAGTGGACTATTTTTGCCCTTAGGGTTTGTGCTTAGTCTTAAGTGATTTTTATTTTAATTATTTTATTAGTGTTTTATTATAATTATGTTGTGACCAGTTTGTGACAAGGGTCCCAGAACAGGTTTGTTTATTTTATTTGGACCTCGTTTGGGTTACCTAATCTTGTGCGAAAGATATCAGATAACTGGTAAATACCCGTGTGTTGCTCAGTGTGGGAATTAAACCCAACTAAGAGACTAGTGTACTGTATTTCCTTCCCATTTCTAGAAAATTCATTCTTCACTCCCGTACCTAACTTCCACCTCTTCAAACCCTAATTCCTAAATTGTGTTCTAGAGCTCAAATTGTTCATACCATTTTGTTTCTTACAGATTACTGAGTCTATCAAGGTAAGTAACATGTGTTTTTGTGTTCAATTCGTTGTTAAATTCTTGGTTTTGTGTGAGTTTTGTAAAAAGCTTGAATTTGTGTCAAAACAAGTGATTTAAGTGTTGTTATGGTCAAATTGTTGTGAGTTTTGAGTCTATAACAAGTAGTGAACAAGTTGTGGTCGATTTTGGTGTTTAAGACGAGCTCTAGATCGAGATTTGAGGATTTCATCGTGAAGTCCGTAGCCTTTGTTCAGTTTCCGAGGAAGATGAACACAGTCGGCCGACTGTCGGACGACAGTCGACCGACTGAGGGTGAACCGACCGACTAGCGAGTGAACCGACCGACTGAGATTTGCCTTCGGCCGATTGATGTATTACCCAATGAATCGACCGACTGGACAGGTCAGTCGACCGATTGTGTCGACAGTCGACCGACTGTAAGTGTCAGTCGACCGACTGTGTGTACAGGGCAGAATGTTTTACCAAAGTGCCTTTTTTCTAGCCGTTATGCTGCCCGTTTATATTTTGGTGTTCAGGATGTAAATTTTGAAAGTGCATAAGTGTTAAGCATGAAAATTTTAGCGGACGCATTTTTTTATGAATTTGCTATAATTCGCTGTCAGTGTGTCTAATCTTGATGGGAACACTATTCTAACTTGGTTTTTGCTGTTCTCAGGAGATAAGGACAAGGAAGAAGCTCAGAAATAATAACTGAGCAGCTGCTGGTAATTGGTGAGTGGGTCTATCTACGGATAGAGTTTAAGTAGCATATCATGCTACTGTGGTCGACTCTTTTACCATGCATAGTGTAGGAATTGCTATGATAGAATAATATAGTTTGCCTAATGTTGTATGTGAATTATGTGTACACTGTGTGAATGGCACCAGTCGGGCCTAGGGAGACTGGGGACTCGAGACCGTGCCTAGGAGAGGTTAGAGTCCGTATGAGATCAACCGTGCCTAGGGGAGGTTGGGTCCATAGGCTACTGATTGTGGAGTATAGTGTGAATGATGTATCCCCTGCATCTGGATAACTATACTGTGAATTGAGTAGCAGGGACTATCGGTAGACTCATGCCCGATCAGCTGGGAGTCGTTTGCTCTTACAAGCCGCCGATCCTCGTATTGTCTTATTGTATGCTAGTTGGTAGTTAGCAAGTGTTGTTGTTAGCATATAGCTTGTGTGTGGCTTAAGCTCTATCTGTTAGATAGATTCCATTCACTTAGCGGTGCGCTAATCCCCCACATGTTTCCCCCTTTGCAGGTTTAGGTACTGCTAGATGGGATGGGTATTGATGCAGAAGACATGTTTGACAACCCAACTCTGATGTGGACTTTTGTATAAATAATGTTTTGTAATAACGTAACACCGTTGTGTAAACTTAAACATAATTGCACGGATTAATGTAATGACGTGACTTATATTGTATTTGTTAACAAAGTCTTCCGCTGTGTATTTTTTTTAAAAAAAAAATGGCCGGTGTTACAAGTTGGTATCAGAGCATGGTTTGGCAGCAAGTGTGTGCACGTACTTTGTTCCCAAACCCTGAGGCAAGTCAAACATGTCTGTGGGAGTGGGGGGCTAAGTGAAAATAGGATATACGTGTGTTGGTTGTGATTGAACTAACTGTTATCCACTAAGCTTTTGTGTGAGCTGTTTTGTAGCACAGGTATGTCTGATAGAAATGCAACTGGCCCATCCAACCCCGGAACATTTAGAGCACCAGAAGAGGGTGTTGAGTCTGATGATGATCAGAGTAGTTACATCCTTCAATTAGAAAGTAAGCTAAAAGAGGCTGAGGACAAAATTAATGAGCTTGAATTGGCAAGGCATTCTGGAAATGATGATACACCACCTGGATTCCCAACCGCGCAATCCCAAACGATACCTAATGTGCACCAGAACCAGTTTCAGAATCAAATACCTAACCAATATTATATGCCACCGCAAAACACTTTTACTTACCAAAATCCCATGATGATGAATCCATACCAAATGCAAATGTTCCAACAACCTTACATGCAACCACCCAAAAAGTGTACTTATAAGAACTTCCGTGATTGCAAACCCTCTGAGTTCTCTGGAAGTACTGATCCGACTATAACTCTCAGTTGGTTGCGAGAAGTTGAAAGGGTATTTGAAGCGTGTCAGTGTGAACCCGAGCTGAAGGTAACATATGCTAGTAGACTGTTGAAAGGTAGGGCTATGATTTGGTGGGATTCTTTGATTTCCAGTATACCAAAAGAGCAAGTGAGTATGATCACGTGGGAGCAGTTTCATGGGAAGGTGTGTGAACAGTATTGTAATCCGTTTGATATGAACTGAATCAAGACTGAATTTCTTGAAATGAACATGACACCTCAAATGACGATCGATGAGGTAGTAGAGAAGTATATGGATAAACTGAGGTTTGTACAACAGTGGGTGCCAGACGAAGCATCTCGTATACAACATTTTGTTAATATCATTTTGCCAGAGTACCGAACTTTTGTTAGAACGGCTACGTCTTTGTCTCAAGCGGTTGTGATGGCTAAGATGGTAGAAAGTGATGTTCAGGCCGCCAGAAATAGAATGTTTGGTAATGTGCTGCAACAAGGTGGGCAAGTATCTGGTCAATCAGGATCTAAATCCAAGAAGTCTAGTGGGTTTAAATCGAAGGGTAAAAGTGGTCAGAGTAGTTCTGGATCTGGATCAGGTAAAGGGAATTGGTGTCACCCGTGTCGATCTTCTCACAGTGGTCAGTGTTCTAAGGCTACAAGAAGATGCTTAAAGTGTGGTGTAGTTGGGCATGAGTCTTCAGCATGTCCATATCCGAATAGTGTGTGTTGGAGTTGTTATAAACCAGGGCATCGTGCAGTTAGTTGTCCATCGAAGAGTGGTAGTTCCGGGGCAGGGTCAGGGGCGCGTTCAGCATCAGCCGGAGGGTCAACTGCCTCGAGTGGGCAAAAGAGGAAGAACCCTCCAACAGCAGAGGCTAGAGCTTTTCAGATGTCGGTTGAGAATACCGTGGCAACTGACGAAGTGATCACCGGTATGTTTCTAATCAACTCAATACCTGCTCGCATATTGTTTAATTGTGGTGCCAATAGGTGTTTTATGTCCCTAGATTTCTGTGCTAAGTTGAATTTACCAGCTACTGTGTTACCCAAGCCGGTTAGTGTAGAAGTAGCTGATGGTAAGACCACACCCGTCACAACATATGTGTCTGGGGTTTGTATAGAGATCGAAGGGAAGTCTTTCCCAGTGACTTGTTTAGTGTTACCTATTCCTAGCTTTGATTTAGTATTAGGAATGGATTGGCTGAGCTCGCTTAGGGCTAATATTAAGTGCGATAGGAAAATGATTACCTTTCGTTCGACCGATGGAACCCGTGTTGTGGCCCGAGGGGAGCGGGGCGGGTATAATTTTCCATTGATAACCATGATGAAATCGAAAAAGTCGATGGAAAAGGGTTGTGATTCGTTTCTTGCGTATGTGATTGATGCGAAGAAAGAAAAGAGAACAGTGGCCAATATTCCAGTAGTATCAGAATTTCCCGAAGTGTTCCCAGATGAGTTACCAGGTCTGCCGCCGGTAAGGGAAGTCGAATATAAGATTGAGTTGGTTCCTGGAACAACTCCAGTTGCAAAAGCTCCATACCGATTAGCGCCGTCTGAAATCCGTGAAATGATGTCACAGATTCAAGAGTTATTAGATCGTGGGATTATCCGACCGAGTTCTTCACCGTGGGGTGCTCCGGTATTGTTTGTTAAAAAGAAAGATGGGTCAATGCGTATGTGTATTGATTATCGTGAATTGAACAAAAGAACTGTGAAGAATAAGTATCCGTTACCTCGAATAGATGATTTGTTCGATCAGTTACAGGGTGCTTCATTCTTTTCTAAGATAGACTTACGATCCGGATATCATCAGGTTCGTGTTGCTGAATCAGATATACCGAAAACAGCGTTCAGAACAAGGTATGGTCATTATGAATTTCTTGTCATGCCTTTTGGGTTGACGAATGCGCCAGCAGTCTTCATGGATCTAATGAATAGAGTGTGTAGTCCATTCTTAGATAAGTTTGTGATTGTGTTTATTGATGACATATTGGTGTATTCGAAAACAGAGAGTGAACATGCTGAACATCTGAGGTTGGTTTTGAACTTGTTAAAACGTGACCAACTATTTGCAAAATTTTCAAAGTGTGAATTTTGGCTACGTGAAGTGCAGTTTTTGGGTCATGTGATTTGTACCGAGGGTATAAAAGTTGATCCGACAAAGATAGAAGCGGTAATGAATTGGAATTCTCCGGGGACTCCGACTGAGATTAAGAGTTTTCTGGGATTGGCTGGTTATTATCGCAGGTTTATCAAAGATTTCTCTAAAATAGCGGGTCCATTGACTAAGTTGACTCGTAAAGATATAGCCTTTCGATGGACTGATGAACAGGAAAAGGCTTTTCAGATATTGAAACAGCTACTGTGTCAGGCACCAGTGTTAGCTTTACCAGAAGGTTCAGACGACTTCGTGGTATACTGTGATGCATCATATGCTGGGTTGGGTTGTGTCTTAATGCATAGAGATAAAGTAACCGCCTACGCCTCGCGACAGTTGAAAGTTCATGAGAAGAATTATCCAGTGCATGATCTTGAAATGGCTGCAGTAGTGTTTGCTTTGAAACTGTGGAGACATTATTTGTATGGAACTCATTGTGTTATTTGTACAGATCATAAGAGTTTGCAATATATCTTCTCACAGAAAGAATTGAATATGCGTCAGAGACGGTGGCAAGAGTTGATCAAAGATTATGATTGTGAAATTAAATATCATCCGGGTAAGGCAAATGTGGTTGCAGATGCGCTAAGTCGTAAAAAGTCAAGTGAAAATGTGAAATTCCTTCGTTTGAATATAACTTCAGATTTGATTAACAGCTTAAGAACCGTTCAGGCCCGTGCTTTGGAGGACGAACATATTAAATATGAACAAATGATCAAACGAAAAGTGGACTTAAGTGATGACTCACGTGGACTAAAGACTTTAAACAATCGTGTTTGGGTACCTAAGCTTGGAGATTTGAGGGATTTAATTATGACAGAAGCTCACAAATCCAAATTGACAGTACATCCGGGTAGTAATAAGATGTATCATGATTTGAAAGCAGTGTATTGGTGGCCGACAATGAAAACAGATATCGCTCGATATGTTGAAAAGTGTCATATATGTGCTCAAGTGAAGGCAGAACATCAGAAACCTTATGGTTCGCTACGTCAGTTACAGATTCCAGAGTGGAAATGGGAACATATAACGATGGATTTTGTGACCAAACTACCAAGAACTCAGAAACGACACGATATGATTTGGGTAATAGTGGATCGTCTAACTAAAAGTGCTCATTTTCTTGCTACTCGTGAAACAGCTTCGTTAAGTGAGTTAGTCGAATTGTATGTTAAAGAAATAGTTAGTCGACATAGCGTGCCATTATCGATCGTTTCAGACAGAGATTCCAGATTTGTGTCGAATTTTTAGAACAGTCTTCAACAGAATTTGGGCACACGTGTGAATTTAAGTACAGCTTATCATCCTCAGACAGACAGTCAGAGTGAAAGAACGATACAGACTTTGGAGGATATGTTAAGGGCTTGTGTGTTAGAATACGGTGGTTCGTGGGATACACATTTACCGTTGGTCGAATTCGCGTATAATAATTCATATCATTCGAGTATAGGGATGCCGCCCTATGAAATGTTGTATGGTCGTCGTTGCAGAACACCGACTTGTTGGTTAGAAGCCGGGGAGAAACAGTTTGCAGGTCCCGAAATTGTTCAAATGACAGCCGAAAAAGTTGCAATTGCGCGAGAAAAGTTGAAAGCCGCTAGAGATAGACAGAAAATGTATGCTGATCCGCGTAGACGTCCGGTAACCTTTAGTGTGGGTGAACGAGTGTATCTGAAAGTTTCGCCGTGGAAAGGGGTTATCAGATTCGGTAAACGCGGTACGTTAGCACCGAGATTTACTGGTCCATTTCAGATCAGTGAAGTGTTGAATGATCACACTGTGGTGTTAGATCTTCCGCCAGAGTTAGCCGGTATTCATAATACATTTAACGTGTGTTATCTTCGTAAGTGTAAAGTCGATGATGAAACGCAACTTCTTCCTTTAGAAGATTTAAGGGTCGATTTGAATAAGAAATTGGTGGAAGAGCCGGTCCGTGTAGTTGACCGAAAGGTGACTAAGTTGAGATATAAAGAGATACCAATGGTGTTGATTGAGTGGAAACACAGTTTGGGTTCTAATCTTACGTGGGAAACGGAAGAGTTGATGAGAAACCGCTACCCTCATTTGTTTGACCAAGACCAGATTCCGAGGACCGAATCTCCTTAAGGGGGGTGGATTTGTAACAGACTGAAACCCGGGCTAGTTGTAAGTGGACTATTTTTGCCCTTAGGGTTTGTGCTTAGTCTTAAGTGATTTTTATTTTAATTATTTTATTAGTGTTTTATTATAATTGTGTTGTGACCAGTTTGTGACAAGGGTCCCAGAACAGGTTTGTTTATTTTATTTGGACCTCGTTTGGGTTACCTAATCTTGTGCGAAAGATATCAGATAACTGGTAAATACCCGTGTGTTGCTCAGTGTGGGAATTAAACCCAACTAAGAGACTAGTGTACTGTATTTCCTTCCCATTTCTAGAAAATTCATTCTTCACTCCCGTACCTAACTTCCACCTCTTCAAACCCTAATTCCTAAATTGTGTTCTAGAGCTCAAATTGTTCATACCATCTTGTTTCTTACAGATTACTGAGTCTATCAAGGTAAGTAACATGTGTTTTTGTGTTCAATTCGTTGTTAAATTCTTGGTTTTGTGTGAGTTTTGTAAAAAGCTTGAATTTGTGTCAAAACAAGTGATTTAAGTGTTGTTATGGTCAAATTGTTGTGAGTTTTGAGTCTATAACAAGTAGTGAACAAGTTGTGGTCGATTTTGGTGTTTAAGACGAGCTCTAGATCAAGATTTGAGGATTTCATCGTGAAGTCCGTAGCCTTTGTTCAGTTTCCGAGGAAGATGAACACAGTCGGCCGACTGTCGGACGACAGTCGACCGACTGAGGGTGAACCGACCGACTGGCGAGTGAACCGACCGACTGAGATTTGCCTTCGGCCGATTGATGTATTACCCAATGAATCGACCGACTGGACAGGTCAGTCGACCGACTGTGTCGACAGTCGACCGACTGTAAGTGTCAGTCGACCGACTGTGTGTACAGGGCAGAATGTTTTACCAAAGTGCCTTTTTTCTAGTCGTTATGCTGCCCGTTTATATTTTGGTGTTCAGGATGTAAATTTTGAAAGTGCATAAGTGTTAAGCATGAAAATTTTAGCGGACGCATTTTTTTATGAATTTGCTATAATTCGCTGTCAGTGTGTCTAATCTTGATGGGAATACTATTCTAACTTGGTTTTTGCTGTTCTCAGGAGATAAGGACAAGGAAGAAGCTCAGAAATAATAACTGAGCAGCTGCTGGTAATTGGTGAGTGGGTCTATCTATGGATAGAGTTTAAGTAGCATATCATGCTACTGTGGTCGACTCTTTTACCATGAATAGTGTAGGAATTGCTATGATAGAATAATATAGTTTGCCTAATGTTGTATGTGAATTATGTGTACACTGTGTGAATGGCACCAGTCGGGCCTAGGGAGACTGGGGACTCGAGACCGTGCCTAGGAGAGGTTAGAGTCCGTATGAGGTCAACCGTGCCTAGGGGAGGTTGGGTCCATAGGCTACTGATTGTGGAGTATAGTGTGAATGATGCATCCCCTGCATCTGGATAACTATACTGTGAATTGAGTAGCAGGGACTATCGGTAGACTCAGGCCCGATCAGCTGGGAGTCGTGTGCTCTTACAAGCCGCCGATCCTTGTATTGTCTTATTGTATGCTAGTTGGTAGTTAGCAAGTGTTGTTGTTAGCATATAGCTTGTGTGTGGCTTAAGCTCTATCTGTTAGATAGATTCCATTCACTTAGCGGTGCGCTAATCCCCCACATGTTTCCCCCTTTGCAGGTTTAGGTACTGCTAGATGGGATGGGTATTGATGCAGAAGACATGTTTGACAACCCAACTCTGATGTGGACTTTTGTATAAATAATGTTTTGTAATAACGTAACACCGTTGTGTAAACTTAAACATAATTGCACGGATTAATGTAATGATGTGACTTATATTGTATTTGTTAACAAAGTCTTCCGCTGTGTATTTTTAAAAAAAAAAATGGCCGGTGTTACATTTTGGGTGAAGGTTTAGATCTCGAGAGTGTAAATTCAGAAATTGATGATTCAGACAAGATGTCAGAATCAGAGGTTGAAGATAAAGCTGATCATACTGGGGTAGATCAAACTAATTTTGAAGCATTGAACAATCAAGCAGTTAACTTATTGAAGATGTGCTTATCAACTAGTGATCTTGAAAAGGTTTCCGGTTTGACAAGAGCTATGGATATATGGGATAAACTTGAGCAGATTAATTTGGGAAAAGATGTTGATACTTCAGAATTTCTTACAGACTCGTCAGAATCAGAAGATGAGCTCGATGATAGGAAGAAGACAGATTTCTTTGCATTTATGGCTGAGACTTCCTCATCAAATAATGCTCAACAGGTATCTTCTGATCCATCTACTGTTATTGAATGTGTTAAATGTGCTGAATCTAAGGTAACAATAGATAATTTAACTAAGGCATATGAGGAAATGAAAGAAAAATGGCATGCTGACCATGTGACCACTAAGGTTGAAAATGAGTTGAAAGAGCAAATCAAAGTTTATAAAAACCAACTTCATGATCTGAAATGTTATAACTTTGATATAAATCAAGCTTTAGTTAAACGTGTTGACACAATAAACGAATTGAAGAAAGAAAATGAATGTGTTAAAGCTGATTTAGAAGCTATGTCAATTAAGATGAAATGTTGGGCAAGTGCGTCACAATGGAATGCATTAATGGTGGAATTAAATGGCACCAAGGGAAAGGGTATTGGATTAAAGGCCGCAGCTCCACCATTTCAGAACAAATTTGTTAATGCAAATGTTGTTGATGGACGACCAGAAGACTGTATTCCACCTAGTTATGAGGACTATGTTGAGAAGAACAAAAAGTGTAGCTCAACTGAGAATGCACCTTCTGATGATTCCACTGAAGGATCTTTAGATCATGAGGAAGATAAGAAAACTGGCCTAGGAGATAAGTCGGAGAAAAGGAAGGTGATAACACCTGATGACCCAATTCGGATTATGAAAAATCCAAAGTTTGCTAATAGAGTGGTTCCACCGGTTACACCTAAACCTGTATCTAAATCTGTTCCTAGAAAGAGGTCAAACGTTTCTCTTGTGTCTACAAAAACACAAGATCCCTCTTCCTCTAACTCTAATAATCAATATCAATCTAGAGGATATAGAGAATTTCAACAATGTTTTAGTTGTGGTGTGTTTGGACACATTGCTGCTAACTGTCCTACAAGGTTTAGAACACCAAGACATAAGATTGACCTCACATATGATGATCACCGATCACCTTATATTCACATAACAGGTTCACCTGTTTGTGATGAAGTTTGCACTCGAAGACATACGACAAATGTTGTCTATGGAGACTATAAGAGAAAGAACTTCAATAGGTCAATTTCCCCTATGAAGATGAAGGTTCCTAAGAAGGATACCGAGGCAAGAGTTGCCGAATCAAGTGATCGAGAATTTAAGGCACGATCACCTTCGCAAAAAGCTAGTCGTAGAAAATATTTTTCCCGTACCAGACCACGAGTAAATCGCTCTGAAGATGAGCAAAATGTGAAAAACCAGAAGAGCAATGTTGCTTCTTCTAAACTGTCTAAGTTTATGGTTTCAGACGATGAGGTTCCACCTGACTCAAATGGGAAATGGATGGAAGTTCAAGCTATGGGTGTTAATGGACAACCTATTGCCGTCCGGGAATGGGTTCCCATTATCAATTAATTCTTGTAATGTGATATGCAGAGAACCAGGCTACCTGCAAACAACACCTGGATAGTAGATAGCGGTGCCTTGAGACATATGACTGGACAGCTATCTCTTCTCTCGGATGTACACCCAATTAAGGGAGGTTATGTTGCATTTGCTGGAGATAAAGGAGGTCACATTTCAGCTCAAGGTTTATTGAAGAATGACAAAGTTAGTTTCAACAAAGTAAACTACTGTCAAGAGCTTGCAAACAATTTGTTGTCGGTTTCAAAAATCTATGAAAAATCCTTCAAAGTAGCATTTGATGACAATTTCAGCTACATTTTGAAACCAGAGTTTGTGATTCCTCCAAAAATGATTTTGATGAAGGCTCCTAGACAAGCTGATTTATACATGCTAGATATGAATGTTGCTACTTCAACTGCTGAACATCATCAAGCTTTTGTTTCTAAAGCGACTGAACAAGATTCTATTACATGGCACAAACGCATGGGTCATTTAAGTTTTTGAAAGATGAACCATCTGGTTCACAACAATCTTGTAGAAGGTGTTGATCTTCGATCTTTTCAGATCCCAGGAACATGTGTTCCGTGTAAGAAGGGTAAGCAGAGCAAGAAAGCTCATAAGTTGGTGAAGTACAATCCTATCTCTGCTCCACTTGAATTGTTACATATGGACCTTTTCAGTCCAATCCGTTTTGAAATCATTAATGGAAGTAAGTATTGTCTGGTAGTAACTGATGGTTATTCAAGATTCTCTTGGGTAATGTTCTTGAAAGAGAAGTCTGATACGTTTGAGAACTTGAAAGTGCTAATCAATCGATTAGAGACAGGTTTTAATTTGAAAGTTATAAAGATTCGTTGCGACAATGGTACAAAATTCAAGAATCAGTTTCTTGCAGGTTTTTGTATTGAAAAAGGTATCAATATGCAGTTCAGTTCTGCATACGCTCCACAGATGAATGGTGTTGCTGAAAGAAAGAATAGGGTTTTGATTGAAACTGCTAGAACTATGCTAGCTGATTCATCTTTACCTGTTCATTTTTGGGGTGAAGCTGTTGCAAATGCTTGTTACACTATGAATCAGGTATTAACTGTTAAACGACTGGGTAAAACATGCTAAGAGTTATTGCATGGGAGAAAACCATCATTGAAGCATCTAAAACCATTTGGTGCCCCGTGTACCATTTTGAAGAGAAAACCCGGAAGTAAGTTTGATTCAAAAGTGGTTACTGGAGTGTTTCTCGGTTACAGTTTTCCTAACAAGCGAGTTTTCAACAATGAAACGAGATGTGTTGAAGAATGGTCTGAAGTTGACGTCCAACGGAATTACACAAAGACTGCTACCAAAAGTCATCCTTGGATCTACAACTATGATGAGCTGATTGATTCATTTAATCTTGCTCCAGATCAGACGGAGAATGAAGTAGAGTTACAAATGCTGTTTGATTTACAGAACGAGCCAGAAGTGTCTGCACCTACTCCAACTCCATTACCTACTGTCGTTGAACCCGTACAAGATTCAGATCAAGATGTTGATCCAGTGTACGATACCTGCGGATCTGATATTTCGAGTGATAATTCTGATAATCCTGAAGATGGAGATACCATGAATCTACATCGAGAAATACCTATTCCCGCACACCCAGTTCCTAGAACTACATCTGCTCATCCTAGAGAAAATATAATTGGAGATCCAAATACATGCGTTAGGACAAGAAGACAAGTTCAGTTTGATGGTCAAGTTGATTCTCATATGACAGCCGCTGCTGCATATTACGAGTATTCATGTCATATTTCTAGAATAGAGCCAAAGACAACAAAAGAAGCTTTGAAGCATGTTGATTGGGTGATGGCTATGTAAGAAGAGATTCAGCAATTCCATCATCTAGATATTTGGAAGTTAGTTATTAAGCCGCATGGTGCGAAGGTTATCGACCTCAAATGGGTTTGGAAGTGGAAATTCGACGAAGATGGCAATGTTACCCGTAATAAAGCAAGATTAGTTGCTAAAGGTTATCAGCAAGATCCTGAATTTGATTACGATGAGGTTTTCGCTCCTGTTGCCAGATTGGAATCGATTCACATTTTCTTGACTTTCGCGTCTTTTATGAAGTTTAAAGTTTATCAAATGGATGTTAAGAGTGCATTTCTGTATGGCAAGCTAAATGAAAGAGTATATGTCAGTCAACCTCCGGGTTTTGAAGATCATCTTCATCCTGACAAAGTTTACCGATTACGTCGAGCCCTTTATGGTTTACATCAAGCTCCTAGAGCTTGGTACGGACGGTTATCGAGTTATCTAATTGAAAAAGGATACCAAATGGACACGGTAGACTGTACTCTATTCACAAAAGTTCAAGATGACGACATTATTTTAGTCCAGATTTATGTTGATGATATTATCTTCGATGCTACTAAGCAGGAACTCATTGATGAGTTCGAACAGGTGATGAAGGACTAGTTCGAAATGAGTAAATTGGGTCTCTTACACTACTTTCTTAGTTTATAAGTCGAACAGACTAGTAATGGTATTTTTATTCATCAAGCAAAGTATGTAAATGATATACTTGAACGATTCGGTATGACTCAAGAACGTCCTGTGTCAACTCCGTTAGCTGTGAAGCATGGTATTTCACTAGAGTGCGAAGGAGAACCTGTTTATCCTACATATTATCGAGCAATCATTGGATCGCTCATGTATCTCACTGCGTCCAGGCCAGATATTATATTCGCAACATGTCTGTGTGCTCGTTATCAAGTTAATCCGAATACAGTTCATCTTACAGCTGCCAAAAGAATTCTACGTTATCTGTTGCATTCGCCAAATCTCGACATCTGGTATTCGAACGATGAGAAGTTTGGTCTTGTAGCTTACAGTGATTCAGATTATGCTGGTTGCAAAATCAACAATTAGTCTACATCAGGAGGATGTCAATTTCTAGGTGAAAGGCTGGTGACCTGGCAGTGCAAGAAACAAACTGCAGTTGCTCTTTCCACGTGTGAAGCTGAATATATAGCTGCTGCTAGTTGTTGTTCGCAAGTTGTTTGGATCCAACAACAACTTCGCGATTACGGGCTAAGAATCTCTTTCTCTCCTCTTTATATTGATAATACTGCTGCTATAGCAATTACTAAGAATCCTGTGCAACATTCTAAGACTAAACACATAGGTGTTAAATATCATTTTCTTAGGGATTGTCATGAGAAAAAGATTATTGAGGTTAGGAGAATAGGTACTAAGGACCAAAGGGCTGACCTATTCACTAAGGCTTTTGATAAACCTAGGTTCTTACTCCTACTAGAGATGAATGGCATTGTTGATCGAGACAAAGTAATTTCGGATGTTGTGTATGAGGGTTAGTCAAGCTTTTAGACTTTGCATGTATGATGCATGACATGTAGATTTTTAATTGTTTAATTATCTGTATTGCATATTTTTGCTTTCTGTTTACATTCCTTTACATGATTTATTTCATGTTTGCATGCTAGTCTGTAGTTATTTTCTGTTTGGTTAAAATGCTAAAACACAAAAAGATTTTATATTTCAGCATTTTACGGGGAGTATATGTTATCAGCAGAAAATACCTAAAAAGTAAAAAATGCCTCACCAGAAAATCTTAAAAAGTTGAAAAATCCGAAAATGAGCTTGTTTTTATTAATATGTTGGAGATGAAGAAATTACTGTACTGAGAATTGATATATTTGATTAGTAATGACTGATTTGAATGTTTATGTCTATCTATTGTGTAATGAACTGATAGACATGACTTATGAATTCTTGGCTTTAGACAATCATAATAAGAATAACGATCATCTAAGATTCAGAAGTCATGGATGATCTGTAGCGTTTGAAGGTAATCACCTAATTATCTCCGAAACTGTATGAAATGATAGTTGTTGAGGAACTCAACAGTCGGTTGAGGGTATCCCCTATCATAATTGATAATTGTTAGAGAAAGTTGGTGTCGGATGTCCCCAAGCAATATTCAACGTTGCTCTACCAATTCAGCTTCACAGCTATGAATGGGACATTCAATAGTTCATTTAAGGGGTTGAGGATTATCTGTTTGGCTGGTGCATACCACGTTGTCACGGGCCTGAGACTTAATAATCGAAACTAAACCCTGAAGATACAGAAAAAATTAGTTTATGTTGAAAGTAAGTGTCCCTTCTCACTTAAGGTCTAAAAGTATAACTCCTTATTGCGGACCGTTTAAGCATTTAAGGGAGAACACCTTCGAGTGATCTGAGCACACAACAAAGAAACATGAGTTCATGCATAAAAATGGAAAATCCATTCATGATGGCGTTCAAAATCAATATATCAAAAGACAGTGATGTGCTGTAAAATCAAGATATCAAAAGAAAATCAATGTCAATAAAATTGGCGTATCAAGATGGCAAAGTCCTGAAAGTATGAAGAATGCTGATTCATGATGTGATCATAAAGAACTCAGATCATTCTTAGTGTGACACCCCCGCGCAGCTTGAATTGTTTAATCATGACGTTCACACTGAACTATCAAGATTCTTGTCGTCTGCAATATAGAGTTATATCCATTATGACTGTAAGTTGGAAAGATACTTACCTAGATACACTCTAATACTTAGTTATGAAAGTTTAACTTTCGATTCCGTTTTCCATGATAACTTAAACATAAAGAAGTTAAGGGCCTCGAGATTTATTTCATGCGATGACTGGTCATCAGGCAAGTCTGCTTTAACTGTAGACCAATCACCACGGTAAATAGTGCGCCTATTCGGATAATCCAATATACTCCGAGATCAGCCGAGCCAACTAGATTGAAGATTGTCAACACATTGGTAGAAGCCAAAGGCTGACATGGTTATTCAAAATGCCGTGAGAACCATCCTGTTCAATTTAAATGAAGTACATGGAAAGAGATAACGGAAAGTTACTTGTAATGAATTGACAATCTAATAAAAATGCACAATCATAAGTGATGGAAGAATCAAGGATTAATTAACTTAGCATGATCTCAAAAATCATTGCTTTATAGTTTTTAAGTAATTAATGCCAACATGATTGTCGAAGTGTCCGGAATGAATATGTTCATGTTTAATGAGGATTGATATCAGTAATTGCATGATAATAGACATAGATTGGATAATTAGGAATGAACGACAGAAATTGATTCAATATGTCAGTTCTGATCCATTTTTTTAAAATTGTTAATCATCTTGCTCACAAAAAGAATGTGGATTTGTATGTCTTATATATCTGTTCTGTTATTTTGTTTGCATTATAAACTATAAAACAACAAAAAGATTTTGGCTTGCATGTTATTGCATTTCATGATAGAATGTCTTTCATTTGCATAATTTTAGTTGCATGACATTTTGCATCAGAAAATCCATAAAGATTTTATCATTTTCTTGTTTTTCTGATTATCCTCTGAGTGCATAACGACATCTGAAAGAACTTTGTTGAGATCAAGATATTGGGCCACCAAATCCATGAGTTAGAAGTTCGTAGAGTTTGTGACTGTTTGAAGGACATTGATGTTTTAGATTGCTAATGAACTTAAGTTGACATTACACTGTAGGACTTACTCTTGGATCACAGATTGATTAGAGTAATAACCTTGTTTAGGTTAGGATTTTATCTTCCTAAGTGTTAATAATCATTTCTTGAAGGTTTAGTGATTTTCGACTCAAGTTGAAAGTGCTTGTTAGATCTAAGATTGCCGAACGAGTCGAAATCCTAAGGTTGTAGAATTTTTGAAGTTTCGAAATTGCCTAAGTGATCACTCGCACGTTTGATGTGTGAACCGTACGATTGACCACACGTTTGAAGTTAACCGTACGGATGACCCTGATCAACTTGTCTTAAGACATTTGGGTCACACGCACGTGTGATCTAGGTGAGACGCGCGTTTGATGGTAGATCGTGTGATCAACCGCACGGTTGATCACGAGAGTATAAATAGGGGTGATGAGCTCAACAGCTCACACTTGTGCACCCAATACTTTTTCTCTCTCTATTTTCAATCATCACCGATCAAGCATTCTTTTGCAACGAATGTTAAGCATACTTAGATGAATCCAGCGCCACCTATTAGGTATGATTTCATCGAGTTTAAGTTAGTTAATTTTGTGTTATAATGTGTCGAAACCCTAAGGGTTCTTAACTCGAATTTCATGAAATTGAAGCTCGTTTTGATGTATATCTGTGATTGTTTTGAGTTAAACGATACTTACACTTGCTATTATGATGTAAATCGACACATAAAATGATCAAACATGTGATCCCGTTAATTTAAAAAGTGCATTTAATATTCGGTTTCATCAGACATGCACGAGTGATGTCACTCGCATGCGTGAGGCATGACTCGCACGAGTCAGTGCACGGTTGATGATCAACCGTGTGTACCTTTGAACTCACTCGTTTGTCTTGATTTTATTGATCACTCGTCTGCAAGAGCTGACATGTGTGATAAACCACACGAGTCACCACACGGTTGATTCACTCGCTTAGAATTTTTGCATCAGCCGTGTACCCTGTCTGAAACCATATTACTGCTCAAACGTGTCAACAGTGATACGAGTGACTATATCACTCGCACGGTTGATCTCTTAGCCGCACGTGTGACACTGTCACTCGCACGTTTCATCCTTTTCAACACTTTTATGATGCGTTGATGCAAATGCTTTAATGTTTTATGGTGATTGATTTATATATCTAACTATTCTGTAAATGTTTCAGTTTCTGTTTAGATATCTTCATATGGCAGAACAACAAGTAAACGTTCCAGTTGATAACGTTGAAAGACAGGGGGAGCAACAAGTTAATCTACAAGCAAATCCTCAAGTGAATCCAGTCATCCCACCTGCTCAGCAAGAGATTCCTCTAGAGATGGGTGAACTGAACAATCAAGTCGCTCTCTATGACACTACTTTAGATAGAGGTTCTCACTTTAAGGAGATTATCGAATTTCTTAAGAGATCAAGGATACACACTGCTATTTCTACTGAATGCACTGCATACTACAGTCATCAGAGAGAGTTCTGGAGAAATGATGTGTTGGATGTTGATGAAGATAAGCTTGTTAGTAAGATTCAAGGTCATGATATTATTGTTTCTAAGAATGTGATTAGAAGGATTTTGGGTTTTAATGACGAGAACTGCTCCCATATGACTATCAGTAGAGAACGAATCCATGGTTGTTTCAGAAGATGTGCTTATTCTGGTTACCTTGTTAGCAAATCTGAGCTGGTGAAGACATGTCTGCCATTACAGTTTAGATATATTGCTCATGTAATCATGCATTGTTTGAGTGGACGCAAATCTGGTTTTGACAAGCTGAATGAGAAAGTGCAGAGTATGTTTGTAGCACTTGGTCTCAAGGCTCCATATGATTTTTTGGGTTTTGTTTTCTACTATTTCAAGGCAAATCACTTCAGTTCTTCCCAGACATACTTGATCTATGCCCGTTTTCTTCAGTTAATCATTAATGATGCTACACCTGATTTACCTAAGCTTGAAGAGGATATTATCCACCTGAAGCCGATGAATCCGATTACTTTCCGCAGAATGGAAGAGATAAGGATTGCTGACTTAAAGCCTGACTTTAATAGAAAGCTCATTTGTCATCTTATCAAGGAGAACTATCGATGTCCAGCAGGTAATGCTTGGAGGAATGAGGATTCAGACTCTAACTATGAAGTTACAGATGAGGAAAGTGAGGGTGATAATCAGAAAGCTGCTGGTAATGTTCAAGGAGGAGGTAATGTTGATGATGAGATTATCAAGGGTGATGATGAAGCGACAGAGGAGGATGCCAGCTTAATTCAGAGAAAAAGGAAAGAAAAGGATCCTATGATCGCAGAGCAACTCAAAAAGAAGGAGAAAAGAACAAAGTTCTCTTATGAGTCATCTCATAGATCATCACAGGGAGGTTCAAGGCAACAAGCTCAAAGAAAGCCATCCGGTTTCATGAAGGATGCAAGGGCTGCTGTTACCTCACCAAAACCTGCCACAACAACACCTCAGGTCACATCAGATTAATATAAGACTCAGTAAAATCTGTTGATGTCTTTGGTCATGAAAATAACCAATTTGGAGAATCAAGCTACTGAGGAGAAGAAGATCAGTAATGCTAAGATTGAATCGTTGGTTGAAGAGAACAAGAGGTTATCTGAAAGGTTGGACCGTCAGAAAGAAAGAACAGATAAGTTGAAGAAGAATTTTTTGGCGATTAATAGTACGAACAGGGAGAAGAAGAAGAAGTTAAATGAAAAGATTAAACAGCTAACCTCTGGTAAAACCAAGTTGATTAAGGAGAGAGAAGAATTGTATTCTTCTGATTTGGGAGAAGGTGATGAAAAAGATGATGAAGAAGATGCTGGAACTGGAGGACCCTCTTTTGATATACCGTTAGTGATACCTATTCGAAGCTTTAATGAATATGGTGAGGTCTTTACTGCTGAATATTATATGAATTATTCAAATGTTTTTAATGATGCAGAAAAGGGGGACGTTCCACCAAGTGAATTTCCGATGGAACAGCTTACTGCTCTAGCATATGATAGCGAAAATGATACGGAGAATGCAGAGACAGCTGAAACTGAAAACAAGGCTCCACAAGAAGAGTCATTGTCAAGTATCCCTCCCGAATCAATCCAAAATATCAACTTAAGTGATTTTGATCTGTTCGAAGATGAGAAGAGTGAAGATTCTGTTGGTAAAGAGAGTTTGAAAGAGGATGTGATTATTGAGTCCGAAGAAGAATTTGTAACAGAATCTGATGAAGAAGAAGTTGAGATTGTTATGCCTTCGCTTGAGCCATATTCGCATCCGTCACTCAACACCTTAAGTGACTTCTTCAATCTGAGTTGTGAGGAGAAAAGGAAGAACTTAATTGAGTTAGAAAAGGCAAGGAAGGTATACAAACAACAAGTGAAAGAAGTGGATGTTATGATCGACAGGAACAAGAAGATCCGACATGAGAAACTGCTCGTTGAGAAAGAAAGAAAAGAAACTGAATTGAAGGATAAGAAACTCCGAGCCGAACAAGCTAAAGTCGAGACATGGAATGAGATTAATGAATGGTTCAAACGTGATAGGGTTAAAGTGAATAGAAACGTTAAGGAAGACGAAGATCGTCAAAGTTGGTGGAGACAGAACATTGTTAACCCTGATCAAGTAGATAAGCCAGTGCTCGAGCCGAAGTTTGTCAGTTTCTATGAGAAAGGTAAAAGAACCAAGAAGTACTCCAAGGGTAAAATTTTAAGTTGGGGCTATTTCAAGGAGATCAATTTTTTTGAGATTAACAGGGAAGGAGGAGTTGATTATATGGCACGTCCAAGTCACTTCAAAACTCTACCGTACTTCGAGATCATGCAGCTTGCGAAGCTGAAGATGTTGAACGCTGAAGATTGTGAGCTTTCCAGATTGTTTCAGAGAAAACTCAGGTATGAGTATAAGACAGGGAAATGGGACATCTTTAAGTCAATGGCCGCTAGGTTTTCCATACACCCAACAAAGAAAAATTCTAAAGGAGGACCTATTCGTGTTGTTAAGTTCCGTCCAGCTAAGTATATGAAACAATATCCCTTGATGCCATTACCCAAGGATATCTATAAGAACTTCAGATGGTGGTTCTATGATGAGTTGTCGGAAGAAGCAGTGATCTTAACTGCAATTGAGAAGGATGATGGAAGCATATAGTTCGACAATGTGAGGATTCTAGATCCTATGTGGCTGAGGAACTTGTCAAGATTTGATGTGGAGACTCTTCACCGCCATCACATTACATTCAGAGACGATCGAAAGGAGGAAGCTATGAGATATCAACGTGTGCTTGATGTCCTCTATGCATACCTTAACAGAGAAAGTGATGCTCAAAGCTCAAACCAAGTTCAAGCCAGTTGATGTGTGTCGGATACTGTGATGCTAGTTTGTAATTTTTTTTGTTTGTTTGTTTTTGTTTTTGATGATGATGTATTTTGGAGAGAGAGAGAATCTGGAAATGTAATTAGATTGATGCTACTTTTGGACTTATATGTATTTCATGGACGTTTACTTTATTGTAATCGATGGTCTAGGTCCTAGGGGGAGTTGTTGATGCATTTTATGTAAAGTCCCTAGACATCTATCCTACGTCCATTGTAGGTACTTCAGTTTATGGGATACCAAGATCGCTCGTTATTATCCTATCTGTGTTTGTATGTGGTTACAGGTACTGCAGGAACGCGATACGGATGTTTAACTTTGATAGACTTAGTCAGACATACGAGTGAAGTATCACTCGCACGGCTGACAGGCTCATACGCACGGTTGATACTGAGCTAAGTCATAATTATAACCTGAATGAGAAGACACGAGTGAGTGATCACCCGTACGACTGATGAAGCCAACTCGTACGTGTGATGGATGACTCGTACGGGTGAGTCAACAGCAGGGGTATATAAAGTCTTATGTTCTTCATTTTAGGTGAAGCCTCTCTCACACACAATCACTCAGATCTGGTTCACCTGATCCAATTCTCTCTCAACCCAAATCACTCATGGTAGTGAATAATAGCTCTAGGCATTAATCTAATCACAATCCTTGTTGTGGTTTGATTAATTTAATCCCAAAAAGCTACCCATATTCACTTTGATTGGTTTGATTCACTAATTCCGCCTTTGTGTGAATTAAACCTGTTGATCTCGAAGTTCCTAGTCATGTTTCATCAATGCCCAAACGAGATATTTTATGGCCTAGGATGATGCCTTCCTTCACCTTGAAGTGACATTTTTCCCAATTTAAGACTAAATTGGCTTTCTTGCATCGAATTAGCATACGTTCAAGATTTACGAGACATGAGTCAAAGGAGTCCCTAAAAATGGAAAAGTCATCCATAAAGACTTCCATACACTCCTCAATCATGTCGTCGAAGATCGCAATCATGCACCTTTGAAAAGTACCATGTGCATTGCATAACTCAAAAGGCATGCGACGATAAGCAAAAGTACCAAACGGACAAGTGAATGTGGTCTTCTCCTGATCTTGGGGTCTATAGACATTTGAAAATAACCGGAGAATCCATTTAGGAAGTAGTTTAACTCCTTGCCCGCTAATCGTTCAAGCATTTGATCGACGAAAGGTAGCGAGAAGTGATCCTTCCTAATAGCATCATTCAAACGAAGATAATTTATACAAACTCTCCATCCTGTAACCGTACATGTAGGAATAAGTTCGTTCTTTTCATTAAGCACAACGGTCATACCTCCTTTTTTTGGCACAACTTGGACAGGGCTCACCCACGGGCTATCGTAGATTGGGTAAATTAACCCGGCGTTAAGTAGCTTGACTACCTCCTATTTCACAATGTCCTTCATATTCGGGTTTAGCCTCATTTGCCTTTGGACAACAGATTTGTACTCATCCTCTAAGAGGATTTTATGAGTGCAAAGAGAAGGGTTGATGCCCGGTATGTCGGTCATTTTCCAGGATATTGCCTTTTTGTGAGCCTTTAACAAATTAATTAACCGACCCTTTTGATTTTTGAAAAGAGTAGAAGAAATAATTACCAGTAACTGCGATGTACCTTGAAGATAGGCATACTCCAAATGTTCTGAGAGTTCCTTAAGTTCAAGTACGGGTGGTTCTTCTATAGAAGTTTTGATTCGGAACTTATCCTCCTCTTTAATTTCTTCCATTAGTTCCTCTTCCTTGGGATCATCATCCTTCTTACAATCATAACCATCGGTGCTAACTTCCAATAACTTTTCAAATTCAGCATCTAAATCAAAATCATCACTACCATCAACCGGAACAAAACATGTAGTATCAACTTCCAGAAATTCCTGCAAATCATTCTCAACACACAAGTCTATTATATCAAGTTTGAAACAAGTATCATCAGTGGACTTGGGTTATTTCATGGCTTTGTCTACATGGCAAATCACTCTTTCGTCACCCACACCTATGCTAAGTTAGTTTTTTTGAACATAGGAAAGGTCGACCTAGAATGATTGATACTTTAGTGTCCTCTTTCATTTCAAGGATCACAAAATCGGCTGGAAAGACTAATAGTTCCTTATTTGGATAAGGGTGACTAAATCTTACTATTAAGTCTTCAGCAATACCTATAGGAGTGTCAAAAGAATGGTTGGCCAAACGGATTCCCATTCTAGTTGGTTTTAAATCTCCTAAGCCAAGTTTTAAGTATAAAGAATAGGACATTAAATTAACGCTTGCCCCTAAATCGGCTAGTGCATCATACACTACCGAATCACCCAATAAACAATGAATAATAAAGCTACACGGGTCTCCCAATTTTGAAGGCATCTTTTGCTTTTGCTAAATGGCCGAACACGCCTCATTGAGGAATGTGACTGACACCTCTTGATATTTACCCTTCAAAGAGATTAGGTCCTTTAAAAACTTCACGTAGTTAGGCATTCCTTTTATCACCTCCGCCAATGGCATATTGATGCTGATCTGATTGATCATGTCTAGGAATTTCTTATACTTATTCGCCAGCTTGTCTTTCTTTAGAGCCTTAGGATATGGGATCGGTGCCTTATACACCTTCAATGGCAGCTTAGTTAAGATCTGCGGTGGATCATCTTTCTTTTACTCCTGGACCTTTGGCTCATCATCCTTAGAATTATCATCCTTTGACTCCTCATCATTTGGTACCTGCAAAATAGTAGGAGAAACAATAGGTGGAGACTTAAGAGTCTCCTCATTAATGACCAAACCACTTCGGGTGGTTATGGCATTCACGTGCTCATTTCTAACCGGTCCTTTGTTGTTCGGATTGGACTGTGTGTTAGATGGGAGAGTACCCGGTGGTCTCTCTGATAAAGACTGAGCAATACGGCTTACATCTCTTTCCAAATTCTGAATCGAGGCCTGCTGACTTCTAACTTGCTGCTTTGTTGATTCACCATCTTACCTCAAAGCAGTAATACTCTCGTCCATTTTCATAATGAAACCCCTTAACAATTCTTCCAACGGAGGCATCTTATTTTCTGGCTGCTGAACTGGTTGCATAGGTTACTGAAAATTTCTAGTTGGTGCTTGTTGATTTCTGTTATTAAATCCAGGTGGCCTATACGGATATGTCTTCTGATTACTTTGAAAAACCTGATTACCACTCGTATTACCCACTTGGTTAAAAAAACTGCCTTCCACCCGGGAATTCACTAAGAGAAAAGTCACCCTTTTTCACATAACCCAAATAATTAGCCTGTTCCTCCATCGATGCTTGATCACAATCTTTCCTAAGATGTGGTCCCTGACATAACCCACAACCGACCTTTATCGTGTGCATTTCTTTTGTCATGGATTCCATCTGTCTTTTAAAAGTCGCAAGTTGAGCTTTAACTGAAGCAATCTAGTCACTAGTTTCGGTACTAGCAACGTGAAAAGAGCGATAAACGTCCATCTCTTGATGCCGATCATAAGAATGCGTAGCAGTTTCGGAGTTGATGTTGTAAGCTTCGTTCGGAGTCTTTTTCATTAACGAACCACCTACAACAATATCAATTTCTTTCTTAGTCGGCACATTAAACACCGTGTAGAAAATCTGGACCTCGTTAAAAGATGTTCAACCCGTGTTGAGGACAATTGCGAAGCATTTTACAGAAACGTGTCCAAGCATCATAGCGTGTCGCGTTTGACCTCTGCACAAAGTGATTAATGTCACTCTCCAATTTAGAAGCCTTAGAAGCAAGAAAGAAACGCTGCAGAAACTTATCTTCCATTGTAGGCCAACTATCAATTTCACCTTCAGGCAATGATTCCAACCGGTCCTTGGCATCGTCTTTCAAGGACAAAGGAAAAACTCTCAAATAGATAACCGTATCTCCAACATTTGCAATCTTGAACAAGTTGCAAATGCTTTTAAAGGAACGAAGATGCTCGAATGCATCCTCTTTCGGTGTACACCTGAACTGGCATTGGTGAGTTATCATATTCAAGATCTGCCCCTTAACCTCAAAATCCGTGTTGACTGCCGGTTGTCTAATGGCATGTCCAATACCAGCCCTCATGGCTTTCATCATTGCTTCCATCGTTTGATCTTCTCCTCTTTCAGCCATTTTAACTTCTTCTTTCTTAATATATTCGAAATCCGGAATATAAAAAGGTAATTCAGCTAAACCTTCAGCGATTTCCTGTTCTTCTTTAGCTTTGCTGCGTGTATGGTAAACTCTAGATGGTTCTAGAGCTATTTGTACCTAACCTGAAATTACACCACAACAAAACCGCGCGTAAATCTGAATAAAATGACAGTAATGTAACTTTTGTAAGAATTGCTTCTCACAAAAGGATCGAATAATTAAAAGTAAATTTAAAATCCCAATGTAGAACCGCTCCCCAGCAGCGGCACCAAAAAGTTGATATGTGATATCGTACCTTAAAATAACTAGCTAAAAGCTTATCAATTATCACACAATTACAGGCAACTATAACCTGATCATGCAGTAACCTATAAATAATTTGAACAGTTCGTTCCACAGAGAGTAGTTTAATTAAGATCTTAAAACTAGTAATTATCCTAGAGATTTAATAAAGGGTTTTGGTTTATATATCAATTCACGCAATCAACGTGAAGCAAATGAAATGAATTAACGATTAAGATAAAACAGTGTCCACTTGAATGATTCACTATTGGTATGGATTGTTCTTGCGATTATTACCGATTAATATGTCTTTAATATAGTTGTATGACATCTCAAAGTTCTAATCCATCAAAGTAAGTAAACTCACATAAACACACTTCAAAAGATTAAACTATATTTGATAAAAACCAATGAGAGTTGATTTGGACTAAACTCACGTAAAATCCTAACTATAACAATCACTTGCAATAGTTACACTATTATGGAGTTCACAAGCCTTTCAATTACCAATTAAATCAATGAAACAATCACTTGAAATCACTTATCTAATTGTCTAGATCACCTAAGTGTTGAAGCATAAATTGCATCTTTAACTCACATTAAACGATTAACAACCTGTGTAATTGAATTAAGAACATAGAACATGCACACGAGTGGATCTTTAATCAAACACAATCAATTTCAATCACAAAACATTAAATCCAAATGATAGAACAATCCAATTTCCATAGTTTCACATTCAAGCAAATACTAAACTATTTAGCCTAGCATATTAAAGTAGCAAGAAATAAAGAAACAATAAAAACAACGGAGTATTCATGATTACAATAATAAACGAATGATTAAAACAAGTACCGAAAGTTATAAATGATCGAATGGAAGTAAAAGATGAACTAGCCTTCAATGGTAGGCTTGAGGTCTTCAAAAAACTCTTCTTTTCGTAACTGGAAAACTGCACACCTTTTAGGGTAAAAACCTTGACTATTTATAGTTGCTCAAAAAGTCACCAGATCGGGCCCGCGTCATGACCGGAATAGGCCAATCGCGAGCTGGATCACAGGAAGACATCGCGACCGCGATTAGGGGAGTCGCGACTGCGATCCAGCTGATTTCGATTCCTTCAAGCTCTGTCAATGTATTACGGCCGGGATCCAACTAGTTGCGGTCGTGATCAGCTTCAGACTCAGTAAAACTTCAATTTCTCGCGTCCAAACATACTTTGAGCTTAAATATAACCGATACTCAACAGAAAACAACCAAAACATTAAACCAAAGACCTATGGAGCGAGAATTATCATTATATCTCAAATAATCATCAAAGTCTTCACATTCCTGCAAATAAACGACAATAAAGAACCGATATTGCGATGTAATATATATATATATATATATACATATATATATATATACATATATATATATATATACATATATATATATATACATATATATATATATATATATACATATATATATATATATATAATTTGAGCTATATCAGTCGCCATGCTTACTGACATTCTATACTGTGGCAAGATCACATTGACAAAATGTTGAATCCTCGATGATTCATCTGGTACCCATTGAGCTACAAATCTTAACTTATCCGTAAACTGACCAATCACTTCATTGATTGACATCTGAGGCGTCATTTTCATTTCTAAAAACTCAGTCTTTAATCGGTTAAGGTCAAATGAAGAACAATATTGCTCACAAACTTTCCCTTGGAACTGTTCCCAAGTAATCTGATTAACATACTCCTTTGGGATACTGGACGTCAATGCATTCCACCAAACCATAGCTCTACGTTTTAACAATCTACTAGCATACATAACCCTCAATTCCGGTTCAAATTGACTAGCTTCCAAAGCCCTTTCAACTTCCATCAACCAATTCATAGTGTCTGTAGGATCAGAACTTCCCGATTACACTGAGGGTTTGTAATCTAAGAACTGTTTGTAAGTGCATTTCTTATGGGGTTAAACAAAGGGTTGTTGGAACATCTGTGTTTGGTACGGGTTCATTAACATTAGATTTTGAAAGGAAAAGTATTTTGTGGTGGCAAGTAGTACTGTTGATGTATCTGATTTTTCTCTGGGTATTGGAATTGAGTCTGGTTCATGTTAGGTACTGTTTGGGATTGTGCTGTCGGAAATCTAGGTGGAGTATCATCATTTTCCACAGGATTTACCAGCTCAGGCTCAGTAATTTTATCCTGAGCTTCTTTCAATTTACTTTCTAACTCATGAATATAACTCTGTTGATCATCATCATCAGACTCAACACCCTCGTCTGGTGCTCTGTATTTTCCGGGGTTTGTCGGGCCGGTAGCGTTTGCATCTCTGTTAGCCATACCTGTACTACAAAACAGCTCACACAAAAGCTTAGTGGATAACTGGTTAGCTTAACACAACTAAAGTACATGTATCCCTGCATTCAGTTAGCCCCACCCACGGACATGTTTGGCTCTACTCAAGATTTGAGAACAAGATACACGCATGTACTTGTTGTAAACCCATGCTCAGATACCAACTTATAACATCAGCCATTTTTTTATAACACATCGGAAGACATTTGATTACCAAACACGACATTATTATTCATAATTACAAAAAACCACGTAATTAAGTTTAACTTTCACAAACGGTGTTATGTTATTACAATCACGGTTACAATTGTCCACATCAGAGTTACTAGTCAAACATGTCTTCACACACTTCACGGCCCGATCCAACAGCCGTACCTAAACCTACAGCGGAGGAATGTGGGGAATTAGCGCACCTCTAAGTGAATGTAATCTATCTACAGATTAAGCTTAAGCAATCCATCATACTACAATCAGCTAACGTGCTTACAACCATCAAGCATACAAACAAAGACAATATGAGGATCGGCTGCTTATACGGGCACACGACCCCATCTAATCAGGCTAGAGTCTACCGATAGTCCTTTTCCGTGTAGTATCTGTATACAGACTGTAGAGTATGAACTCAACCACCCTTAGAATGTGTGACAATCCAGAAATTTCCGATAAAATTTAAACCAAATCTTTACATGATTTCATTTAACCTCGACTAATTTCGACGATTCACGAACAATTATTTGTAGATAATTACGTATTAATATTATTATTAATATTATTTTAAACAATATTATCAATAATTATTTTTACAATCATTATCATTATCAGTATTGTTATTATTAAAAACAATATTATTATTATTATCATTTCTATTATTATTATTAATGATATTAAAAATATTATTATCATTAGTAATCTTATCATTTTAGTATTATTATCATCATTCACAAATATTATTACTCTCAATATTATTAATAATATTATTATTAATAATTGTTATTATCATTATTAGTATTATCACTTTTACTAAAAGTGATAAGATTATTATAAATATTATTATTATTTATACAACTTGTTATTATTAATAATAATATTATTATTAATAGTATTATTAACATTTTATAATGATTATTATCATTATTATTAATTATAATTAAAATTATCATTTTTATTATTAATATTGTCATTATCATTATTAATACTTTTATTATTATGTTATCAAAATATTATTTATTAATATATTTAATAATAATAATAATATCAATTAAATATATATATATATATATATATATATATATATATATATATATATATATATATATATATAGATGTAGAAGTCAAGATCAGTGCACACCATATATATATTTTTTATCAGTATTATTGCTTTTATATTTTTATCAGATCATGATCCATCGTGATCTGTTTTTATTTTTATTTTTTATATAAATCATAATCTGCTTTTGATTTTAAAAACTCATCGTGATCTTTGCTTTTCATTTTTTTATTTTGATTGTGATTCCTTCTACTGGTTATAAGTTTGTAATTGTCGATCACATTGACTCTATAACATTCGAAATCTGAAATCAAATGAAGAACACAATTTTTTTTTCTTCTTTCTCAGCTCGTTCCTCTGTTCATCTCCCATTTTTTCAAAATCTTCAAAAACGAATCCAATTTCAAAATCATTAAATACAGTTTTGTTAGGATTATCATACTCAAGATATCTGCAAAATCTTATGTCTCAATTCCTAGTATCGAGTTGTAATTTTCGAGTCAAACTTTTAAATCAAAAAGTCAAACGATTGGTTCATCATGAAATTTCGAATTAAATTTGATGTTTCTGATTAAATTGATGTTTCGGAGAGTTTATAGGACCAATTTAGAACCTTTTTCATGTATTAATCGAAGCCTAAAACGTTCTTTAATTCAAGATTTAAGTTTGAGTTATATTTTTTTTTTACTCAGCAGCTACTGCTGCTGTTTAATTTTTTTTATTATTTATTTATCAATCAAGATCACCACAGTCGAGTGTTTCTATTTCAATTCGAAGTTCTAAATCGTAATATGATTAAGACATAGTTCCCTGGTCGATTAAGTTTTTGAAGAAGAAGAAGAAGAAAGAACAGAAGATAATTCTGGTTAAAAATATATAAGTCTTGTATAAATAAGAAAAGCAGAAACAGCTGGGTGGTTTAAGGGTGTTACGGGTTAGCGAGAGGTCACGAGTTCGAGCCCGGGTGTTGGCATTTTTATTTAGAAAGGGCTCATAAGGTAGTTTTCTTACTATTTTTATTATTATTATTATTATTATTATTATTATTATTATTATTATTATTATTATTATTATTATTATTATTATTAGTTTTCTTACTATTATTATTATTATTATTATTATTATTATTATTATTATTATTATTATTAGTATTAGTATTATAACTATTATAATTATTATTATTACTAATAAAAAGTTACCATGTATTATTATTAACATGATTAAAGTTTAATTACTATTATTATTGTTACTACAAAAATTATTATTACTAGTATTATTAGTAGTATTATCATTAAGTATTGTTATTATTATTATTATCATCATTATAGTTATTATTATTACGAGTATTAAAGTATTATTATCCAAATTATTATCTTCATTAAAGACTACTACTATTATAATTATTATTGTCAACATAAGTATTATTATTATTATTAACATTATCATTTTTATTATTTATTATCATTAGTAGTATTAGTATTATTAAAATTATTATCTTTATTATCATTTTTACAAAAATTATCATTTTTGCTATCATCAAAGCTATATTATTATTATAATTATTATCATTTTACTACTAGTATTATTATTGTTGTTACGAAATAATACAACTCATTATTCATTATCATTATTAATATTATTTTATCAAACAAATACTTATATATAGAATATATATATATATATATATATATATATATATATATATATATATATATATATATATATATATATATATATATATATATATATACAGAAATATATAACGATTGAAATAATATATATAAACTTATTCGATTACAAGTATATGTGTTAATATATATACTTGATATAGGTTCGTGAAATCCGAGGACAACTCTGCACTTAATCAGTGCCATCGTACACATATTTACTACGAAATATGAAATACAGTATCGTGAGTTTTCATAGCTCCCTTTTTATATATATTTTTGGGCTGAGAATACATGCGCAACTTTAATAACTGTTTTACGTTTAGACACAAGTACTCAAACTTTTATGCTATATACATGCTTTGTCATGCTAAATCCCTGCCGTAATATCGTTAATTGCTGAGGTATAAGATGCAAACTTAGTTATTGTGAGTAGCGCTACTGAGAGTGACGTCTCTAGTCAGTTGACCATTGGTCTTTGACTACATAATAATGATTTAATGACACGAATAACAAGTGTCACGTGGTAACTTTTGTTTAGTCGCGATATTACAAATTCGGCATTACTTTTAGATTGGTATTTCTTTATCAATCAACACTTTATATTGATATTTCTATATCAACTTTATTAAATCTTGTGGTCTAACACTATTTTTGAAATCATATTTATGATAAACCTATGAACTCACCAACCTTTTGATTGACACTCTTTAGCATGTTTATTCTCAGGTTCTACATAATGCTTCCGCTGTGTATTTGCTAATTGAAAGCAACATTTCAACGAGTCATTCATGGATAATTTGAAGGACTTGCATTTGCTAATTTGATGATGATTGCTTGCTATGCTTGGAGTCTTCATTACATATCATATCTATTAAAGATATTTAATGCGTTGTTTATTAAATACAATGTAATCTATTTATCTTCCACTACAAAATTCAATAAAACGTCTCATATAGAGTCGTTCTCATTTATACAATTATGATTTGATATAATTAGTCACAAATACCCCAGGCCCTATTTGGGGGTGTGACAGAATGTTGACCTCACACGAAATTCAACCGCCCTAGGAATGGTTGAAAGTCCCTAACCGCCTTAGGAATGGCTGGTGTCAAACACAGTGCACATATCCAACATATAGATCACATAGCATGCAAGTATCCACCTAGCATGGCAATCACTACACTACACAGGGTAATCAGAGTAACCTACAATAGCATGATTTTCTACTTAAACTCTATCCAAAGATAGACCACCCACCAATTACCAGCAATGGCTCAGGTTCTGACTACTAATCTTTCTATTTATCTTTTCCACCTGAGAATAGACGTAAAACAGTCAGTACGAGTAACACCAAATACCAACATTTAAACACTTTACGATTGGTCTGCCAACCGTACGAGTAACACCCTCATACGCACATTTGAGAACACTCAACCGTGCGGTTGACAACTTACTCATACGTTTGGTCTATGACTAAGCATCCATCAATGAATCAAATGATCCGTACGGCTCACCACACGAGTGAACAGTGACTCGTACGAGTCACATCTCAACCGTAAGTATCATCACAATCAAAACATAAGTTATCCATCACCAATCACTCGCATGGTTCACCACACGGTTGACTACCTTAACCATACGTGTGAATGCTCACTTGCGCGAGTGGTGAAAAACAGTAGCAGCAAATTTTTAACGGGTTTCAACCCAAAATTCACAACATCAAACATTGATACATACTCTAAATCAACACATGCTATCATGCATTCACTATATGATAAGTCTACATCATAAATTCAATCAATAACGACACTCAATGTGTGCAAAACAAGACATACACTCTAAAATCCCTATTTCTCACAAAAATAAAGTTTTATCTAGCTTCTGAGAACCTTATCATTTGAATGTAGACCTCAATACGATTCCAAGGATAGTTTATTCATCAAAAACGGAGTTACGGTTTGAAAGTTATGCCCTTCTCAATTTTACCAAAAGCTGACAAGTGCTCAACCACGCAGTTGAGCCCTCAAATGGGTATTCAACCACGTTGTTTAGCTGTCAAAAGTGTGGGAGCTGAAGAACAGCTTCAGCTCACTGTTTTCGCATTTTTTTACCTTAAATCTTGATTTTTGCTTGTTCTGGTCACAAAACTCACTTACAAACATCATATAACAACTATAGAACATAATTCTAAAATCTATTAACACTAACAAACATATTTCATCAAGATTCAAGCTCAAAATGCACACTTTTACTCAAGAACATAAAACTCCAAATTTCTAAGAATTCAGACAAATAGTCAAACATGCTAAACTGAATAGATGATCACAAGGATGATAATAATCACTCCTTAAAGCCTCTTGATCCAATTTCTAGCTTAGATTCAATTAGGGTTTTGAAGAGGATGTAAAGGTTAGGTACGGTGTTTGTTTTGGAAGAGTTCTAAAGTGAACTCACTAAGCAGCCACTTACACTCTTAAGGGTTATTAAAACACATACCCCGTAACACACGGGTATTTATATATCTTTCGTACTTAATTTGGCAAGCCTGACGGACTCCAAATTCAACAAGCAAACTTGTTCTGTGATCCTTGTCACAAACTGGTCTTGATCCTTGTCACAAACTGGTCTTAACTACATAACCAATTAATAATAAACACATTATTAAACTAAAAGCATATAATCAAGCACACTTAAACCTAAGGGCAAAATAGTCATCTTACATCTAGCCCATGTTTTAGTCTGTTACAAAACATTCAAAATCGTTCAAAAATCGGTGATAAATGATAATAATTGTGATGAATGATAAATTTATCATTCATCAAAACGAGTGATTAATGATAATACTATCATTCGTAACTCGTTTTGATAAATAATAAAGTTATCATTCAACACGATTATTATCATTCATTACCGATTTTTGAACGATTTGGTTATATTTTTTTAAATTTTTGCATTTTTTTCTATATGCATATTAAGAGACCTTAAAAATATAACTTTTTAGAAAGAAAAAAAACCGCAATTTTGCTTATCTCATTTGTACCCTTTTTAAACTTATCCATAGATCTCGTCCCTATATATATATATATATATATATATATATATATATATATATATATATATATATATATATATATATATACACTAAAACAAACTCCTAATAGAACAATTTATAATAATTTAAGTCCTCAATAATCATCAGACAAATAGGCAGCCCCTTGGATACCACACAGACAATGCCTCAATGTTATTTTATTTCACATTGTTAATTATTATACTTATAATTATGAGTTATTTTCATATATTTATTATTGGTTGGTGCGTTAGCTTTTATGATAGGTTAAATTTTATAATTTCGGGTCGTTGTTATCAGCGGGTTACGGGTATGGTTGAAAAAAGCTATCCCATTAAGAGTACACGAGCTGCTATGGGTAAAGAGAAAAATATTGTTGGCGGCTCGTTGATATAAGGGATTGTGTCTGTTTTCGGTGGGTGTTATCCACATACACACTTTATAACAACTTATATAACCACTCCCAACCTGCGTCCTTCCTCCCCATCACACACCGCCGAATTAGCATTTTCTCTCCATTTCCTCCGCTTCACACGACCATCACATAGTACTCCAAATAATGACATACTTTCTCCCGATCACACCAAATTAATTAAATAAATTAATTTATAAGTGTTAAAACTAAGAGTACAAATAGATATAGCACGGATAAATAATGAAAGAGAAAGCCTAATGCTGATAGATGTATTCAAAGAAGAAAAAAAGCATGGACAGTTTGAGGGCAAGTCGAGGGCATGGCAATGCCAATGGCACCCTCGAGGACAAGATGGAGGGCAGAGTGAGGGCACACCCCGTTAAAAATCGTCTATTCTGTTAGCACACTTGATATAAGTCACGATTATCAAACCGTTATTTTAAAATACTTATGACATTTTGTAGTAATATTAAGAAATCTCTCCCGTCTTTCTCTATTTCACAAAGATGTCATGCGCGTTTTATCATTGTAGTTCAAATTCAAATTATTTTTATGATTTATTTACGCTTTATTTTACGATATATTCAGTTACACTTTAAAACCCTAGTTCTCCAAATCTTTAGGAGGCGACAAACGGCGCACAAATTTTCTCTTCAATTTTCATCTGTTTCTGGCTTTGATTGATGTGTTTACTGTTTGTTCATCGTTAATCCATCTATAGTCTGGCTGTTTACGATTGGATTAAAGGAATATGGGCAAGAATTCGGGAGGAAAAAAGAAAAAAGAAATAAATACTGTACCACGTGTGTTGCGAAGTCGAACCATAGGTTTGGACAACAATTCAAATAAAAGTGAGGGCAGCGTGGATCAGCAGAAAGAGAGTAATGATAAAGAGGATGTGCATGAGGAAGTTAATAGTGGCGATGTGCATGCAAATCAATATCAAAAGGTTGATGTCGAGGATGATGATAAGGTTAGTATTCATAGTGTGAATGAATACTCTGAGGATGAATTGATGCAGGATGATAATGTACAGGGGATCGATCTAAGGAGATTTCGGTAAATCAAACATCTTCTGTATTCCAAGAGACTCCAGTGCTGGAAAAACCATTTGAGAAGGGTATGGATTCTCCTGGAAAACCTTCTTATCGTGAAATGGTGGGCAAATCTTCACCAAAAAGAAAAGTCAATTTTCGATTATGGAACCACAAGGGCCACTGGATGAGGGTATTGATGTGCATATTCCAATCAAAGCTGTTCAAGAAGCTATTAAAAGATATAGTCATACTTTGTATGGATATTTTCTTGGGAAACGTATAGCATTTCCGGTGATGCAAAACTACGTGATGAACACTTGGAAGAAATATGGAGTGGAAAAGATAATGATGAATTCAAAAGGCTTCTTCTTCTTTAAGTTTGGTTCAGAACAAGGAATGATGGAAGTTTTGGAAAACGGTCCATGGATTATTCGATCAATGCCAATAATTCTCAATAAATGGTCTGCCAACGTGTCATTAACCAAAGAGGATTTAACTAAGGTTCCTGTCTGGGTAAAACTCCATGATGTACTACTTGTCGATTTTACTGAGGATGGGCTAAGCTCTATAGCATCAAAAATAGGTAAGCCAATTGTGCTCGATTCATACACAAGTACTATGTGTATGGAGTCGTGGGGTAGACCCAATTATGCTCGAGCTCAGATTGAAATTTTTTCTAAGGAAGAACTGAAGGAGAGGCTGATGGTAGCTAGGCCATGCTTAGATGGGAGTGGAATAACAAAGGATGAAGTTAGAATTGAGTATGAATGGAAGCCTCCTAGGTGTAGTTCTTGTTGTGTCTTTGGGCATATGGATGCTCAATGTCCAAAAGTTATCCAGGTGAAAGAGTTTGCAAAAGAGGTTGCAAAAGTAAATGATGATGGATTTCAAGTGGTATCAAGGAAACATTAAAAAGCAGGTGGGAAACATAAGTCTGTTGATGGTTTTCAGGTTGGAAAATCTAAGGCTAAGTTCATTTATAAACCAACTGGGAAGCAAATAATGTTGAGAAGAGTGTTAGTGACCCACCTAAGGATATGAATACGGATAGTACAAGCCAAGTTAAGGGTTTTGAACATTCTGTCAACCCTTTCGATGTGTTGCAACAGGATGATGAGGGTATTAAAGTTAACCAAGGGATTGATAAAGGTCTAGTTGATGAAGACAGTGATATTGAGGAGAATCCAGTGGATCGTAGTTATCTTGATATTCAACCTGAGGGGGCAAGCACTCCCGGAGTGAAATGTGTCAATGATTAGTATTTCTGCTTGGAATATACGGGGGTTAAACCTCATCCCCAAGCAAAAAGAGGTTAGGGATGTTATTAGTAGTAATAATTTATGCATATGTGTCGTTCTTGAGTCCAAAGTTGAAATGTCCCGTTCTTATTGATTAAAAACGTTCCATATTAATTGATTTCGTTGCGAGGTTTTGACCTCTATATGAGATGTTTTTCAAAGACTGCATTCATTTTTAAAATAAACCATAACCTTTATTTCATAGATAAAGGTTTTAAAAAGCTTTACGTAGATTATCAAATAATGATAATCTAAAATATCCTGTTTACACACGACCATTACATAATGGTTTACAATACAAATATGTTACAACAAAATAAGTTTCTTGAATGCAGTTTTTACACAATATCATACAAGCATAGACTCCAAATCTCGTCCATATTTAAGTATGCGACAGCGGAAGCTCTTAATAATCACCTGAGAATAAACATGCTTAAAACGTCAACAAAAATGTTGGTGAGTTATAGGTTTAACCTATATATATCAAATCATAATAATAGACCACAAGATTTCATATTTCAATACACATCCCATACATAGAGATAAAAATCATTCATATGGTGAACACCTGGTAACCGACATTAACAAGATGCATATATAAGAATATCCCCATCATTCCGGGACACCCTTCGGATTTGATATAAATTTCGAAGTACTAAAGCATCCGGTACTTTGGATGGGGTTTGTTAGGCCCAATAGATCTATCTTTAGGATTCGCGTCAATTAGGGTGTCTGTTCCCTAATTCTTAGATTACCAGACTTAATAAAAAGGGGCATATTCGATTTCGATAATTCAACCATAGAATGTAGTTTCACGTACTTGTGTCTATTTTGTAAATCATTTATAAAACCTGCATGTATTCTCATCCCAAAAATATTAGATTTTAAAAGTGGGACTATAACTCACTTTCACAGATTTTTACTTCGTCGGGAAGTAAGACTTGGCCACTGGTTGATTCACGAACCTATAACAATATATACATATATATCAAAGTATGTTCAACATATATTTACAACACTTTTAATATATTTTGATGTTTTAAGTTTATTAAGTCAGCTGTCCTCGTTAGTAACCTACAACTAGTTGTCCACAGTTAGATGTACAGAAATAAATTGATAAATATTATCTTGAATCAATCCACGACCTAGTGTATACGTATCTCAGTATTGATCACAACTCAAACTATATATATTTTGGAATCAACCTCAACCCTGTATAGCTAACTCCAACATTCACATATAGAGTGTCTATGGTTGTTCCGAAATATATATAGATGTGTCGACATGATAGGTCGAAACATTGTATACGTGTCTATGGTATCTCAAGATTACATAATATACAATACAATTTGATTAAGTTATGGTTGGAATAGATTTGTTACCAATTTTCACGTAGCTAAAATGAGAAAAATTATCCAATCTTGTTTTACCCATAACTTCTTCATTTTAAATCCGTTTTGAGTGAATCAAATTGCTATGGTTTCATATTGAACTCTATTTTATGAATCTAAACAGAAAAAGTATAGGTTTATAGTCGGAAAAATAAGTTACAAGTCGTTTTTGTAAAGTTAGTCATTTCAGTCGAAAGAACGACGTCTAGATGACCATTTTAGAAAACATACTTCCACTTTGAGTTTAACCATAATTTTTGGATATAGTTTCATGTTCATAATAAAAATCATTTTCTCAGAATAACAACTTTTAAATCAAAGTTTATCATAGTTTTTAATTAACTAACCCAAAACAGCCCGCGGTGTTACTACGACGGCGTAAATCCGGTTTTACGGTGTTTTTCGTGTTTCCAGGTTTTAAATCATTAAGTTAGCATATCATATAGATATAGAACTTGTGTTTAGTTGATTTTAAAATTCAAGTTAGAAGGATTAACTTTTGTTTGCGAACAAGTTTAGAATTAACTAAACTATGTTCTAGTGATTACAAGTTTAAACCTTCGAATAAGATAGCTTTATATGTATGAATCGAATGATGTTATGAACATCATTACTACCTTAAGTTCCTTGGATAAACCAACTGGAAAAGAGAAAAATGGATCTAGCTTCAACGGAACCTTGGATGGCTCGAAGTTCTTGAAGCAGAATCATGACACGAAAACAAGTTCAAGTAAGATCATCACTTGAAATAAGATTGTTATAGTTATAGAAATTGAACCAAAGTTTGAATATGATTATTACCTTGTATTAGAATGATAACCTACTGTAAGAAACAAAGATTTCTTGAGGTTGGATGATCACCTTACAAGATTGGAAGTGAGCTAGCAAACTTGAAAGTATTCTTGATTTTATGTAACTAGAACTTGTAAAATATATGAAGAACACTTAGAACTTGAAGATAGAACTTGAGAGAGATCAATTAGATGAAGAAAATTGAAGAATGAAAGTGTTTGTAGGTGTTTTTGGTCGTTGGTGTATGGATTAGATATAAAGGATATGTAATTTTGTTTTCATGTAAATAAGTCATGAATGATTACTCATATTTTTGTAATTTTATGAGATATTTCATACTAGTTGCCAAATGATGGTTCCCAAATGTGTTAGGTGACTCACATGGGCTGCTAAGAGCTGATCATTGGAGTGTATATACCAATAGTACATACATCTAAAAGTAGTGTATTGTACGAGTACGAATACGGGTGCATACGAGTAGAATTGTTGATGAAACTGAACGAGGATGTAATTGTAAGCATTTTTGTTAAGTAGAAGTATTTTGATAAGTGTCTTGAAGTCTTTCAAAAGTGTATGAATACATATTAAAACACTACATGTATATACATTTTAACTGAGTCGTTAAGTCATCGTTAGTTGTTACATGTAAATGTTGTTTTGAAACCTTTAGGTTAACGATCTTGTTGAATGTTGTTAACCCATTGTTTATTATAACAAATGAGATGTTAAATTGTTATATTATCATGATATTATGATATATAATATATCTCAGTATGATGTATATACAGTTAAATGTCGTTACAACGATAATCGTTACATATATGTCTCGTTTCGAAATCATTAAGTTAGTAGTCTTATTTTTACATATGTATTTCATTGTTAATACACTTAATAATATATTTACTTATCATTTAACATAATTAACCAAGTGTATCAATATCTTAATATGATTCATATGTACCTAGTAAGACGTTGTTATAACGATAATCGTTATATATATCGTTTTCGAGTTTCTTAAATTAATAGTCTCATTTTTATGTATATAACTCATTGTTAAAGTACCTAATGAGATACATACTTAAAATAAAAACATGTTAACTATATATATAACCATATATATGTCATCGTATAGTTTTTACAAGTTTTAACGTTCGTGAATCACCGGTCAACTTGGGTGGTCAATTGTCTATATGAAACATATTTCAATTAATCAAGTCTTAACAAGTTTGATTGCTTAACATGTTAAAAACATTTAATCATGTAAATATCAATCTCAATTAATATATATAAACATGGAAAAGTTTGGGTCACTACAGTACCTACCCGTTAAATAATTTCGTCCCGAAATTTTAAGCTGTTGAAGGTGTTGACGAATCTTCTGGAAATAGATGCGGGTATTTCTTCTTCATCTGATCTTCACGCTCCCAGGTGAACTCGGGTCCTCTACGAGCATTCCATCGAACCTTAACAATTGGTATCTTGTTTTGCTTAAGTCTTTTAACCTCACGATCCATTATTTCGACGGGTTCTTCGATGAATTGAAGTTTTTCGTTGATTTGGATTTCATCTAACGGAATAGTGATATCTTCTTTAGCAAAACATTTCTTCAAATTCGAGACGTGAAAAGTGTTATGTACAGCCGGGAGTTGTTGATGTAACTCAAGTCGGTAAGCTACTGATCCGACACGATCAATAATCTTGAATGGTCCAATATACCTTGGATTTAATTTCCCTCGTTTACCAAATAGAACAACGCCTTTCCAAGGTGCAACTTTAAGCATGACCATCTCTCCAATTTCAAATTCTATATCTTTTCTTTTAATGTCAGCGTAGCTCTTTTGTCGACTTTGGGCGGTTTTCAACCGTTGTTGAATTTGGATGATCTTCTCGGTAGTTTCTTGTATAATCTCCGGACCCGTAATCTGTCTATCCCCCACTTCACTCCAACAAATTGGAGACCTGCACTTTCTACCATAAAGTGCTTCAAACGGCGCCATCTCAATGCTTGAATGGTAGCTGTTGTTGTAGGAAAATTCTACTAACGGTAGATGTCGATCCCAACTGTTTCCGAAATCAATAACACATGCTCGTAGCATGTATTCAAGCGTTTGTATCGTCCTTTCACTCTTCCCATCAGTTTGTGGATGATAGGCAGTACTCATGTCTAGACGAGTTCCTAATGCTTGCTGTAATGTCTGCCAGAATCTTGAAATAAATCTGCCATCCCTATCAGAGATAATAGAGATTGGTATTCCATGTCTGGAGATGACTTCCTTCAAATACAGTCGTGCTAACTTCTCCATCTTGTCATCTTCTCTTATTGGCAGGAAGTGTGCTGATTTGGTGAGACGATCAACTATTACCCAAATAGTATCAAAACCACTTGCAGTCCTTGGCAATTTAGTGATGAAATCCATGGTAATGTTTTCCCATTTCCATTCCGGGATTTCGGGTTGTTGAAGTAGACCTGATGGTTTCTGATGCTCAGCTTTGACCTTAGAACACGTCAAACATTCTCCTACGTATTTAGCAACATCGACTTTCATACCCGGCCACCAAAAATGTTTCTTGAGATCCTTGTACATCTTCCCCGTTCCAGGATGTATTGAGTATCTGGTTTTATGAGCTTCTCTAAGTACCATTTCTCTCATATCTCCAAATTTTGGTACCCAAATCCTTTCAGCCCTATACCGGATTCCGTCTTCCCGAATATTAAGATGCTTCTCCGATCCTTTGGGTATTTCATCCTTTAAATTTCCCTCTTTTAAAACTCCTTGTTGCGCCTCCTTTATTTGAGTAGTAAGGTTATTATGAATCATTATATTCATAGATTTTACTCGAATGGGTTCTCTGTCCTTCCTGCTCAAGGCATCGGCTACCACATTTGCCTTCCCCGGGTGGTAACGAATCTCAAAGTCGTAATCATTCAATAATTCAATCCACCTACGCTGCCTCATATTCAGTTGTTTCAGGTTAAATATGTGTTGAAGACTTTTGTGGTCGGTATATATAATACTTTTGACCCCATATAAGTAGTGCCTCCAAGTCTTTAATGCAAAAACAACCGCGCCTAATTCCAAATCATGCGTCGTATAATTTTGTTCGTGAATCTTCAATTGTCTAGACGCATAAGAAATCACCTTCGTTCATTGCATTAATACACAACCGAGACCTTGCTTTGATGCATCACAATAAATCACAAAATCATCATTCCCTTCAGGCAATGACAATATAGGTGCCGTAGTTAGCTTTTTCTTCAATAACTGAAATGCTTTCTCTTGTTCATTATTCCATTCAAATTTCTTCCCTTTATTTGTTAATGCAGTCAAGGGTTTTGCTATTCTGGAAAAGTCTTGGATGAACCTTCTGTAGTAACCAGCTAGTCTTAAAAACTGGCGTATGTGTTTCGGAGTTTTCGGGGTTTCCCACTTTTCAACAGTTTCTATCTTTGCCGGATCCACCTTAATACCTTCTTTGTTCACTATGTGACCGAGGAATTGAACTTCTTCCAACTAAAATGCACACTTTGAAAACTTAGCGTACAATTCTTCCTTCCTCAATACTTCTAACACCTTTCTCAAATGTTCACCATGTTCTTGGTCATTCTTTGAGTAAATAAGTATGTCATCAATGAAAACAATGACAAACTTGTTAAGGTATGGTCCACACACTCGGTTCATAAGGTCCATGAACACAGCTGGTGCATTAGTTAAACCAAACGGCATGACCATAAACTCGTAATGACCGTAACGTGTTCGAAAAGCAGTCTTTGGAATATCATCTTCTTTCACCCGCATTTGATGATACCCGGAACGTAAGTCAATCTTTGAATAAATAGACGAGCCTTGTAGTTGATCAAATAAGTCGTCGATTCTCGGTAGTGGATAGCGGTTCTTGATGGTAAGTTTGTTCAACTCTCGGTAGTCGATACATAACCTGAATGTACCATCTTTCTTCTTGACAAACAAAACAGGAGCTCCCCACGGTGATGTGCTTGGTCGAATGAAATCACGCTCTAAAAGTTCTTGTAATTGGCTTTGCAGTTCTTTCATCTCGCTGGGTGCGAGTCTGTAAGGAGCACGAGCTATTGGTGCAGCTCCTGGTACAAGATCTATTTGAAATTCAACGGATCGATGTGGGGGTAATCCCGGTAATTCTTTCGGAAATACATCGGGAAATTCTTTTGCAATGGGAACATCATTGATGCTCTTTTCTTCAGTTTGTACTTTCTCGACGTGTGCTAGAACAGCATAGCAACCTTTTCTTATTAGTTTTTGTGCCTTCAAATTACTAATAAGATGTAGCTTCGTGTTGCCCTTTTCTCCGTACACCATTAAGGGTTTTCCTTTTTCTCGTATAATGCGAATTGCATTTTTGTAACAGACGATCTCTGCTTTCACTTCTTTCAACCAGTCCATACCGATTATCACATCAAAACTCCCTAACTCTACTGGTATCAAATCAATCTTAAATGTTTAGCTAACCAGTTTAATTTCTCGATTCCGACATATATTATCTGCTGAAATTAATTTACCATTTGCTAATTCGAGTAAAAATTTACTATCCAAAGGCGTCAATGGACAACTTAATTTAGCACAAAAATCTCTACTCATATAGCTTCTATCCGCACCCGAATCAAATAAAACGTAAGCAGATTTATTGTCAATAAGAAACGTACCCGTAACAAGCTCCGGGTCTTCCTGTGCCTCTGCCGCATTAATATTGAAAACTCTTCCGCAGCCTTGTCCATTCGTGTTCTCCTGGTTCAGGCAATTTCTAATAATGTGGCCCGGTTTTCCACATTTATAACAAACTACATTGGCATAACTTGCTCCGACACTACTTGCTCCACCATTACTCGTTCCGACACCATTTGTTCCTTTCGTTCTATTAACCCCTGGTCCGTAGACCTCACACTTCGCCGCGCTATGACCATTTCTTTTACACTTGTTGCAAAATTTGGTGCAGAACCCCGAGTGATACTTTTCACACCTTTGGCATAGCTGCTTCTGATTGTTGTTGTTGTTGTGGTTATTATTGTTGTTGGGATGATTGTTGTAGTTGCTGTTGCTGTTGTTGTTGTAGTTGTTGTTGTTGTTGTTGTTGTTGTGGTTGTTGTTGTTGGGCCGTTTGTTGTAGTTGCGATTGATGTTGCGATTGTTGGGATAATTGTTGCGATTATTGTTGTAATTGATGTTGTTGTTGTATTGGTGATTCTTATCACCGTTTTCCTCCCACTTTCTTTTGACTTGCTTCACATTGGCCTCTTCAGCAGTCTGTTCTTTAATTCTTTCTTCAATCTGGTTCACTAGTTTGTGAGCCATTCTACATGCCTGTTGTATAGAGGCAGGCTCGTGTGAACTTATATCTTCTTGGATTCTTTCCGGTAATCCTTTCACAAATGCGTCAATCTTCTCTTCCTCATCTTCGAATGCTCCCGGACACAATAGGCACAATTTTGTGAATCGTCTTTCGTACGTGGTAATATCAAATCCTTGGGTTCGTAACCCTCTAAGTTTTGCTTGAGCTTATTGACCTCGGTTCTGGGACGGTACTTCTCATTCATCAAGTGCTTGAATGCTGACCACGGTAGTGCGTACGCATCGTCTTGTCCCACTTGCTCTAGATAGGTATTCCACCATGTTAACGTAGAACCTGTGAAGGTATGCGTAGCGTACTTCACTTTGTCCTCTTCAGTACACTTACTTATGGCAAACACCGATTCGACCTTCTCGGTCCACCGTTTCAATCCGATCGGTCCTTCGGTTCCATCAAATTCCAAAGGTTTGCAGGCAGTGAATTCTTTGTAGGTGCATCCTACACGATTTCCTGTACTGCTAAATCCAAGGTTATTGTTGGTATGTAGCACAGCCTGTACTGCGGCTATGTTTGAAGCTAGAAAAGTACGGAATTCCTCTTCATTCATATTCACGGTGTGTCGAGTAGTTGGTGCCATTTCCTTCAAAATAGTCAAATGGAACAAGTTAATCATACAGAATATTAAGAGTAGTTAATAGTATTTCGTAGCATAATATGAACTCATTTATAAAAGCTTTTTCTTCATATTAGCGTTTTATAAGTTTAAATTCGGGTAGTACCTACCCGTTAAGTTCATACTTAGTAGCTAATATACAATTCAACTACTACAATTCTATATGAAAAACTGATTATAATAATATTTCGCGTTCAAACTTCTATACAATATTTTACAAACTTACAATACCGCTTATTTTACATAAAGCATGAAATATAGCACACAATAACTTTGATACAAGATAGTTGTGAAGATAATTCTAGCTAGTACACAAGTCGTTCAGCAAAGGCAATAAAGACACGTAATTCATATGTCCAGAAACAAGTCATGCATTCTGGTTTTACTAGGACTACTTCCCATCCTTGGTCTTGTGGAACATAACCGTTATGGCCGTTGATAAGACATCGTGTTGTAACGTCGTCAAAGGGACGAGGGTTACGTAATGTCCAACAGTCCCGTAATAATCTAAAAACCTCATTTCTTACCCCAATTACCGACTCCGTCACTTGTGGAAACGTTTTGTTTAATAGTTGTAGCCCGATGTTCTTGTTCTCACTTTGGTGAGAAGCGAACATTACTAATCCGTAAGCATAACATGCTTCTTTATGTTGCATGTTAGCCGCTTTTTCTAAATCACGAAGTCCAATATTCGGATATATTGAGTCAAAATAATTTCTTAACCCGTTGCGTAAAATAGCATTTGGGTTCCCCGCAATATATGCGTCAAAGTAAACACATCGTAACTTATGGGTTTCCCAATGTGATATCCCCCATCTTTCAAATGAAAGTCTCTTATAAACCAAGACATTCTTGGAACGTTCTTCGAATGTCTTACAAACTGATCTCGCCTTAAATAGTTGTGCCGAGGAATTCTGGCCGACTCTAGACAAGATTTCATCAATCATGTCTCCGGGTAGGTCTCTTAAAATATTGGGTTGTCTATCCATTTTGTGTTTTTAAACTGTAAAATAGACAAGAGTTAGATTCATAAAAAAAAATACTTATTAATACAAGCAATTTTTACATATATCATAAAGCATAAGAACACTATATTACATATATTACACCACACGAATACAACTATCTTATTCCGACTCGCTCGTTTCTTCTTCTTCGGTTTTGGTTCATTTTGCCCAGTTTCTAGGGATATATGATGTTCCCCTAATACTAACTGTCATTTTTCACAATGGTTTAGAAAAACCTGGTGGTTTAGAGGTTCCCAGGTCATTGTTACAACTTAAGGACTTCAGGGGTTGACGATACATATAAAGTTCATCGGGGTTGGAATTAGATTTCTCTATTTTTATGCCCTTTCCCTTATTATTTTCTTTTGCCTTTTTAAATTCAGTTGGGGTAATTTCTATAACATCATCGGAATTCTCGTCGGAATCCGATTCATCGGAGAATTGGTAATCCTCCCAATATTTTGATTCCTTGGCGGAAACACCATTGACCATAATTAACCTTGGTCGGTTGGTTGAGGATTTTCTTTTACTTAACCGTTTTATTATTTCCCCCACCGGTTCTACTTCTTCATCCGGTTCCGATTCTTCTTCCGGTTCCGATTCTTCTTCCGGTTCCGACTCTTCTTCCGGTTCCTCTTCGGGAACTTGTGAATCAGTCCACGAATCATTCCAATTTACATTTGACTCTTCATTATTATTAGGTGAGTCAATGGGACTTGTTCTAGAGGTAGACATCTATCACATAATATCAAACGCGTTAAGAGATTAATATATCACATAATATTCACATGTTAAAAATATATAGTTTCCAACAAAATTTGTTAAGCAATCATTTTTCAAGTAAACACGGTCGAAGTCCAGACTCACTAATGCATCCTAACAAACTCGATAAGACACACTAATGCAAAATTCTGGTTCTCTAAGACCAACGCTCGGATACCAACTGAAATGTCCCGTTCTTATTGATTAAAAACGTTCCATATTAATTGATTTCGTTGCGAGGTTTTGACCTCTATATGAGACGTTTTTCAAAGACTGCATTCATTTTTAAAACAAACCATAATCTTTATTTCATAGATAAAGGTTTTAAAAAGCTTTACGTAGATTATCAAATAATGATAATCTAAAATATCCTGTTTACACACGACCATTACATAATGGTTTACAATACAAATATGTTACAACAAAATAAGTTTCTTGAATGCAGTTTTTACACAATATCATACAAGCATAGACTCCAAATCTCGTCCTTATTTAAGTATGCGACAGCGGAAGCTCTTAATAATCACCTGAGAATAAACATGCTTAAAACGTCAACAAAAATGTTGGTGAGTTATAGGTTTAACCTATATATATCAAATCATAATAATAGACCACAAGATTTCATATTTCAATACACATCCCATACATAGAGATAAAAATCATTCATATGGTGAACACCTGGTAACCGACATTAACAAGATGCATATATAAGAATATCCCCATCATTCCGGGACACCCTTCGGATATGATATAAATTTCGAAGTACTAAAGCATCCGGTACTTTGGATGGGGTTTGTTATGCCCAATAGATCTATCTTTAGGATTCGCGTCAATTAGGGTGTCTGTTCCCTAATTCTTAGATTACCAGACTTAATAAAAAGGGGCATATTCGATTTCGATAATTCAACCATAGAATGTAGTTTCACGTACTTGTGTCTATTTTGTAAATCATTTATAAAACCTGCATGTATTCTCATCCCAAAAATATTAGATTTTAAAAGTGGGACTATAACTCACTTTCACAGATTTTTACTTCGTCGGGAAGTAAGACTTGGCCACTGGTTGATTCACGAACCTATAACAATATATACATATATATCAAAGTATGTTCAAAATATATTTACAACACTTTTAATATATTTTAATGTTTTAAGTTTATTAAGTCAGCTGTCCTCGTTAGTAACCTACAACTAGTTGTCCACAGTTAGATGTACAGAAATAAATTGATAAATATTATCTTGAATCAATCCACGACCTAGTGTATACGTATCTCAGTATTGATCACAACTCAAACTATATATATTTTGGAATCAACCTCAACCCTGTATAGCTAACTCCAACATTCACATATAGAGTGTCTATGGTTGTTCCGAAATATATATAGATGTGTCGACATGATAGGTCGAAACATTGTATACGTGTCTATGGTATCTCAAGATTACATAATATACAATACAAGTTGATTAAGTTATGGTTGGAATAGATTTGGTACCAATTTTCACGTAGCTAAAATGAGAAAAATTATCCAATCTTGTTTTACCCATAACTTCTTCATTTTAAATCCGTTTTGAGTGAATCAAATTGCTATGGTTTCATATTGAACTCTATTTTATGAATCTAAACAGAAAAAGTATAGGTTTATAGTCGGAAAAATAAGTTACAAGTCGTTTTTGTAAAGGTAGTCATTTCAGTCGAAAGAACGACGTCTAGATGACCATTTTAGAAAACATACTTCCACTTTGAGTTTAACCATAATTTTTGGATATAGTTTCATGTTCATAATAAAAATCATTTTCTCAGAATAACAACTTTTAAATCAAATTTTATCATAGTTTTTAATTAACTAACCCAAAACAGCCCGCGGTGTTACTACGACGGCGTAAATCCGGTTTTACGGTGTTTTTCGTGTTTCCAGGTTTTAAATCATTAAGTTAGCATATCATATAGATATAGAACATGTGTTTAGTTGATTTTAAAATTCAAGTTAGAAGGATTAACTTTTGTTTGCGAACAAGTTTAGAATTAACTAAACTATGTTCTAGTGATTACAAGTTTAAACCTTCGAATAAGATAGCTTTATATGTATGAATCGAATGATGTTATGAACATCATTACTACCTTAAGTTCCTTGGATAAACCTACTGGAAAAGAGAAAAATGGATCTAGCTTCAATGGATCCTTGGATGGCTCGAAGTTCTTGAAGCAGAATCATGACACGAAAACAAGTTCAAGTAAGATCATCACTTGAAATAAGATTGTTATAGTTATAGAAATTGAACCAAAGTTTGAATATGATTATTACCTTGTATTAGAATGATAACCTACTGTAAGAAACAAAGATTTCTTGAGGTTGGATGATCACCTTACAAGATTGGAAGTGAGCTAGCAAACTTGAAAGTATTCTTGATTTTATGTAACTAGAACTTGTAAAATATATGAAGAACACTTAGAACTTGAAGATAGAACTTGAGAGAGATCAATTAGATGAAGAAAATTGAAGAATGAAAGTGTTTGTAGGTGTTTTTGGTCGTTGGTGTATGGATTAGATATAAAGGATATGTAATTTTGTTTTCATGTAAATAAGTCATGAATGATTACTCATATTTTTGTAATTTTATGAGATATTTCATGCTAGTTGCCAAATGATGGTTCCCACATGTGTTAGGTGACTCACATGGGCTGCTAAGAGCTGATCATTGGAGTGTATATACCAATAGTACATACATCTAAAAGCTGTGTATTGTACGAGTACGAATACGGGTGCATACGAGTAGAATTGTTGATGAAACTGAACGAGGATGTAATTGTAAGCATTTTTGTTAAGTAGAAGTATTTTGATAAGTGTCTTGAAGTCTTTCAAAAGTGTATGAATACATATTAAAACACTACATGTATATACATTTTAACTGAGTCGTTAAGTCATCGTTAGTTGTTACATGTAAATGTTGTTTTGAAACCTTTAGGTTAACGATCTTGTTGAATGTTGTTAACCCATTGTTTATTATAACAAATGAGATGTTAAATTGTTATATTATCATGATATTATGATATATAATATATCTCAGTATGATGTATATACAGTTAAATGTCGTTACAACGATAATCGTTACATATATGTCTCGTTTCGAAATCATTAAGTTAGTAGTCTTATTTTTACATATATATTTCATTGTTAATACACTTAATAATATATTTACTTATCATTTAACATAATTAACCAAGTGTATCAATATCTTAATATGATTCATATGTACCTAGTAAGACGTTGTTATAACGATAATCGTTATATATATCGTTTTCGAGTTTCTTAAATTAATAGTCTCATTTTTATGTATATAACTCATTGTTAAAATACCTAATGAGATACATACTTATAATAAAAACATGTTAACTATATATATAACCATATATATGTCATCGTATAGTTTTTACAAGTTTTAACGTTCGTGAATCACCGGTCAACTTGGGTGGTCAATTGTCTATATGAAACATATTTCAATTAATCAAGTCTTAACAAGTTTGATTGCTTAACATGTTGGAAACATTTAATCATGTAAATATCAATCTCAATTAATATATATAAATATGGAAAAGTTCGGGTCACTACAAAAGTGTCTATCAAAAAGTTAAAAGACATTGGGGACAAGGTGTTTATGAATTGGAACTGGACGTCAAATCAGAGTTATTGTCATGGTGGAACTCGTATTATCCTCGGATGGGACCCTGGAATCATTAATGTTATGGTATTAGCTGTTACTAATCAAATTGTACATTGCCAAGTGCGTTTGGTGCAGGATAATAAAGACAGCTTTATTTCTTTCATCTAAGCTTCGAACAGTTACATTGAGCGAAGGCTGCTGTGGAATGATCTTTCAAATCACAATAATTTTGTTGGTGGCCATCCATGGGTGCTTATGGGAGATTTCAACTCATCTCTTGATGTGGATGAGTCTACTGCTGGTTCCTCTCGAATGACGATTGGAATGAGAGAATTTAATGAATGTCTTAACAACATTCACATGGTTGACTTAAATCATACAGGGATGAATTACACGTGGAATCAAACTCTGAATTCGACAAACGGTATTTTAAAGAAAATTGATCATTTGTTGGTAAATGACAATTTCTTAACAGCTTAATTTTCCAACCGTATAGAATTTCGGATCATAGCCCGTCTGCCCTAAAGATTCCTTCAGTTCAGGTTAATCGTTCAAAAATGTTTCGCTTCAGTAATCTGATTGCAGATAGTGAAGACTTTATGAAGCTTGTGGAGGACTCTTGGAAGGTGAATATTGATGGTCATCGAATGTTTCAAGTGGTCAAGAAACTGAGAAATCTAAAGCACCCGCTTCGCAAATTGATGTGGAATAAGGGGAACTTACATGCTAAAGTCCGCAAGCTGAGGAAGGAGTTAGATTTTCTTCAAAAACAGCTAGATAATCAGCCGCATTCTGTTGAAATTTGTGATGAGGAAATTCGAAAACTGAAGGAATATAATGATGCGGTTTGGGATGAAGAAAGGTTTCTTAAACAAAAATCAAAGGTCGAATGGTTGAAGGCTGGAGATAGTAATTATAATTACTTCCATAAAGTAATAAAAGGTAAAGCTAATCGATGTCGCATTAATGCAATTCAAAATCAGCAAGGGGTAATGGTGGAGGGTGATGCAGCTCATGGAGTGTTTGTTGAACATTACATGCAGTTTCTGGGAACTAGTATGCCATGTGACAAGATAAGTAACACAGATAGCATCATTAGTAACAAGATTTCTAATAGCATGGCCATTGATATGATTAGACCTGTTACTGACACCGAAGTAAAAGCAGCCATATTTGACATTGGAGAGGACAAAGCTCCAGGGCCGGACGGGTATACATCAACCTTTTTCAAAAAATCTTAGGACATTGTGGGTAATGATGTGTATGTAGCCGTAAAGGAGTTCTTTATGAATGGTCAGTTGTTAACGGAGATCAATCATACCATTCTTACGTTACTTTCAAAAGTTGAAACTCCATGCAACGTCAATGACTTTCGACCTATTTCGTGTTGTAATGTTATTTTTAAATGCATTAGCAAGATTATCACGAATAGAATTAAAAATTCGTTGGATATGATTGTGGGAGAGAATCAATCTGCCTTTGTGCCAGGTAGAAGAATATCAGATAATATTCTAATTACTCAGGAAATAATGAAGAATTATCATTTGGATCGAGGAACTCCAAGATGCGCTTTTAAAGTAGACATTCAAAAGGCTTATGACACGGTTGACTTGAATTTCTTGGAGGATATCTTGAAGGGTTTTGGGTTTCATAATGTCATGGTCAGATGGATCATGAAATCTGTCTCCACAACATCTTTTTCGATCAATATAAATGGTCATCTTCATGGATACTTTAAAGTAAAACGTGGTTTACGTCAAGGTGATCCCATGTCCCCGTATTTATTTACAGTTGTAATGGAGTTCTTATCTCTGCTGATCAAAAGAAATATTCGAAACTCGAATAATTTTATGTACCATCCAAAGTGTGACAATCAGGAAATCGTCAATGTTTGCTTCGCTGATGACCTTTTTATTTTCACCCATGCGAGTATCGATTCGGTAAAGGTAGTATCAGATTCGATTGAGGAGTTCAAGAAATGTTCCGGGCTTGTTCCAAGTTATCCGAAGAGCACAACTTTCTTTTGTAATGTCAACTCAAATGTTAAAAATGTCATTCTTGCTCTAATGCCATTTGAGGAAGGAAAGTTACCAGTAATATACCTAGGGGTTCCTCTAATATCAACTAGACTTTATCAAAAAGACTGTAAAGTTTTGATTGATAGAGTGAAAGCGAAGCTTCAGGATTGGAAGAACAATTTTTTGTCGTTTGCGGGAAGGGTGCAATTAATTGTATCGGTTCTCTCCTCGATGCAAGTTTATTGGTCCTCCGTGTTGGTGCTTCCGGATGGTGTGATCAATGAGTTAGAGAAACTAATACGTGGTTTTCTTTGGTGTCAAGGCGTAATGAAAAAAGGCAAAGCAAAGGTAAAATGGAGTGAGGTTTGCTTACCTAAAGAAGAAGGGGGCTTAGGCATCAAAAGTCTAAAAGTGAGGAACCTTGCTCTCATTTCGTACCATGTGTGGAGCCTCATCACCCATAAGCAATCGTTATGGGTCAAGTGGATTCATACATATTGCCTTAATAGTAAAAACTTTTTGGAAGTGGATGTTGTGCCTACTGTTAGTTATGGGTGGAGAAAAATTCTTAGCTTAAGGGATACAATTAGGAAATTTATCATTCATAGCATTGGAGATGGACATCTGACTTCTGCTTGGCACAACACATGGACTGATTTTGGTCACCTGTCTGCATTTATCTCTCATAGAGCTTTACACAGAGAAGGGTATGCGAGTAATACTAAGGTGGCTCAGCTATTCGACCAATCGGGGTGGAAATGGCCAACTGATTGGGTTGAGAAGTTCTCCTTGCTGAAGGATATCGATCCTCCTAATCCCAATAGACCTGATCTGATCTTGTGGAAAAAAATATGATGGAAGCTTGGGGGATTTCTCTTCCAAGGCAGCGTGGGAATCAATGCGACCTCAAGCTCCAAAGGTCCCTTGGTTCTATTTTGTGTGGTTTCCTCAATGTATTCCTCGGCATGCTTTCCTTGTTTGGTTGATGATTGGTGAAAAGCTGAAAACTCAAGACAAGCTTAAACCGTGGGACGTAAGCAAATCATCAATTAATTTGCAGGTGTGCTCGTTATGTAAGTTGCAACCGGACTCGCATGACCACTTGTTTTTTGAATGTTCTTTTTCTAAACAAGTATGGAAGCGGATTATCAAGCTGGTGCATATTCCAGATTTGGGTAATTGTTGGAAGGATATTGTGGCTAGAGTGATTCCCATAGCTCACCGAAAGATAGCTCGGGTGGTGGTGTTTAAGATCATTTTTGCTACCTCAGCGTATTACTTATGGAAAGAAAGAAATGATCGATTATTCAACAAAGGTGAGCGATCAGTGGACAATATTTTCAAGAGTATCCATGCTACTATGAGACTGAAATTGATGTCAGTGAGGTTCAAAGATAGTCTTCATGTTCGGTTACTAAGGACTGCCTGGCAAATCTAAACTAGCTGTGTAATGTGGGTGATTTGTTTTGATGTGTGTGGGTTATGAGTTTGTAGCCCTCCTGGTTTTTTGTTTTGCCACGAGTGTTTTGGCTCGTTGGACTGTTTTGTATGTTTGTTATTAATATATAATATTCACCGGGTGAAAACCCTTTAGCCAAGAAAAGATATATTCAGTTACATGACTGCATAATGTCGTTGAATTTCAACTTCATCGGTAATTTCATTCATATACTTATTGTGACGACCCGGAAATTTCCGACCAAATTTAAACTTAACCTTTATATGTTTCCGACACGATAAGCAGAATTTGTAATGTTGAATCTTAAAAAGTTTGGAACTACATTCATGTAATCAATTACCCTTTGACCGTGTTTGACGATTCACGAACAATTATGTGTATATAGATATGTATATATAATATATAATATTAACTGAAAACATTAACAAAGTATTAGATATATGATACTTTACATGAACATATTTGTTTCGATATGTTTATCGACAGAATTAAGAGATAATATCAAATGATTGAATTATCAGATACATTATGATATGATTACGGGCCTATGTTATGAGGTCCACTGTGATTTAAGAAATCTATTCTTTTTGACAACTCATTACTTAACCAGTATGATAAAGATAACGATATTTATATTTTATTTTATTAAATATATATAACGATTTAAATTAATATTATATATTTTTATACGCGTATTATACGTACATAGTTTTATACTTTTACTATACTTTAACTTTACCTTTACTTTACTTTTACTTTACTTTAACTTTAATAATTCATACTTTAATAATTCACTTTAATAATTCATACTTTAATAATTTACTTTAATAATTCAAAAATCTATTATAAATAGAATTCAATAGGTTTCATTATTTCATAGAAACTTGAAAATATATTTCTCTAAACTCTCTCAATCGAATTACATATATATATATATATATTTACTTAGTACTATTTCAAGATATTATTAGTATACATAAAATACTACGACGGAGTTATATTCAGACGATTTCAAAATAAGTTTTCAAATGGGATATAGCTAAGGAAATTATGGGTTATAGCTATGAAGGTTATGGGTATTGATCGAGGGTATTGCTCGTGAGGTCAACCTAACGTTTATCATTTTCGTTGCGTCTACGTACTTTCCTGCAATATTGAATCACAATATTGATACGTGAGCATTCATATCTTATCTTTTATATATTAATAGTGTATCCCTGACTAGTGCTTGAGTATATATGATTATGCATGTTTGTATGCTTAGTTTCGTCGTTAAATAGTTTATGATAAATCACGAATTTGATACATATGCTACTGAGATAAGTTATATGATATGCATGTCATTGAAAAGCTGAAGAAAAAAATTAATAACTTTTCATTTAGAAATCGTGTGGTTTCGATGAACGGATTAAAAGATATGGTCAACTGAATTATCATTAATTTTAATATTATTATTAAAACGATTATTATAACTGTTATCAGTTGATGTTATTACTAAAATTATCTTTATTACTAAAAATTAATATTTTTATTGAAACTATCATTTTATTATTTTTATCATTATTATTATTATCAATATTATTTTATCAAATAAATATGCGTACAAAGATATTTTTACCACACGTAATGTAATTACATTAATAATACATACCACTATATTTTTATGATATTAAGTGAATTTTATAAATTTTATTACTTGAGATATATAAAAGTATATTTTTATCATATATGAATTTTAATATAAATTTTTATTTATTAATAAATGACTTGTATTATTTAGTATAATAAGATCTGATAAATATATTTAAATATATAAAACTACTATATATAAGTTATATAATAAACATGTATAGATATTGAAAGTCATTTTGGGTCAAGTTGACTTTTGTTGACTTTTGCATGCCGGTCTCGAGCATTAGGATTTTGATACACTACGACTTGGCCTAAATTGTTAGACAGATATTGACCAACATATAAATATATATACTTAATATAGGTTCGTGAATCCGAGACAAACCCTGCACTTGTTCAGTGCCGTCATATACATAATTGCTACAAAATACAGTATTGTGAGTTTCATTTGCTCCCTTTTTAATTGCTTTTGCAATATATATTTTTGGGCTGAGAATACATGCGCTGTTTTATAAATGTTTTACGAAGTAGGCACAAGTACTAAAACTAATTCTATGTGGGTTTAAACCAGAAATATACCCTTAGCTTGGTAACATTAAACTACTTGTCTATGTACGGTAGGCGCGAATCCTAAAGATAGATCTATTGGGCCTGACAAACCCCATCCTGACTATGGGATGCTTTAGTACTTCGAGGTTATTTTAAACACACCTGATCTGGTGTACTTCAGAGGGTAAAACATGAACGTTAAGGCTTGTTACCGGGTGCCTACAACTTATAGAATACTTTTAAACACTTGCGAGTGTACGGATATTTATGGAAACTGAAATCTTGTGGTCTATTACTATTACGGAAATGATTGATTATGATAAACTAATGAACTCACCAACCTTTTGGTTGACACTTTAAAGCATGTTTATTCTCAGGTATTAAAGAAATCTTCCGCTGTGCATTAGCTCATTTTAAGGATATTACCTGGAGTCATTCATGACATACTTTGAAAGACGTTGCATTCGAGTCGTTGAGTTCATCAAGATTAATATTAAGTCAATTATAGTTGGATGTAATATGAAATGGTATGCATGCCGTCAATTTTTGATGTAAAGAAAGTTTGTCTTTTAAAAACGAATGCAATGTTTGTAAAACGTATCATATAGAGGTCAAATACCTCGCGATGTAATCAACTATTATGAATCGTTTATAATGTATATGAACGGGTCCTTTCAGTTGGTATCAGAGCGGTGGTCTTAGCGAACCAGGTCTTGCATTAGTGTGTCTAACTGATAGTTGTTAAGATGCATTAGTGAGTCTGGACTTCGACCGTGTCTGCATGTCAAAAGTTTTGTTTATCATTTTTAGTCGGAAATCATCTACTTACCATCCTTAGGAAATTACCTGCTTATCATTCTTAGTCTAGACACGTCTTGCTGCATTGATTGCATGAATAGTGTATAGACAAAATTCATATCTTAGCGTATCTGCTAAATCATATCTTATCGTATCTATTACGGTAAACTTTGCCTGACATATTCCGTAAATTCCTCCGTAATCTATGAAATCTTTTGATCTATATATATAGATATTCTATGTAGTTAGAATACCACCCGATAGCCGGAAAATCATTTCGTATCGAAAAATCCTTTATCAAATCGTACGAAATGGAATTCGTTATCAGTTCAAGTTCCTCGGATTCCGAAATGGAATCCCACTCAAGCTCCGAAAGCAGTGTGACTGGAATGGATCAACCAATCAGCCATCATCTATTCTGGATGAATTGGGGATGGGTTCGTAGCCTCCTTAATCATTGGAGACAAGAAGAAGACGATCCTTTCCATCCACCACATTGCCCTCTTGGCAATGAACCTGAAGCACTTACCGGCGAACCTGTCAGAAACACCATTTTCTCTCTCATTTCCAGAGTATCTTGTCATGATTATATACTACACCAAATTCTAGATCTTATTTATCCACTCGTCCGAACCGACAATCACCCTGGTGTAATTGAAGAAGTCAACGAGCTTCGCGATCGGGTAGTGGCTTTGGAGAATATGGTGCAAAGGTTACAAACACCAGCAGCAGCACTAGCAACATAACCAGTACCACCATCAACAACATCAACAGTACCATTACCACCACCAACAACAACCGCATCACAAACCTTAACTTCATAATCTGTCCCATGAGCATCGACGTCATATGCCCTGTAGATACTAAGGAATACCACAACGATGAAGTATTGATTCATAACTTCATTGGGAAAACATTCTACGACGATTATGTAATTTCTAAAGTTTAGAAATTATCTATCCTAGCCTTAACCATAAATCAAGTGAGTTTAATTTAATATTAACTCATTAAATCTATATTACATCTGAAGAAATATACACATATATTTCCATAAAGACTGTAATAAAATTCTTTTGTACAAAATATTAATTGTGACATATTTTTTAAACGGGTAGGTAATACCAGAGAGATATATAAATTCACAATTAATATGTTACATTCTTCGAATCTGATTCAGCAAATCATCCATTATACTCCCTACTTTCACAACAATATACATTCTTTTATAAAAATCAAAACAACCATACTCATTTAAAATCTAATTACATATTCTGATTTTGAAATCTCAGAATTCGATTCAAGATATAACCGAAATCGTCACTCTTAGATTCCTACATCTTTCAAAACTATACTTTGACTTCAAAACTGTCCTAGAACCTCATTTCTATTCATGGAACTCACAAAAATATTTGTATCATTCAAAATCTTAGAACATCATATGTATATTAACAATTACAATATGTGTTCAAACACTTCGAAATTCCTAAAGACATGCGAGATGATGATCCAACCACATATTACCCACTGTCATGCATCTGAAAAGCTCTCGAAACCAAAGTTATAGTTTAACACGTATCCATGTCAGATCCTTTGATATTTATTACCAAATATAATTTTTCAATCTCTTTCCAAAATAGACAGTTTTGTCACAGCTCCAGCAAATCACCTTCATTTGTTTATACGAATAAACCTTATTATAACAATTACCCCTTCATCACTGTTACCGGGGAACCTTTCATATCTCGCCACATTAGCAGTAAACTTATCAACAACTTCATTAACCTTCGACTTAAGCCTCTCCGAAAAGCCACTATACTTATTCATTAAAATCCCATCATGTACTCACCTATATCCTGTAACAATAATTGTCACACCAACTACTGGGAATTAGCAATCAGTATTTTGAATTTCGCGACAATTTTACGTCAAAAGTTATACATATAACGTCTATCTCCTAGACTTACATACTTCGAATGTGAATTTTCTGAAAAACATCCCAAACCATGAACTAGTTCTCCGAAATTGGAAAAATGCTGATGAAACAGCAAAAACTGTAAACGACTTTAACAGTCAAAAGTTTGATGATAAAGAATAGTATGGTGGTAAAGCTGAGAAAAAGAGAAGGTTTGAAACTGGAAAACGGATTGAGCAGACCATGAAGGAGGCTGTGGACAAATCACAAAGACTAAACCTGCCTTCAAAGGATCCAAATGATTCAGTGTCTACTGAAATCGTTAGCAAACAACTTACTTCTTATTCTAAACCTTCACAGACAAATCTTCTTCATCATCCATATTATCGTATCTTTTATTATAATATCTTCGATATTCCTGAAGATATTTTCACAACTATTCTTATCTGAAATCTTTTATCTCTTCGCAATATCTGCATTACAACATAAAAAGAAACTGTGTTAGTTTCTAAATTCTAAAAAAAAAAATCGAATTTAAAATAGGAATGTTTTTGAAGTAGTGTTGGGAACTGAAGCATGAGTTAGTATAATATAATGACACTTGATCAACGTGATTATATTACAGTAAGTCATGCTGAGTTTCTAATGGAACGTGATGATTCACAGAACATACTGTCATCATGTACTGTTTACACGACTCTTACATTCTACCCAATTTCCAAACATATTAAGAACATATCATCTTGATAGCTCTATATTTTCGGATATTCTGGTAATTTGCCAAATCAAGATCGTGCCATTACGATTTTCTTCTTGGAACATTAACTATGTTCATCCAAAAATTCATATCTACGAATTCTGGATCATTATCCGCTTGACTTAAGGTCGGAAAGAGAAAACAAAATCATGAAGCTCCGAAATATAATGGAGAATATAAAGCCCGATAACAACCCCGAAATTACAAATCGTGTATATCAATGCGTATAGCAATATAAAGACACGGGAGAATGAAAAACACAATAACCCCAAGGTAATGGTAGAAGAAAATAACTTCCTCCGGTGGTAGATGAAAAAGAAGAATGACATATATGAAAGTTAAGAGTATATCAAGAATCAATACTGGATGAAGCATATTAACGAATGCTTTAAAGTATGAATTGGGGAGAAAGACTAGAAGGTGTGAGATGTGGAAATAAAGAAACGAAGGGGGTGGAATTATAGTAAAATATCATACAGAGAAATCAAGACAGATTATCGCATTTAATCAAAGAAGATCCTGATTTTCTTAATCGCCGAAGAACCAAATCTTATTGCAAAGATTTTCTTTAAATCCCATGAATTCCGAAAATCAATCATAACTACGTCATCAGTTAAAACGAATATACGTTTACTCATTTCACTCTCTTGCGATAGCTTCACTTATACTCTTCGCGTAATCAAATTATTTTATCTATATTACTCAATGATGATAAAACTCTATTTATCAACTCATATTCATCATGAAAACATTTTTATAGTTAGCCATGACGACCTCGATCAAATTTCGGGACGAAATTTCTTTAACGGGTAGGTACTGTGACGACCCGGAAATTTTCGACCAAATTTAAACTTAACCTTTATATGTTTCCGACACGATAAGCAGAATTTGTAATGTTGAATCTTAAAAAGTTTGGAACTACATTCATGTAATCAATTACCCTTTGACCGTGTTCGACGATTCACGAACAATTATGTGTATATAGATATGTATATATAATATATAATATTAACTGAAAACATTAACAAAGTATTAGATATATGATACTTTACATGAACATATTTGTTTCGATATATTTATCGACAGAATTAAGAGATAATATCAAATGATTGAATTATCAGATACATTATGATATGATTACGGGCCTATGTTATGAGGTCCACTGTGATTTAAGAAATCTATTCTTTTTGACAACTCATTACTTAACCAGTATGATAAAGATAACGATATTTATATTTTATTTTATTAAATATATATAACGATTTAAATTAATATTATATATTTTTATACGCGTATTATACGTACATAGTTTTATACTTTTACTATACTTTAACTTTACCTTTACTTTACTTTTACTTTACTTTAACTTTAATAATTCATACTTTAATAATTCACTTTAATAATTCATACTTTAATAATTCACTTTAATAATTCAAAAATCTATTATAAATAGAATTCAATAGGTTTCATTATTTCATAGAAACTTGAAAATATATTTCTCTAAACTCTCTCAATCGAATTACATATATATATATATATATTTACTTAGTACTATTTCAAGATATTATTAGTATACATAAAATACTACGACGGAGTTATATTCAGACGATTTCAAAATAAGTTTTTAAATGGGATATAGCTAAGGAAATTATGGGTTATAGCTATGAAGGTTATGGGTATTGATCGAGGGTATTGCTCGTGAGGTCAACCTAACGTTTATCATTTTCGTTGCGTCTACGTACTTTCCTGCAATATTGAATCACAATATTGATACGTGAGCATTCATATCTTATCTTTTATATATTAATAGTGTATCCATGACTAGTGCTCGAGTATATATGATTATGCATGTTTGTATGCTTAGTTTCGTCGTTAAATAGTTTATGATAAATCACGAATTTGATACATATGCTACTGAGATAAGTTATATGATATGCATGTCATTGATAAGCTGAAGAAAAAAATTAATAACTTTTCATTTAGAAATCGTGTGGTTTCGATGAACGGATTAAAAGATATGGTCAACTGAATTATCATTAATTTTAATATTATTATTAAAACGATTATTATAACTGTTATCAGTTGATGTTATTACTAAAATTATCTTTATTACTAAAAATTAATATTTTTATTGAAACTATCATTTTATTATTTTTATCATTATTATTATTATCAATATTATTTTATCAAATAAATATGCGTACAAAGATATTTTTACCACACGTAATGTAATTACATTAATAATACATACCACTATATTTTTATGATATTAAGTGAATTTTATAAATTTTATTACTTGAGATATATAAAAGTATATTTTTATCATATATGAATTTTAATATAAATTTTTATTTATTAATAAATGACTTGTATTATTTAGTATAATAAGATCTGATAAATATATTTAAATATATAAAACTACTATATATAAGTTATATAATAAACATGTATAGATTTTGAAAGTCATTTTGGGTCAAGTTGACTTTTGTTGACTTTTGCATGCCGGTCTCGAGCATTAGGATTGTGATACACTACGACTTGGCCTAAATTGTTAGACAGATATTGACCAACATATAAATATATATACTTAATATAGGTTCGTGAATCCGAGACAAACCCTGCACTTGTTCAGTGCCGTCATATACATAATTGCTACAAAATACAGTATTGTGAGTTTCATTTGCTCCCTTTTTAATTGCTTTTGCAATATATATTTTTGGGCTGAGAATACATGCGCTGTTTTATAAATGTTTTACGAAGTAGGCACAAGTACTAAAACTAATTCTATGTGGGTTTAAACCAGAAATATACCCTTAGCTTGGTAACATTAAACTACTTGTCTATGTACGGTAGGCGCGAATCCTAAAGATAGATCTATTGGGCCTGACAAACCCCATCCTGACTATGGGATGCTTTAGTACTTCGAGGTTATTTTAAACACACCTGATCTGGTGTACTTCAGAGGGTAAAACATGAACGTTAAGGCTTGTTACCGGGTGCCTACAACTTATAGAATACTTTTAAACACTTGCGAGTGTACGGATATTTATGGAAACTGAAATCTTGTGGTCTATTACTATTACGGAAATGATTGATTATGATAAACTAATGAACTCACCAACCTTTTGGTTAACACTTTAAAGCATGTTTATTCTCAGGTATTAAAGAAATCTTCCGCTGTGCATTAGCTCATTTTAAGGATATTACCTGGAGTCATTCATGACATACTTTGAAAGACGTTGCATTCGAGTCGTTGAGTTCATCAAGATTAATATTAAGTCAATTATAGTTGGATGTAATATGAAATGGTATGCATGCCGTCAATTTTTGATGTAAAGAAAGTTTGTCTTTTAAAAACGAATGCAATGTTTGTAAAACGTATCATATAGAGGTCAAATACCTCGCGATGTAATCAACTATTGTGAATCGTTTATAATGTATATGAACGGGTCCTTTCACTTATCTTCAAATAGATACAAAATTGATATTAACACTTGTCGAAGATTCGCAAAACGCTGGTTATAAACTAGTTACACATTGTAGGGAATACATATTAATAGTTCCGTCAGTCACACAAACTATTAATATTACAGGTTTAGGGTTAACAAGGAGGGTTATAAATGCACGTTGTTGCAGAATATTGTTTATAGCAATTCAAGATCTCACTAAATCAAACATTACTATATTTTATACGTATATGAAGGATTGGTACAAAACTATATGTTTCCGATTATAATATTTTTGACTCATTGTGAGCCTTAAAAAACAATATTCCGGTTCAGTTGACTATGTTACCGAACCCATATAAATTAATCTTTAATAACTAACCCTATTTAATTGACCACCTTACCAAACATGCATATATTTTTTTCTTGTAACGGAGAACACCCAATGAAAGAGCACATTGGCTCCCCATAGCAGGTAAATCTTCGACATCGGAAACTTCGGCGTCACCCCGATGCCGGATAAAACACCTTCCACTCTCAATCTCTAATTAGGTTGGTCTGGCTTTACCAAGGATCTAACCCGAGACCTGCAGCTTATAAGGAGTCCTGGTGGCCACTTGAGCTAGTCACTTTATTAATAGTTGTACTGAAAGGGAGGAAAAAGAGTCAAAACAATAAAAATTAAATAAATAAAATAAATGCCTAATACCAAGAAAGTTAGAGGTTTTTGTCTGGAGAGCGATGAGAAAACGTTTGTCGGTTAGAACTTAGTTGGACAAACAGGGTATTGATCTCCATAATGTCCGATGCCCCCTTTGTGTTGACGACATCGAAATGTTTGAACACTCTTTGCTTTCTGTAAACATGCGATGGATATATAGGAAAGGGTGTATCATTGGTGGGGACTAGGAAGTATTTTAAATCAACTATTAATGAGATCTTCCGGGTAAGTGCCGAAAACCGATGATACCGTTCGGCTCTAAATTATGGTGAGTGGTGGAATGATTGTGTGATTATTTGCTCTGAAGGAATAGAAATAAGACAAAGTTACTAAAATAGTCCCTGTATTTTTATATTTTAGCTTACATAGTCACCGCCATTTATTAATTGCACTATTAGTCACTAAATCTACGTTTTAGTCTAAAATTCATCCCTTAATCTAACGATCACTAATAGTGTGTTAAATTGTACTGCTAAATTTTACCAAATATTATTTTGCTAAAATATTTAACCAGTGGTGTAGATAAAAATGAAAAAGTGTCTTATCTTTTTGCTGTGGGTTGAAAAACTCTTAAATTGCACTGCAAATGAAAGAACTCTCTCCTCATTATCTTTTTATTATGGAGCAACAATAGCTAATGAATATCTTCTTAACTGGCTTAGTGGAAACTTGTATTATTTAGACACAGTTCATGTGTTTTTGGAAATGGGATCTCCTTCGCATATTGCTAATGTGGAAAAGAACATCAAAGCATGAAAGCAATTTAATCCCTATTCATTTCGCATTCCAGTAAACAAAGTGTTTGAGGTGGATGACTTTATTCGTTCACACCGCTTTGGTTTTCCCAGGGACCGTTTAGCGTGCTATAACCGAGCTGTTTGTAACGAGGAAACTATCCCGGTAACGCCGTAACGGGACTATGAACAATGATGCCACAATTGAGGTTGAAACTGTGCTGATACAAGCCTCTACATCTTGATATTCAGGACCTCAGTCATCTCGATTCAGAGCGTCACATTATGGAACATCCTGTGTGTGGTTTATGTGGTTCGATTTGTGAAGAACAATGTAAGGTTGATGTTAATATTGAGGTTGTATCCAGGTCGGGTAACAATTCGGTGATCGCGTCACCATTAAGAAACATAAAGATAAGAACCAAACTAAAAATAAATGGTGAAAACTAGTGTTAAAACGTACAATTTCTTCAAAACAAAATTAAAAATAAATGGTGAAAACTATTGTTAAACACGCATAAATTTGGCCATCCAATGATTTAAAACTTAACGTGAGACTCACATGTATAAACCTTAATGGACTGCTAATGATCATTAGATTAAGGGATGAATTAGAAACTAAAACGTAAATTTAGTGACTAATTGTGCAATAAATAAATGGTAGTGACTATTTAAGTTAATAGGTATAGCAATTCATCGATAGGTATAGCAGGGAAGTAGCACAAATCCCGAATCTCGATGAATTGCCGGAAGTGTCTGGCTGTATACATGTAATCTGCAGAGATCGACACCTCTCATTGTGGCAAAGGCTTTGAAAGAGAACCCCCCCCCCCCCCCCCCCCCCCCCCCCCCCCCCCCCCCGGGAAACACTTGTAGAAGCCATTAGGGAAGCGCACGACCGTATGCGCGTTGAGGAAGACACTACGCGATACTCTTGATACAGGAGCAGCTATTGGCGGCGTGATGATTACAAGTCGCCAAGAGTAGGGCGTCGCCAATCGAATAGCACACATAGAGGCACGTATGATTTGAGCCCGTATTAAGTTATAACAACAACAACAATCATGGGTCCTCTCAGGGCCACCTTGGAAACAATCATCACCGGAACAAGAATCGTGATAACAATCAGGCGCTCGTCAAAAGCTTGTTGAAAAGTCTTAAAGAAATTTTTGTGATGGAACCCATATCGAAGACATTTGAGCGACCTGCACGCATGTCCTACTATGCGGGCAGGGACAGAACCAAGTTTTGTGACTTTCATGATGATTATGGTCACGAGATAAATAGATGCAAAGCTCTAGTGAAAAAGGTGGTGTCTTGCTTGAATAGAGGAGAGTTGCAGCGCTTGAAGGTACAAAAGAATACTGCGCCAAAAAACAACAAAGACGAAACAAATCGAAAGGACCGGACAAGATTATCCATGCAGAAACACTGGAAAACAAAAGCACAATATCGAAATACGAACCCCTACAAACATGGGAAAAGCTGCAAATATCATTCCCACATTCGGAGAATGATAGCGCAAAGGATGCGCCAGTGATCATGCAAGGGTATTTTCCGGCATGTGGGCGCATACTTCAGCGAATTTGCATAAATACAGGCAGTTGTGACAACATCATGTATGAGCATTGTTACAACACGCTTCTGACAACAATTAAGGCAAATGTGAACGCATCTACTGAAAAGCTTTGTGGATTTTCAGGAAGACGAGCTGACAAGATGTCGCGCAAAATTAATCTTGTAGCTAAAACTTGTTATTTTCGCGCATATTTCTAACTTATCATTATAACTGTTTAAATGAACAATTTCTTTAATCGGGTTATTTTCAGTGTAATTCTCTTGTGCCATGTATAAATAGTAGTTCTCTAACTTAAATTTGGTGCGTACAGTCATATACCATGCGCGCCCCTGCTTTTAAGGGATGTCTTCTCTAGCTCTCGCTTGACCTCAAATCCTAAGTGTTGGCTCACTTAGAAGACCCATGTATGCATACACGGGCGCAAAATCGAAATGTATACTGTGTGCACGACGGTATACATGGAGATTACGCGTTGGCATGCCTTGAGTTAAATACGATTAATATCAACTTTACTTACGCCAAACATAACACGTACTATTGTTAATCTTACGCGCTTGATTATTACAATCATAATACTTGGCGAACAAAGTCATTTAACATGAGTTAAAACTCAGTCTATGGGCATCTAAGTTACTATGGCTAATATGTACATTGGTTAAATGGCTTGCAATCGCCATGTGTTGTACATTTTATTGATAGAAAACTCATACAATTATAACGTGCTAGCATTTTTGCGCTCAATAACAACACTACAGATAGTACAATGCAGTAAAACATGATTTCATTTTATTTCAATGTTAAAGCACAAAGCGCGTTCAGAGTATGGAGAATACAGATTACAATTCAACATTTACTATCTGTTCAAAATCAACATTGAGATCCTTAGATAGCTCCACCAAATGTGGAATTAGGATATTCTCTAACTCCTTCATGACGCTATCTCGCCTCTCCACAGCACCTGTTGAAATCAGCTTCTTAAGGGCCAGATCCACCTAAGCAGGGACCTGAATGTACTTCTCCACAAGCTCCCAAAACTTGAACCTTTACGCATCTCTGATCACTAACACAGGCTTCTTAAAAAACTAGTTTACGTAAAGTTTCACGCGCGGGCAACAAGGGCAGGGAGGTAACTCTTTAGCATGATAAAATTGGCGCTCCGCAGCAGCCCGCACCTGCTACAACTTACTAAGCTGAGAAGCATGCTCCTCAGCGGCCTTATAGAGATCAACATTATTTTTCCTAAGCAACTCCTAACTTTCCGTAAGCTCCTCATTTCTTGAATTCTTGACAATTAACTTTGTAGAGCCTCTTTTTTCAGAAGCCATTAAAGTGCAGAAGCCTCAGCATCAGCGTGTGCTTTTTGCACAACCTCAACTTAGTCCGTCAACTCGTTGATCCATTCGCGCGCATCGCCTACATTCTGGGTCTCCTGCTCAGCGTTGCCCTCACCATAAAGCATGGAATGCTTACCCTTAATACAATGGCAGTCACACATAAAATTCTTTAAGGACATCTGAATGTCCATGCGCAATTCAGCATCAGGGGCCATATCAAAGTAAGAGAGCGGGCAGCAGGAGCAGATATCATCAAAAACTTAAGTTGTGAGGCAACAACGTCCATAGGGAAGTTTAGGAATTCCCTAAGGTATTGGACTTACATAACGTTGTTACCATCCCAGCAGGTTGGAGGGGGTGACTCGTTCTGCTCAGCATCACCCTCAGAATCCTCCTGAACTACAAAATGAAAAATATATACAGTAATAAGTACATTGCATGCTGCCTTATTAGATGTGTAAATAACTTAACGCGTGTAACTCTATTCCTCTTGGAAGACTTTCCTCCCTTCCCCTCCACGTTGTTCCTCTTCTCCCTCTTCTTCTTCATACGTTAGGAAGCGCCAGAACCATTTGGGCCCTCCATATTGGTCCTCAAAGGAGTGGCAAATTCAGCGTTACCAGTTGAAGGCGCCAGACCATCAGCGATGATGTCATCATCAGTTGGAGGGGGAGGGGGTTCCCTCTACCAGTGACATTTACGGCGCCACCATCATCATACAGGGGAATGTCCCCACTAGCATTGACACCATCGGTGCCATCCGCTTTCTCAATGGTGAGCTCTTCGGGGTCCTCAAATTCCAAACAATCACTGATTAACATATTTGCAAAGAAAAATAAGTTAAGAATAGTACGTGCAACTTGTAAACAAACTAAATGCATATAGTAGTATGCGACCAAACATACCCACATCGTTAAGCTTCAAAACTAGCGCAACATGTGGAAGTGCAGAGACATGACCGACCTTGAGAACATCATTGCCATAAGTGAGAATGAAAAGCTTCCTGACAATGCAAAGATTAAAAATATCCGTCTTGACAAGCGACATCTTTAGCTTCTTGTTCAATCTCTTGTCCACATTAGAGTGCCACTCTCACGCCTTAGCGTGAGAGTCAGGAAAAAAGAATTGTCAACAAATAAGGTGTTTTCCACTTTTGACGCACACCAGCCTTCGTGGTTTCTATAAACCTCACTCGGTCCCTAAAAGCCTACCAACCCTCTGGGTGCGCATTATAGCTGAAAACGTTCTTTAAAATGTTGAGGGTTTGAGGAAACTGGTGCGAGTGGCAGCACATCTCAAAGTAGGAAATGCGGCAAGCGCCGTATGGATGCAATTGTCCAACGCTAATGCCATAATGACAGAAAGAAATCATGGAATGATACCGCACATTCACAAGCTCCATAACTTTTACGTAAACCGTGACTTTGTTATGAAGAGGATCATTTATGTGCTGCTTGTGGTGAGGCGCTCGGGGATTTAGAGCGCTAATGGGAGGATACAAGCCGCTCGGGGATTCGATAACGAAATGAATATTGTTTACGTTGTCATCTTCGGCGCGTAAGTAGAAGTGGCCAAAATAAAGAACGAAGAACAGAAGAAAAATATATATACCATAATATCTTAAAGAAAGAGGTAAAATAAGTTCTAACCTGACGCTGATAGAACTGACTAAATCTGATTTAATGTAAGAAGAAATGCGTTGAAGAAAACCTAGAGAGAAGTGTCTGTAAATTTGTAAAAGGGGTGGTTAAAAGAAGAATACTATCACAGCCGCACACGTATCACAATTCTGATGGTAGTAGACGCAATAGCTGACAGTGATGGGACACGGGATGATTGAGGTGACAGTTTACTACCTGCACACGCTGACACACGCCGAAAAAATAGTCTCACATTTAATGCTAGCCATCATCCACACTCATTTCTTTTTTCCTTCATATTTCCCTTTTCCTTTCTTCTTCTTTCGATATTCATGTAAAATTTTAACCGAGTTTGACACCATGCGCAATAGTTGTGCATACTATCGATCTGGGAGCTTAATGATGCATATATTCGATAACTCATATACATGTATCACACGTGATTGGCACGTGCCTAACAATGCATAATCCACAAGTTACTAAGTAAAAACATAACCACGACCATCCATGCTCACAGTATTATAAGGCCCCGTAGGGACAACGCGCTCATGATCCATCAAGCGCCATCGACATATCGCTCCTAAAGCAGACGCTACATGTGCTAAACCAGAATTGTCAATAATACTGAATCAAGGACTACCACGTACAGTTTACACGAAGATTGCAAACCAACAAAAGACACCACAAGTGGTTGACACGATCCCAAAAATCTACGATCACCAGATCGTGTGGTAGTCTGCACGTCGGTTGTGGCAGAAATCATCATATCATCACCTAATGATTAACCCGCGCTACCAATATCTTAATAGCATCTCGAATTCCATTTAACGGTTACATGTATTGTTTTATGAATATAGACTCTAACACCTCATTTTAAGCAATCAGTGTTGGCTAACCCGATGATGGTGAGTCCACGTTTAACCACCCCTGTTGACATCATCTGACAACATTGGGGTTATCACGGTCCGCCGGACTAGAGAGTTAAACTCGAAACACCCTTAAATCCCCTCTTTCACTGACAAGTATAGGTCGAATACTTTTGATCGAATTTATGCTTGATCAAAGATAGATATAGACACTTACATAATCCATGTTATTCGTTTAGAATTTTTTTATTTTATTTTTTTTTGGCAAAAAACCGATAACATCAATGACGGATCCGAATATCAGTTGTACAATCGGTAAAATAGAGTCCAAAACGAGCTCTAGTTAATACTATACACACCTAATCAAACGGCTCACCAACATGGAGAGAAATCGTGTTTTACAAGGAATCAAAACCAACTAAAGCTATAAAAACAAGAATCTAAAATACCGGATATACTACACATAGACAATTAAAATATGAACGAAAACCAAGGGTGACGAGCAGGACGACCGCCAACACAACATTCAAATAACCTAGCAAGCAGTGATGCCCCAACCATCTGAAGAAGGCTCAAATCCACAAAAAGCCACTTCCGCCTCCGAATCTGAACCAGATCTCAAACAGGGAGATCGTCGCCTGGACCAAACCCGAAAGTGTCCCCGAGCATGAAGAAACTCACACCCGAACCCATGGTTAACACCACCCAACACTACGACAGAGCCCAAAACCACAACCGACCCCTGAAACTCCTCAGAAGCTACCCCCAACCACGGATAAACCGAGCACTAGCGGTGGTCACCACCAACATGGTGGTAGACCACCGCCTCACACCAACCCACAGGATAATCTCTGGCTCCCACTGACGGGCACCACTATCACCGGAGAAGAGCAGAAAAAAGAGGCGAAAAAGGACCATGCAACCATAGCCACAATGATATCTACCACAATGACATGACCGAAACGGACGGTTTTATCTATGCGGTGTCGTTAGGTCGCACAGCGTCAGAACCAGCTGATCGGGGTAGCAATCAAATAGTTTTAAATTTATATTTAGTGGGTCCTAAATCGTACTACTCCTTATTACGAGTAAGGGAAGTATGACCTGGAGTCGTATTTTTAAGATATCAGTAGAATCGAACCTATGTAAAGCTTAAGATAATCCTAAAGTAAAGGAGTAGTGGGTGTTACCTAATTTTGGGTTTTCTAATTTAAAAGACGAGTAAAGTAAATAAGATAAAATTTATAATCCAGATAAGGTTAAAACAAGCGCATACTATGATTTCATCAGTTACTTTGCTGAGATTATAGAATGTTGGCTCATGAATAGGTATTGACCTTGTGTTCATTACACTGGTCCTAAACGCCCATGTCATAAGACATGTCACTGGGTAATGCGTTAGGCTTGAAGATTCTGAATAGACAGCAACGTCCCTTATCACCTACGCCCGTGCAGTATGACTACATGCATACACGTTCAGACGGCTCATCCAATTGAGCGAGTCGATTGGGTGACGTATTAACATTCCACAAAGGTCTAAACTTTCTTAAGCATAATAGAATACAGGGTTTGCCATATACGAGAGACGTGATGGGCTTTGATGCTTTCGTTAATGATTGGGTTTAAAATATAGTTAGGCCCTTAAAAGAGTTCAACCATAAAGAACACCATGGCCAAGTCAGGTTTGACTTCCATGAACACGTTTGGTTATCCTAACGGTCAAATCCTTTATGTAATTAAACAAACAGTTCCTTAATTAACCAAGAATCCCTCAAGCGGGGTGCAATTCTTGAGACCGAGTTATGGTGCATTGTACTAATCAACACTGACCGGGTTCCATGGCCTTACTTAGCAGAGGTACAGCTTACAACAACCGTTGTGCTTCAGCGTGCACGTACGAAGTTTATATGCTTGGTGACTACACTAGCATGGTCTAGGACAGATAATGTACTAGGGGTCAAGTCAGATGTTTCACTATGAAAGAGTCCTCAGTCAGAATCCAAGGCTTGGTGGACTTACTACAACCGGTGTGCCTCAGTTAAACTTACGTTGTATCTGATAGACTTCTCTTACCAAGGGGTGACACAGATAGTGTACTCTAAATTGGAGTTCGCGACTTCCCAATAACAGAGCCGATAACTACGTTCTATTAGTTGGAAAAGCGATTGAGTTTAAAGCATAATCGGAAAGCATCTCGACCACATACACAAACCATAACATTATTTCGGCATTATAACTGACTACATCATAGCATACACTAAAGATAACTACTCGCTAATCATGGCAACAATATCACAAAGCATAATAATGGAAAACATTATATAAAGACAAAGGATAGAAGTACCAGTAGATTAAACAAGTTCCGAATACAAAAGTGACAACTTCAAACTCCAGACCGCTCCTAATACAATCTTCGGCGTTCTTCTCCGGGTACTAGGTTTCCCGCACGGAGTTGAAGACCTTGAAAGTATGACTAATATTGTAGAAAGAGAGAGAAAGAAGTGAATTAAAGTGTGTGTTGGAATGGATGACAAAGACCCTTTAAATAGAAGTGAAATTGGCCTGCAAACGGCTGGCAGGCTGTTTGGCAGGCCGTTTGCAGGGGCCGTTTGACCAGACCGCCCGTTTCTTGTGCCCGTTTGCCTTAGCCGTGTGGCAAGCCGTTTTTCATAGCGGTAAGCCGTTTGGCAGGCCGTTTGGCAGGCTGATTTGCTGGCTCGTAACTTGATTTCTTGTCTTTCACCGTTTTCGCTCTAGAATCTTCATTTTAGCTCCGATTCTATTGATTCTTTTTGCACCGTCTTCGTAATCACTTTTTCTTCAATTTTAACCGATGAAACGGGTATTTTGACGATAAATCTTGAAACTTTATTGTTTCGGTCCTTAATACCGGGGTGAAAACGTGACTTTTTAGCCGATATCACACAATTACCACGAGAACGGTGGTAGAAGGTGGCTATAATTGCCGGAATCCATCACCGGCCACCACAAAGGGACGACGCCCACCAGAGAAAATAGGCAGGAAGGAGTCGACAAAAACACCCACTCAACCGAAAAAGGGAGGCCAAAATGGACGGCATCGGCCGGAACCACGTACCAGAAGAAAAACGCGAGAATAAAGAAGAAAAAGCCGAGCCACCGGTGAGATGCCGCTGGCCTGAACTCATCTCAACACCGGAGATGCAAAAGGGCATCAAACGTGAAGAAGGAATCGAAGGACGCTGGTTGTTGTTTATAATTACAAAGTGTTGCTACAAGAATTGATGAAGAAGAAAGTATTACAAGATAGATCTTAGGGTTTTCTAGCAAGTTAATGTAGTAAAAGAGTATTAAAAGATAAAAATAAGTTGCGATGATGATAATTTGTGAGGATTAAAGGAGAAAAAGGAGTTGGGATGGTAACGGTTGAAGTTTTCCGACTGTTATTCGTTTAAATAAAATCAGAAAGATACACAAATATAATTGAAAACACGGAATAGTTAGATGCTTGATTTATTAAGTAAAAAGCATATATTCAATAGCCATAATCTTATAATTAGTTGAAGTGGCGGACCTTGAAGACAATTTGTGAAGGGGCGAATAATGTAGAGCGTAAATGTTTTTTATATATTGTTTGATTATATATAAAGGTTAACATTGAACATAAATTAGTAAACGATATATTAGATCAATTTTGTAACTTTTTATTCTATATTTATAAGGTCAAAGATAATATTATCAAATTGAATAAAAGGAATAAATATTTTAATGATCACTATAAAAAAATAGTGATTTATATTTAATATATATTACTTGTAAATTACATTACATTACATTAAATTTTAAAATAGATGTATAATACTATTGAATTTAATGTTCATTTACTTGGTTCATTACCATATTATAATTAGTAAGGATGTAATTAAAAAAACAAACAAGTTCAAAGCGTAATTAAATGTACATTTACTTGTTTCATTACTATCAATAATTAGCATTAACTAGATACGTGGTCCGCGCGTTGCGGCGGATTTTGTAAACCTTTTTTTGTAAGTAATTCGGTAATACGTTTGGTAGATTACATAGTTAAGTACAAGATTATTATACATATATTTTTACATATGTTTCCTACATAGTTTGTTACATCACATTGGCAGAAAGTTAGCTGCATATTCTTATGAAATCTATTACATTGGATTTCAAAATATTGCCTAACGTTGTGCAAAAGATGGGATGGGAGTAACATTTGGTGATTACTCTTTTCTTTGTTTTTTCATTAAAAGCTCTCCAGGAAATCTAAAGCTATGACATGTAATTATGGTGTTGTAAGTGCGGCAAATGATAATAAATTGAATGATAAAAATGGGATGTTGAATAAAAAGATCAAAAGTGTGTCAGATTCTACGAAGACCAAAACCTTTATTTTAAATCGCCTATTGACGGGCGTCGGGTCGAAAACCTTGTAGTTGAATGAGGCATATGAGATTAACTAAAAAAGGAACTTGGAGGAGTTTGACAATAATAATTATCTTCGGTTAATGTACTAAAGGAATGTTTGTAACTTGAAATTTCAGAGAGACACACATATAGATCAATATGTTGTAAAGTAAATTGATAGTGCTTTTTTAGTGGCTGATATGCTAATTACATAAACGATTCAAAAATAATGCAAACAAAACGTACCATACTTTTGAAGGTTAAAGGCTCATCAAAAGAGGACGTGCTGCAATTATATCTAGTAGGGCTTGACAATTGTAACACTTGATAACTAAACTGCCATTCTGGGTAGACGTTACTTCAACACCAAAATATGAAACCATCAAATTACAAAGTAAAAGACAGATGGCTTGTAATTTCTAACACTCATTAATAAAAGCATAAAGTGTACGCATCAAACGTCTAAAAGTATCAGTAACAGTGGTAGAAACATATGAAAGTATAATGACATAAATGATAAGAAACCAATATAAGCTACAAACAACTAAAACATTATATAAATAAATATCATGTAATAGGAATACACAACAGTCGGAAGCTTTCTTGTAATAGTCATTGCGTATCTTGATATTCAAAAGCATGTTGGTGTTAGAAGAGGGTTGTTATTTATGGTCGTTTGAAGCATAAGTAGATACGATTTGGTTTGCTGGTATGCTTTCAATTACAGTTTGTAGTTGGGTCTCATATAAAGAGAGAAAGTGGCACATAAGAGACTGCTTGCACACATTTGCCATTCTTAGACACACTTCAAAATTTCATTAAGTTTACAATGGCAAATAATAATCTTATAAAATCATCTTGAAATATATTTCACACCATTGTAAAATTTTGTATAGGTTACCTGCTCAAAAATTCAAGGTTGTTTCCCTCTTTACAATGGCCTTCTTCCTACAATTTAACTATAAAAAAAAAAAAAAAAAAAAAAAAAAAAAAAAAAAATTACAGATAATTATAATTCTTAAAGTTAGAATTATGGGTGATAAAACATGCATCCGAGCACCTAGCAAATTTGCTTCTATGGAAAAGTATATGATATATAGTGCAACATATACACTTTTGATTTATCCATACAGCTTAATAGAGCAGAAAGAACAATTAATTGGAGGAACTTAGCTTTTGTATTTTAACACTCTCAAACATGCAAACAGTATTTTTGTATTTTTTTTTTTTTTTTTTTTTTTTTTGTATTTGAGGCTATCTTCTAGCATTCTAAGATTATCCTAGTAATATCTAACGTAATAACTCAAAGCAAGTATAATAGAGAACCTTGAAGTTATTTGAGTCCAAAACAACGCTATTCTACAGCGTATTTACAGTAGCATTTAGATTCCTACTCTAAGCTAGTAGCATAACTAATGTCACACAATTCGGAAGTAGGAAATGGTTTACCGATTAAGCAGGTAATAACACAATTATATACCTTCGGGATAAAGGGCGATAAAGGTTCCAAGCAATGATGAACACTGATAGTGAGTACACTGACATACCAGCTGCATAGGTTGCTGAAGCGAATCAGGAGTGATTATTGCAGCTGCAAAGCAAACAACAAAAGAAAGTGAAGTTGCAAATGTCGGAAACATACAATAGAGAGTGATTAGCACCGGTAAATTAAATGAAAAAAAAAAAACGTTATTACCAGCTGTTGAATGTCGATTCTCAGTAAATAATGATCCACAGAAATAAACAGAAGAAGCAGAGGAGTTGCAACATGCTACAAATTAAACATGAAATCCCTGAACTTCCTTAAACCCTTGGACTTGCAACATGCTACAAACCCTAAAAAATTTTGAAAAACAAAGAAAGAGTTACCGATAAGATGGTTAAGGGTGCAGTTAACCGCGAATGGAAGAAACATGAACAAATTAATAACACGTGTATATAAATTAAAGTTGAACATGACACGGACTACAAATGAAATCTGTGCTTTTAGAAGGCAACCCATCTTTGGTAGCCGTCACGTTTCTTGAAGTTTACATGCTGATATGCAGCACACATCCGGTCTCCACTGCTCATAATTTTCAGTTGTTATATATTTGTAGTTAATATGAAATACCAACAACAATTATAATCATTCTTATTATCTCTTTGAAGCCTGAACATTTATAGCATAGTGTTGCATTTAATCTTTAAAAAAAAAAAATATTATCCAAATAAAAAGTACTAAACCTGAAATTATGAATAATGAAGCAAAAGGGCAACTGAAGAGATGATTTTAACTTAAACCTAAATTGACTAAATGCCAAAAGAATCAAAAACATGGAAACTATGTAAAAAAATAAAGTAACCAGGGTTTTTATATTACTAAAGCTACAGCGAACAATACAACCCATATGCTGAGCATTCGAATTAGAGCCAGCAGTTACTTGTGGTCACTGTTTTATACTAAGGTAATTTTTCATTATTAGAGTTCATATCTTCAAATTTTTTTAAAGCAGTGTCCACAGATAAGTTCACATCTTCAAGCCAAAATAAATTACCACAAATGCTTGTAAAATGTGTATACAATGAAAATTACCTTGACGTCAAAATTTGTCACATTTTTGTTTCACAAAGTCAGCTCGAGAACATTGTCGCTGCGTGACAGTGTAAGACGCCAAGAGGATAACAACACTCGGTAATTAAAATTTCACAATCATAAAGCAATTTAAAAGTATCGAGTCCCAGAGAAATAAGTCCATATAGACTGCTCTAAATGTAGGAAAAGACCCTAACTTTAAACATTTTAAGAGCAAAACTTGTACCGAAACTAAACGCAGGTGAATCACAATCATCTATGCAACGATCTAGTATGCGACAACACATCAATCATTTTCCTGTAGTTCATATTTCCCTGGATCGCATCATTTTCAATACACCAGATTTTTCATAGTTACTTCTATGTATAGGGCATGCTTTCATTGACTGTCATTTATTTTAACACCTATACCCTCAAATGGGTCAGGTGTCTAAGCAGTCAAAATCATGAATATAGTATTAAAAAATCGACTGCCGCTCAAAAACCAGCTATAAACACAGCGGTCAATTAACTACACAAATTCGCAAACCATTCTATTGTTAATGCCTGTAACCAACTTGCTGTCTCAAAAGTAACTCATCATGTTTGACTTATTTGACCCAAAATGAACTCGCCAGTTCAATGATCTGTTTGACCTACTTTCCTAGATTCGAATCGCTTACCTCTCGTTAAAAAAATTAATGTGTGACCACTCTGGCTAAACCAATATATAAGCTTAAATTGCTAAACCTATTATTTATCAGATAGAAAATGGCATACCTTATAACACAAAACGATAAAATTCATAAAGGATTGATTTTTTCATTTGTTGCTGCTAATATTGGTTAGGCATTTAGAAATGATGTCATGTGGTATTTCGAAAAGTTGAGATTGCAGTCGTTGCTACTTGTTCAGTTTGATTTTTCCATGTCAATACCAAGTCATTGGCATGTGACATCCTGCAGAAGTCATCATATACATAATACATACGACATCAACAATTGAAATGGCTTTATACATACAGTAAAACATTGAGAAAATTTTGACACATTACACAGTTAACCCAAACGATTTGCATCTTGAATGAAAACTAATATCAGCGTATCAGCCACTATTTTTTACAAACTATAAATAGCAAAAAGAACCCAAGAATAATAAATTCTCTTCACTTAATTGCTTAAATATTCACAACTCCTTATAACCTTCTCACTATAAGTATATAAACAGAGCACATAGAATCACTAAATTTAGGCGTCTTAGTCCTCAAAATCTTGTTTTATCCTGAACATGAAGCAAAATTTAAAAAATACTAAACCCTAGCAGAGTGCTAAAACACATTAACCTCTAACTACTGATGAACATACATATAACGATCCATATATGCATATACAAATATACATAATACATGTGTTTACGTATAGAGAAAAAACTAAAGTAATTTGAACGAAAACCTAACCTGATGATGAAGACGGAATTCCCATGGAGAACCCTTGATTTAGGGAACAATAACAACAACATAATACATTACCGTAACGAAAGTCAACGACAAACTGCAGACTCGAACTTTCAATTGAAAATAATGGTGATAACCTAAAAATTAACCAAATATCATTAAACATGAACAATAAATGGAAAAATATACACAATACCAGAAGCAATTGAAACTGAAATCAATAATAAAAGCTTACCTGAGAACAAAGTGACAATTGCTAAAGAGGTAACGCACCGAATAAGCACTCTGTAACAGGACAACATCAAATCAATCAATACGTAAGAAAAAAAAAATAAAAAATAAAAAATACGACGCCTCACACCAACAAAAAAATTAGGGTTTCTAAAGCGCCGTTTCTGGGGAGATTTTGGGGGCGTACGGATCGGGTTAATTCGGTTTAGTTTAAACAATGAAATTTTGCTATGCGATGCAATCTGATACGGACTCTACAGTACCATAAAAGTTCTTCTAATCGCATGGATGATGGCGATGGTGATTCAGGGGTTTGAGGGTGATGGTGCTTTAGGGTTTTGATTTGGGCAATTTGGTGAAGAAAGCCCCTGAAGACTGGAGATGGGGGGAAAAAAAAAAGAAAAAAAAGGCGGTACTGGTATACTGTGTATGTTACTGTTGTGTTGTAGTGGGGTGGGCGAATGGAGATGTGGGTTTTTTACGGAGGTTAGTATGTTCATAAATTAACATAAACATATTGATTATTAACATTAACATACTACCTATTTCACACAACTTATGCATAGTACCAGGTATTTTTCATTTTCCCACTTTTTCCCCCTTCTTTCTTTCAAACAACACCACAAAAATCCCCAAAACTTTATTCAAACATTATAATTAACATTAACATTAACATACTACCTATTGCACACAACTTATGAATAGTAACAGGGTATTTTTCATTTTCCCACTTTTTCCCCCTTCTTTCTTTCAAACAACACCACAAAAATCCCCAAAACTTTGTTCAAACATTATAATCAACCCCCAACACAGGAGGTTAAAGCGTCAGATCAAATTTTCATAAAATATCTTAAACAAACTCTAAATATTTATGAACACAATCCTTAAACTCGAAATAATTTTATGAACACAATGTCACTAACTATACGCAAAACGGACACTTTTAAAAAAACTCTAAATATTTAGGCTACTTTTCATATATGTTGATTTTTCACTCGCAGGCTCCGTAACTAAACACAATAAAATACATTAAAAATCGAACACCCGGCGCGAAGCGAGGGTTCGAAAACTAGCTAATACAAATATACATATAATCACATTTGGGTAAAAAGCTACGAGACATAATCACATTTGGGTAAAAAGCTACGAGACATACTTTTGAGTGTTACAAGATTCGAACTTGCACCAAGTAATAGTATAACAATATTACTAAACAATTAGACCAACTTAACAATTGTATAATAATATCAAAACAGCTGCTAATAACTCCATTTTCTGGTAGGGCCAGTGCCCACCCCAGCCCCCTGAAGATCCGCCTTAGTTGAATTCTGGAAATGCGAAAGTTTTGTAGTAAAAGCATTTTTACCTTTTGTTGTATGATTATATTCTTGAAAAATTAAACTTCTTTTCATAATAAAACATGTATATAAATTTATACGCCAAACGTATTTTGAATTGAAAAGGTGTCTTAGTCTATCAATTTTCTATTTATCTATTAAATAAGAAATAATTTGCTAAATATCAACTTGCAATGAATCGTATAATACTATAATCAAGTCAAATTTGTTTGGATGATATATTATTATATTATATTATGTTATATATTACATAATAAAATATATGTATTCTTAGCACAACTGCACAAGTTGGATTATTTTTCTCATATAGAAAACGTTAGAAGTTAGATGCTAAGTTTTTTTTTTTTTAACGGAAGTTAGATGCTAAGTGATCAAGCATAAAATGGTCCAAAGGGTTCGGTTCATGCAAGATCAACAATGAAAGGGGATTTAAGGGTTTTTTGAGTTTAACTCTCCGGTCTGGAGTACCGTGAATAACCCTCATACGAGATGATGATCTCAGAAAGGGTGGTTAAACGTAACCCACCATCATTTGGGTTGACCGGAGTTGATGCCTCATTGGACGGTGTTAGGATTTATTGTTCAAGGAACGTAACCTGAGAACCAACCGATTGTATGTTATGATCGCGCAGATAGAGTGATGTGAATGATTGACGTTTTCTGCTCTATCTTTGTTGTCATTTATGTAGATCTGGTGTAAGTATTTATAGGCGAGAGTGACCGTCCTTTCTTCTGCCACGTAGGCGACAAGAAAAAAGGGGGAGGGGACATGATAGTACAGAGTAGTACTATTATGCAGTATAGATCATGCACTCATGTGGTCTCCCCGGATCGTGCTGCTTTGCCACACCCTTCCATCTGTACGACACTAGGATTTTGTCTGTTATTCCTCGTACTATCCTTTTTCTTATTCAACTTCTGTTATAATCTCGCATACATCTTTTGTCAGCGCGATGTTGGGCGCACATAGTCCATAAGCCGAGTTGCGCAGTGTATGGCGCATGCCAGGTCTTTGGGGATAGCAGAGCGAGACTTGAGGACTTCTTGCGACAGAACTGTCACATCATAATTACGTAGAACTTATGATTAAACGAAAATTTGACCTAGTTGATGATTTTCGTGGACTTAAGACTTTAAATAACCGTATTTGGGTGCTTATGCTTGGAGACTTGAGTGATTTGATCATGAATGAAGCTGACAAATCCAGATTGACAGTACATCCAGGCAGTAATAAGATGTATCATGATTTGAAATCAGTGTATTGGTGGCCGACTATGAAAACAGACATCGCTCATTTTGTTGAAAAGTATCATATTTGCACACAAGTGAAGGCAGAACATCAGGAACCATATGGTTCATTACGTCAATTACAGATACCAGAATTGAAATGGGAGCACATAACGATGGATTTTGTGACAAAATTACCTAGAACTCAGAGAAAACACGATATGATTTGGGTAATAGTTGATCGTTTGACCAAGAGTGCTCATTTTCTTCCTACTCGTGAGACAGCGTCATTAAGTGAACTTGCCGAGCTATATGTGAAAGAGATAGTTAGTCGTCATGGTGTGCCTTTATCGATTGTGCCAGACAGGATTCTAGATTTGTGTCGAACTTTTGGAACAGTCTACAATAGAATCTGGGTACACGTGTTAATTTAAGTACAACATATCATCCTCAGACAGGCGCTCAAAGTGAAAGAACAATACAGACCTTAGAGGATATGTTAAGGGCCTGTGTTTTAGAGTATGGTGGTTCATGAGATTCACATATTCCGTTAGTTGAGTTCGCGTACAACCATTCGTATCATTCGAGTATAGGGATGCCACTTACGAGATGTTGTATGGGTGTCGTTGCATAACTCTGACTTGTTGGTTAGAAGCAGGGGAGAAACAATTTGCAGGTCCAGAAATTGTTCAGATGACAGCCGAGAAAGTTGTTATTGCCCGAGACAAATTGAAAGCAGCTAGAGATAGACAAATGATGTATGCTGATCCGCGTAGACGTCCGGTAACCTTTAGTGTAGGTGATCGTGTGTATCTAAAAGTTTCACCGTGTAAAGGGGTTATCAGATTTGGAAAACTGATATCGGCTAAAAAGTCACGTTTTTACCCCCGATATTATCCCCATTTATGATAAAGTAATTGACTTTATCATCTAAATAAGCATTTATTTGCTTCATTTGGTAGATTATGTCATTACAAAGGCTATGTTTCAAGAATTACAAAGGCTATGTTTCAAGAATCACTAAAAACGGATGAAAAACGAGCAAAACCGGCTAAGTCGATTAACTCGCGTTTAAATAAATTATTTTATAATTTTTGGAAAAGTTTAAAATTTTAATGTCATGTTGTAGGATATTTAATTACGAACGCGTGGGCGCAAGAATCGTCAAAAACGGAGCTAAAACGAAGATTCTAGAGCAAAAACGGTGAAAGACAAGTTACGATCCAGCAAACGGCTTGCCAAACGTCCTGCCAAACGTCCTGCCAAACGGCTTGCCAAACGACCTGTCAGGGGTTTTTCAGCTATTTAATTACAATTTTTCCACCAAGCATTTCCTATAAATGGGGGTTTCATCCCACCATTTCAACACACACCAATTCTTCACTTCTCTCTCAAATATCTCTCTATAGTCGCTCTCTAGTGATCTATAGGAGATTAGTTCTCTCTACTTTCTCTCTAGATTCTAGAGAGAGAAAAGTACAGAGATTAGGAAAGTAATTATATCTCTATTGTCGCTCTCTAGTGATCAATAGGATATTAGTATGTAGTTTGTAGTGCAAGCTATCAAGCATTGTAACGCTATGGATATTATGAAGAAATACAAGTGTTATTCTGCCGACATTATTCGGTAATATCTATCCTTTCTTTTATTAATTTATTATAATATTCTTGTTCGATTTTTATGATTTATTAATATTAGAAATGCTTGTTGCCATGATGTGTGAGTACTTGCTTGATTGTTTGCCATGATTTAATAATGGTAGTTAGGGATGATTATCTTTTCATACTCGCTTTCTGTCTATGATATTAAACATCGTTATTATCGTCCTTCCACCAATAAACGTGATTAAAACCTTTTATAAAGTTGACTATTATAAAGGTAATTAGTTATCTATGTTTATACATTAGTCAAGGTATGAACCCATTGAAAATACTATAAATTACATGGAGAATTATCATAGGACCAGATCAAGACATTGGTCAAGAGTATAAGACTCGAGGAAATGCTATTGCAATAGTAGAGTACAGTGTTGATGTACTATAGGACCACTTGAGCATGGTCAAGGTTAGAAGCTATGGAACCACTATAAGTCTAGTACATGGTAGATAACTAAGGGATTTATTGGGTAGATTTTAGTAAGGGCTGGTTTAAATCATAAATGGGAGTTTAATGCACTACAATACAAACTAAGCTTATAAATCTTTAAGGATGACTGAGAACTATCAGTGTTCTAATTTGTCTACAAACCCTTAGATTTTACCAAACCATTGACAGAATGGGATTCGAAACACAATCAAAACCACTCACTTGGGTGATACACTAAGGTGTTAAGAAAGGTTGGATATATGGCTATGCTACTTTATTCGTGCGCCCAAGGTATGCATTGCATCCAAGATGGGCCGCTTATATTTTTAAATCAAATAAAGCGTCAGGAGTTGAGCATAGCCCATCCGATCAGAATCTTCAGAGCCTAGTTCCTCGTAACATGCTAATCGGGAAATCGCTTAGTAGGGAATCTAGTGTTCACACTAAGGTATATCTATCCAATGAGTGTCTCGCAATCATCCCGACACTATGTTATCTTAAATCATGGTGAACCACGTCTTCTCTGTCCTTAGCTGTTGCATTCTAGCTAGCTTATTTTAATTATATTGCTTTAATATTTTAAATACTATAATAAATCAAATCAACCCAACTATTGTATTGCCTTTACACAATTTGATATTCCGGATAAAAGTGGTGTCTAGAATAAACCGGTTGGACTTGGTTGTTGAATTTTCCAAACAGTCGCCAATTTATTGGGACCAAAAGGATCCTGCCTCTCCACACAAGGTGTACCTGGCCACTAGTCTTGGATACTGAATTTTGTACAAACCCATCTTAATCACTAAATTATCTAGCTAAGCTCTGTTTCAAATTCGACCGCTCAAGGAACGACCCTAGGTAATATTTGCCCTTACTAACTCATAGGAAGGAATAACAGATTTAGGCCCACAATATATAAATTAAACAATCAACTTCTTCTGTTGATATCCTGAATTGATGTTTTATGACCTAACGACACCGCATAAATAAACCGTCCGATTCAGGCATATAAAAAACGTAGTAAGCTTGCACCAAGGTACATTGGTCCGTTTCCAATCAGTGAAATTCTTAAAGATCATACAGTGGTACTGGATCTTCCATCAAAGTTAGTTGGTATTCATTATACCTTCAATGTGTGTTACTTACGTAAGTGTAAGGTGGACGATGAAACGCAAATTTTTCCAATTAAGGATCTTAAAGTTGATTTGAGTAACAAGTTGGTTGAGGAACCAATTCGAGTGGTTGACAAAAAGGTTACTAAGTTAAGAAATAAAGAGATCCTGATGGTTTTAGTAGAATGGAAGCACAACTTAGGGTCTAACTTGACGTGGGAGACAGAAAGTTGATGAAGACCCATTACCCTCATCTGTTTAACCAAGACCAAATTTCGTGGACGGAATCCCTTTAAGAGGTGGATTTGTAACAGACTGAAATCTGGGCTAGATGTAAGATGACTATTTTGCCCTTAGGTTTAAGTGTGCTTGATTATATGCTATTATTTTAATAATATGTTTATTATTAATTGGCTATGTGGTTAAGACCAGTTTGTGACAAGGGTCACAGAACACATTTGTTTGTTGAATTTGAACACCGTTAGGGTTGCCAAAATAAGTACGAAAGATATCAGATAACTGATAAATACCCGTGTGTTATGGGGTATGGGTTTTAATAACCCTTAAGGGTGTAAGTGGCTGCTTAGTAAGTTCACTTTAGAACTCTTCCAAAACAAACACCTTACCTAACCTTTACATCCTCTTCAAAACCCTACTTGAATCTAAGCTAGAAATTGGATCAAGTGGCTTTAAGAAGTGATTAATATCATCCTTGTGATCATCTATTCAGGTTAGCATGTTTGATTCATTGTCCGAATTCTTAGAAATTTGCGATTTTGTGTTCTTGAGTAAAAGTGTGCATTTTGAGCTTGAATACTGATGAAATAAGTTTGCTAGTGTTAATAGATGTTAGAATTATGTTCTATAGTTGTTATATGATGTTTGTAAGTGAGTTTTGTGACCAGAACAAGCAAAAATAAAGATTTGGGGTCAAAAAATGCGAAAACATAAAGTTGCAGCTGTTCTTCAGCTCCCACACTTTTGACAGCTCAACCACGCGGTTGAGCACGCGTTTGAGGGTTCAACCACGTGGTTGAGCACTTATCAGCTTTTTGTAAAATTGAGAAGGACATAACATTCAAACCGTAACTCCGTTTTTGATGAATAAACTATCGCTGGAATCGTCTTGAGGTCTACTTTCCAATGATAAGGTTATAAGAAGCTAGATAAAACTTTATTTTTGTTAAAAAATAGGGATTTTAGAGTGTATATCTTGTTTTGCACACGTTATTGATTGACTTTATGATATAGACTTATCATATAGTGAATGCATGACTGCATGTATAGATTTAGTGTATGTATCAATGTTTGATGTTGTGAATTTTAGGTTGAAACCCGTCTACACAGTTATTGCTACTGTTTTTCACCACTCGCACGAGTGAGCATTCACTCGTACGGTTAAGGTAGTCAATCGTGTGGTGAACCGTGCAAGTGATTGGTGATGGATAACTTATGTTTTAATTGTGATGATACGTATGGTTGAGATGTGACTCGTACAAGTCACTGGTCACTCGTGTGGTGAGCGGTACAGATCATTTGATTCATTGATGGATGCTTAGTCATAGACCAAACGTACGAGTTAGTTGTCAACCGCACAGTTGAGTGTTCTCAAATGTGCATGTGAGGGTGTTACTTATACGGTTGGAGACCAATCATAAAGTGTTTAAATGTTGGTATTTAGAGTTGTTGTCTTGTTGTCGAGTTGTTATCAATACATGATTACTGACTGTTTTTTGTCTATTCTCAGGTGGAAAAGATAAAGAGAAAGCTCAGTAGTCAGAACCTGAGCCGTTGCTGGTAATCGGTGAGTGGGTCTATCTTTGGATAGAGTTTAAGTAGCAAATCACGCTACTGTGGATTACTTTGATTACCCTGTGTAGTGTAGTGATGGCCATGCTAGGTGAATAGTTGCATGCTATGTGGTCTATATGTGCACTGTGTTTGACACCAGCCATTCCTAGGGCGGTTAGGGACTTTCAACCATTCCTAAGGCGGTTGAATTCCGTGTGAGGTCAACCATTCCTAGGGCGGTTGAGTTCATACCATGCAGTCTGTATGCAGAGACTAAACGGGAAAGAACTATTGGTAGACTCGAGCCTGATCAGCTGGGGTCGTGTGCCCGTACAAGCCGCCGATCCTCATATTGTCTTTGTTTGTATGCTTGTTGATTGTAAGCACGTTAGCTTATTGTAGTATGATGGATTGCTTAAGCTTAATCTGTAGATAGATTCCATTCACTTAGCGGTGCGCTAATCCCCCACATTCTTCCCCTGCAGGTTTAGGTACTGTTGTTGGGATCGGGCCGTGAAGTGTGTGAAGACATGTTTGACTAGTAACTCTGATGTGGACAATTGTAACCGTGTTTGTAATAAAATAACACCGTTTGTGAAAGTTGAATATAATTACGTGGTTTTCTGTAATTATGAATAATAATGTCGTGTTTGGTAATCAAATGTCTTCACCTGTGTTATAAAAAAAATTGGTCGGTGTTACAGTTTTTGGCTTATAAAAATATAGATTAAGAGAAAATTTTGATGCAGATTATGAATCTAAAAAATAAAAATAAAAAAAGCAAAAAAATAAATGTTATATTACTTATCTCTGTTGCACCTCTAAAATTACTTATCTCTGAATCCGTTATATATATATATATATATATATATATATATATATATATATATATATATATATATATATATATATATATATATATATATATATATATATATAGTATGATATGATTCCACAAGCGTTGATTTATTGGCGACTTAACTGACGCTTATTGATCATATATATAGCCATATATATGTATTTTTCAAGTACAAAAGGCAGCTTAAATGCAAGTTTAAACAGAACCGCGCTGATAAATAAGTCACTGCATGCTGCGCCTAAAACATTGCGGAAGCCCGCAGAAAGAAAGTGTGCGAAGATGTCCCGCAGAAACATTGCGGATATGTCGGTGCTGCGCGGACATTAATTCCGCGGATATCCGAAACCTATTAATAAGGAGCTTGGCCTCTCATTTTAGGTTGTTGATTCTGTGCAATTGCCAAGATTTTTATGGTTCGCTTATGAAAACGCCCAAGCCTTAATCATAATCAAGTTAAGGTAATGCAATCAAGATCGGGACATGGTGATTGATCACTTGAATCTAAGTGAAAGACGATCATAATTTCCCAAAAACATTATCAACACCACCATCCACTCCTCATTGCACTCAATTCCTAAATTAGATCTTAACATCTAATTTAGGATTGATCAATTGGCGCCATCCGTGGGACCTGAATTAAAAATTGAATTTGATAGATCTATTCTGTGTATTTGAATGATTTAATTGCGAATTCAATTGTAGTCGTGTTCTTGTTCGATGATTTGCAGGTTTCTACATTTAATTGAAGGCGTTAAGTTAAAATGACAACACATAACAAAAAGAAGAATAGTAATTGGGCTCATATCTATGATTTTCGAAGTTCAACGTCATTTGATTTTCAAACAATTCCTGAGATCAGTAAGCAAACAAAAGATTTGCATGCTAAATCATCAGGGAATGCTATCGCTAGCGAAGGAATGCAACAAAATGTTGTAATTGAAAAGACAACCGCAGCCAAATGCAATACTCGGCAAACTGTAGTCAGTCATGAATAGAATACTACAAAGGCTAATTCTATCAATTCCCAAGGGAATGTTGACAAAAGCTCAGTAGTTGAAAGCATTGTGAATGTTACAAGCAATAACGCAGAAAAAGATGCAGCAGTTAAAACTGCAAAGCGTGTCATAATGACTTTAGAGGCGCGAAAATTACTTCAAGAGAAGGGCCTTGACCTTCACATTCCTTTAAATTACGAGTGGCCGCTTAATGACACATTGTCGCGAAAGCAACAATTGGTCATAAATAGCGATGATTTGATTGAAGACACACATGATCGCAGTGCATTTGGATCGCATGTGATGCTTTTAAAGAAGGCGAAACATTCATAGATTCAGCGCTAACTTTTTGATAATTCAGAGAGTGATCCAAAAATTATGGAAGTTACAAGAGTAAAGCGAAAATGGCTTGGAACACCAATTCCACGCTATTTTGAAGAAGGTGAAACTTCACACGCTATGGAAAAGGAGAATGCGCAGTTGTTTTTATCTGACATGTTCAAAAAGATTGCGCCGAAAGATATGCGGCATAAATTCGATCAACCTGATGTTATTCAGAAAATGATTGAAAGGTACTGCACAGAAGCAAAAGAAACGCGAACGAAAACAGCGACAGAAATAACTTCGGTAACCGAAAAGTTCGTCCCGCATATTTCTGATTATCCAATAATGACACCGCCAATTGTGCCTGCAACTTTGGGCGTGTATTCAGGCTTAACCGATCCACTAGATTTCTTGCAGCGGTTCGAGGGATTCGTGAGTACGTACAATTGGGACGAGCCTGTCGCATGCTGAGTTTTTCATATGGTCTTGCAAGGCTTAGCGCGGAAGCGGTTCCACAATTTAAGCGCACGTAGTATTGCAGGCTTTATTGATCTGCGCGAGAAATTTTTGCTGCAGTTTCAGAATTTATTGCCATAAAAGAAGACGCACATTGAATGTCATGACATCAAACAAGGTTTCAAAGAGACGCTAGGTGGCTTGCTAACACGCTATGTTTATGAATGTCAGAAAATACCAAACCTGCATGAAGATCAAAAAATTTCTGGGTTTGTACACGCAATTAATCCGCAGAAACATTCCACTTTAGTGCGGAGATTGCGTAGAGACGTCCCGCAAACCTTCGCAAAGGTTATGCAAGAGACTTATGATTACATTCGATGTGGTGAAGACAACAACATTACCCAAAACTGCAATTGAGGTAAAGAAAGGAGTTGGTGTGATGATCATGACTCTTACCGCGATGGCAATCAAGATAATTATCGTGATAATAATCGCGTATCAAGATATCACCGAAGGAATAATAACGGGGGGTATCAGTGCAATGACAAACAGCGCAACAATGGTGATAATGGCAATAATGGATATCATAACCGCGATCGTAATTTAACAAGATAATGGAGCAATGATTCGTTTGGTATAATTCAGGCATTGTCTAAGACGCCAAAAGAAATTTTGATGCAGGAAAGGATTGCGAAAACATTTCCAGATCCATCGCCGCTTTCAGAGAGCAACAGACGTGACAAGTCTAAATTTTGTGTTTTTCATGACGATTATGGTCACGACACAAATAGATGTCGCGATCTAGTTGAGCTAATTGTGGATGCTACAACACAAGACAAATTGGATCATTTGTTGAATGATAAACCACAGACGCAATGATTATGCCAAGTTTGACCAACACACCAAAGACGCCAAATGTCAGCGTAAAAGCGAAAGGTTCCTGCTGTAAAAAACTTGGGCGCAAAGGTGGTTAGGAAGAAGGAGAATTTACAGGAAATCGAGGTAATTAACATGGTTCGGATGAGTAATGTTACGCAGAAACGCAAAGCTGAAGAAACTCTAGACAAATGGCAATTTGCACCAATAACATTTCCACCGGTGCAAGATTGCGGATTGTCTGATGAGCCAATAATTATTTCATGTAAAATCGTGGACTCAGCGATTATCATAAGAAAGGTGCACATTGATCCCGGGAGCAGTGTTGATGTTATGTATGAACAATGCTTCAACAAGTTGCCAGAAAACATCAAGGCAAAATTGTTGCCAACTACAGTGTCACTTTTTGGATTTTCTGGCGAGGCAACATGACCCTTGGGGCAATTAGAATTGTGCATTGAATTGATTGATGAGGTGTATGCAAGACGTGCACGAAAGGCAAAATTAAACTTGTATGTTATGCGTTCCACTTCACGCTTCAACATTTTGCTAGGGCGCACTGCACTATCCAAACTTGGTGTGATCACATCAACAATTCATGGAATGGTTAAATTTGCAAGATGCAAGGGAATTGCAACTGTTACATCCGCGGAGTTTGAGCCAGTTTGTGCGCTAATCACTGCGCGGGAAAACGTAGAAGTTGAAGGTCATCAAGTTGTGACTAACCGCGTTGTTCCAAGCTAAGGTGGTAGCGGTTTAAGCAAGACTGTGAATCAATTGGCAATAGAAATACGTTGTGCAACACGAAAACCAATTTTCCCTGTAACATGCAACAACGGTATGTTTGCAGCAACTTTTGTGCGTAACATGCGTTCGTTTACAGCGGGGTTACTAAATCAAAAGGATCACACAGATGATCCATTTTGTGCGGAAAATTCAATTGAGATTGAAAAATCAGATTAATATGGTCATGTGTCGCATAGAAAACTGCTAAGCAATGATAGCAAACTTCAGCATTTTATTACAGCAACCATGTGATTTGGCGTGTTACCAACATAGCAACGCAGTATTAGAAATACTTGTAAGAACGTTGTTTTAAGGGCACGTTAATTGTATAAAATTTCCTTTCATATTGATATAAAGATATTGTGCTAAGAGCACGTTTGTGGTGTAACTTTTTAAATAATAAAGGCAATTTTTAGCAGAACGCTATTGCATGTTTCTCTTATGATAACTTTGCATATAAAATCGCAGTAATAATTAATAGCGATGGAAAAGCCAGCTATGTTATGTAACACCCCGTTTTCCCGTACGTATCGAAAGGTACCTACTTAATCATTTGTACGTCTATAACTCGTTAGCTTATGCGTAAATGTACGAATATATGTGTGTGTATATATATATATGTACTTGATAATGTGTGCATATATATATAAGTTTAAACATGGGTTTTGTTAGCATTAAGTCTTGTGAGACTATTGTGGAAGGCTAGGTGAATATAGGAAGCGGGTTTGGATTGTACAAATTTAATAACATCAAAAATTGTTTAAGGTGGTCAAGCTGTCCAGATGCAGCCTTAAGCCGCGTCGCGGTAAATGGGTCCGCGCCGCAGCATATCAAGCGAACCAGGATCAGGACGTGGGTTAAGGAGGGCCTATTTTCCCTTTATGTGTCGCGCCGCGACGATTAAGTCCGCGCCGCGATAGTTCTACTGAACTGGTGTCGGACTTAGCTCAATTTAAGAGATTTTAAGGGGCAAAATGGTAAATTGACATGTGGATCTGATGGGAGCATTAACTCTCCACCACATATTCATTTAATTCATTTTCTTTATCTCTTTTCTCTCCATTTTCTCTCCCAAAACTTAAAACTCATTTGGATTAAAAGTGAGATTTGAGAGTGAAGGATTGAGGGTTGATCTTTGGAGCAAGAATTAAAGTTGTTCCTTGCGTCTCTATCTACGCGTTGGTAGTCTCGGTAAGTTCTAACTCTATGTTTCGATTTTTAATTAGTTATGCTAGGGTTTTGGTTCATTTGAAACTTATGTGACCCACTTGGGGTTAAAATGGGTGAACTTGGGTTGTGTTGATGAAAGGAAACCCTAAGTAACTATAATCTAGGGTTTGGACTTAAGATTTGAAGTTGAAAGTGTTAAATGGGTTCTTTGTCACTAATACACTTGTTAATGATGATGAAAATAGTTAATGAACTAAGTATGACTAGTTTGTGAGTCAAAGGGTTAAAATGAGTCAAAATGGGTAATGTTGACCTAGTTTGGGTGAGATGAGTATGAATTACCCTAGGTTATGCTAGTTAATGTTAGTAGACTTTAAATCACTAGCTTTAGCGATTCAATATGAGTCTTGGCATTTAAGGACGTTTTTGAGTGTGGTTGAGTCATTTAATGCGATTTGGGTCATTAAATGCTCAAAGTGTAAGTAATGTGGTAAATGCCATTAGTTGTGTATTGAATGTGTACCTATGTATTAGGTACTTTGCTCGAGGTATACGGAAGCATTTAAATCACCACCGAAGTGCTAAGGTGAGTGGAATAATTATATATGCATGTATATGATTTATTTGCTTGTGGGGTATGGGTTAAAGCTCGATGTTGACGATACCATACCCTAGTGTATATTTGTGTTGTTGATGAGGGTTTAAAGTTCGTTGTTGACGATACCTCATACGTATGGAATTAAAGTTTGATGTTGACGATGCCATACGATTATTGTAGTGACGTTGATGAGGGTTTAAAGTTCGTTGTTGATGATACCTCATATGTGGATTTAAAGTTCGGTGTTGACGATACCACATTAATATAGGCGAATGGGGTTTAAGTTCGATGTTGACGATACCATTCGTTGGGCTAGCCTTGAGATCTTGATACTACGGATGTTGTGAACATCATCGTTATACTTGTGTTTTAGCATATTGTATTGTTGTGTTACAAGCTATTATTATACTAGCCTTGTTATCGTGATACTTAGCGTTATACATGTGAAAGGTATGCTAATTAGGTAACTAGTATGTATACGGATTTGGTAAGTGTTTGCAAGTAAGTAGGTTATATATATGTATGTATAATTGTTGCACTCACTAAGCCTTGCTTACCCTCTCGTTGTTTACCATTTTATAGGTTCCGGCTTGGACAAGGGTAAGGGCATACGTTTGGACTAGTGGTCTCCCGCTTATGTTGTCGGGGGTGCTTTTGGTGTTAGCTTTTGAAGTTGGCCTAACGTTTTGGGTAGTTTAGCCCCAAACCATGCTCGAGGTCGTTTGGATTATAAACTATCCTTGTAGTGGGTCAAACTTGTATTAAACTTAATTAATGGCTTTCGTGCCTTTTGTAAACATTTAAATTGATGTACGTTTAAATGGAACTTGTGGAATGGTTTACATATTTAATTGGCGCATAAATGTGTATTATAAAAAAAAAATTATCGTATGGAATACGGGTTGGGTTGTTTCATGTTAGAGCGATTAAATATAATTAAGTGTTTGCGAAATGATGGGAACTTATATATATTAAATTCCTAAGTTGTGAATTTGCCCAACTTAAATGCTTCGCAATAACACGTTTAGCGCATTATAAACGCAGTAATTTACCCAAGGATTGTTTCGGCGGACTTGGAAGATTCGTAAGGTATACTGATTATACAATTAAAAGATTGTTTCGCAGAAGTTAATATTTATTAGGTGCACAATGATAAATATTGAAATTGCAAAGGACAAGTCTAGCGTTTACGAATATAAATTGGAACAAAGCGCTATATAAATAAAATAGTTGCAAATGAGATATACAAAAGAGAATCTTTATTAATTCGCAAAAGAATTGCGTCAAAATGTTCGCACAAAGTTACAAAAATAGATGCGTATATACGCGCAGTTAATAACAAAAGAACTGCGAAACATTTACAACTTCAATTTTATAATGTCTTCTGCGGTTATATCTTCTCTGCGGCTAATTTCCAATAGCGCGAGGATGTCAATCTTTTCAATTTCCTCTGCGCATTGATTATATGCTTCACGAGCATCTTCAAGTGGGCATACTTCTTTTAGCACAGCTTCGGGCAATGGCGTAGTAAGATTGGTAACCTTAAGCAGAAGTTCTAAGAATTAACATCGCGTAACAATATTTGAGGCCGGTAAATAATTGTGAAACTTTTCGGTTACAGGCGCCAAATCCATGATTTTTTGGCTTAATTCAGATAAGTGCTTGACTAGTTTGCTGAATTGTTCTTCTGCGCGCTCAGATTCTTCAGTTGGATAAGGAATTGCGGCAAAAAATTGAGCATTGGATTCTTGTGTTTGTTTTAAAGTAGTTTGAGTCTTTTCAAGATCCCAAGCTAGCTGCAGCTTATCTAGCTCAAGTTGGCAAATTTTTGATCGCGAGACTTCAATGGACGCTTTTTCAGCGCCAAGTGCTGCTATAGTAGCTTCGCGGCGTCTAACGCCATCAACCAAAGAACAAACAAAATTAAAGAAGTTTTGTATGCTTGCGTTTTCTGCAGCAAGATTATTGATTTTTCGATACTCATTATGCACATCCTGTGGTATAGCATCTTGCAAGCGCTTAAGTTGATCTGCAGCTGCATGATCGCTAACATTCAGACTTGCTATAAAATTATCAATATGAATTGATTTGATGGGATTAAACGGTGATGAGAAAATGTTTTGAAATTGCGGATCGCTAAACTCCTCAAAAGGAAGTTCATGACCAATAAATGGTTCTTCCTCTGTTTCCTCTGTATCCGCAGTTAGATCAACAGGATCTGCTACAATATAAAAGATATAAAATTTAATTGGTGTAAAAGTAAATGGCAAGTAAAATAGCGTATTTATGGCGCAAAAATATAACATACTTTTGTCTTTGCCCTTCCCGGACACTTCCTCTACAATGGGAGTAATGCGTGGAAGTTTGCGCCTACTTTCTTGCGCGGAGGGGGTACTTATGCTGCTACTTTTCTGTTTATCTTCTGGAATGGTTAGCAGATTCAGAACTGGCTCCTCAATAGCTGCGGTAGAGCTGCTACCTTCTTTAGGACGGCAAACCGCTTTGCAACGCGACGGATCCTCTAGCACCATCAAATCAGAGAGAAAGATCTCTGAAATAATTAGAAAGTGTTAATATGTAATATGCAAAAATGCATAAGTTTTGTGCGACAATAATGCTGCGATAAATACCTCTATTGGTTGCATCATAAAGAGAGACATTGTAATTATTGCACGGCCAATACACTGAAACTCACCCCAAATACAGTGAAATATGGCTGTATTGGCGAACTACCAAGTGTACATTTTTTTACTTCAACCAATATTTTTTAACCGAGCTCATCAAGGTCATTGCGTTCATGTGCGCTTTGATTAAGATCCAGCGTCCAGCAACGAAGGTTTTGATAATTGTGCAGCGCTTCAGCCTTATTAAAAAAGATTAATTTGCGCCAATTTCTGATAGACGCCTTTGGGGTTGTAATTACACCACTGCGTGACTTAAAAGTAAACCATCCGCGGTCAGTTCGTGTGATGGTATTGAAGTTGCGAAACACATCAAGTAAGGGTTACTCATTGATTGCCCTACAATACATTTCAACTAAAACAAATTTAGCAACTGCATAGGGTGCAATTGGGTGATAGCGATGTTGTAGGAATCGCAGACGCCTAAAAAGAAGTGGGTTGGCGAAAATCTCAGATTTCCTTGAAACATAGATGTTTCATAAACCGCAATCCTCCCTTTAGGAGGATTGTTAGCTCTCTCATTCTCAGCAGGAGCAATTGGTATTAATTGATCCAACAGAGGATAGTTGATTTTCAATTGCTCGATCTTCTCATCTGTCATGTATGATGAGAATTTATCCACAGTAATGGTGGAAGAAGACTGAGGAGTAGAGGAGAAGCCATTTGTGATAAATGCAAAGATTGAAATTAAAAATAAGTAAGGAGATAATGATGAAAGAATGTGAATGATAAGCGTCAGGAAGATAAGAATGCTAATTTGCGTTGATAATGCTTTAATAGAAAGGCAGATGAATGCGAATGAGTAAAGTGAAATTGAATTAAAACTGATCCTATTTATAGTGGTAATTGAATGGATCAAGGTTATTCGCAATGATTATAATCAACGGCTATAATTCTGCTGCAATTTATCAACGGCTAGAAATGAGCCGTTAGGACACGCTGATGGGACAAGCATTATTTGTCAGACGCAATATTTGTATGCGTAACGGTTTAAATTTTGCGGAAAGTTTGAGAAACACATTTTAAACTACATTTTTTTAGAGTTTATTATGTAATATTTTCTGCGAAAATATAACACAATAAAGTGGGGGGACTTGATCATATATATAGGCATATATATGTATTTTTCAAGTACAAAAGGCAGCTTAAATGCAAGTTTAAACAGAACCGCGCTGATAAATAAGTCATTGCACGTTGCGCCTAAAACATTGCTGAAGCCCGCAGAAAGAAAGTGTGCGAAAATGTCCCGCACACATTGCGGATATGTCGGTGCTGCGCGAACACTAATTCCGCGGGTATCCGAAACCTATAAATAGGGAGCTTGGCCTCTCATTTTAGGTTGTTGATTCTGTGCAATTCCCAAGGTTTTTATGGTTCGCTTGTGAATACGCCCAAGCCTTAATCATAATCAAGCCAAGGTAATGCAATCAAGACCGGGACATGGTGATTGATCACTTGAATCTAAGTGAAAGACGATCATAAGGTCCCAAAAACATTATCAACACCACCATCCACCCCTAATTGCACTCAATTCCTAAATTAGATCTTAACTTGTAATTTAGGATTGATCACTTATGGTCTAATTTGCATTTCTGGTACGATTAAAAACTCATGAAAATTTGATTCTACTATTTTTATGGCGTATTTTTTTTATTTTTATTTTATTTTTATTTATTTTTATAATCTTTAACTTTTTTCCTATTTAAAGGCCGGAGGTCATTTTGGAAGCAATCTCTTTATCCTTCGAATATAGAGAGAGATGACTTTCTCTACTCTTGGAGTGTTTCATCTTGGTGGATTAATGACTTTTTTTTATCCTCGAATAGTGGAAGGAATGTCTACATCTTTTTAATTTATTACTATAAATTAATTAACTAATAATTTGTAATAATTAATTAATTAATTAGTAATAAATAATTATATAAATAATATTAATAATATTAATAATAATATAATAATAATAATAATAATAATAATAATAATAATAATAATAATAATAATAATAATAATAATAATGTGCAAATGAATTTAAGTTTAATCTGTTCCTAACGTAATAGAAGCTGTATGCAATTCGATATATATTGATATAACTAGTGAAATAGCCCATGAAATCACGGGTTTGTTTAAACGAAAGAATTTAATAATATGTTTTAAGTATATATTAAGTGAGTGTAAATGCTAAAGTCATCTAGTTTAATGACCCGTAGAATCACGGATTTGACTAAGAAAATTCTGGTTTATTCTTCCACCAACCTCTTTCAATTTTCATCATAAAAGTCTACATTACTACCTTTTATTGAAATATGTATTTCGCATACATATATGTAACGTAATTTATTCCGTAAAGAGAACTCATATTTGAATAATAATAATAATAATAATAATAATAATAATAATAATAATAATAATATAAATGTAATAAATATAATTACAATTATTATAATAATAATAAATAATAATAATAATAATAATAATAATAATAATAATAATAATAATAATAATAATAATAATAATAATAATAATAATAATAATAATAATAATAATAATAAAAAATAATAATAATAAAGTTTGCTCAAAAATTAAGTATTTATATTGTTAATAGTAATAATAATTATTAGTAATAACAAATACCTTTTTATTTTTTTTAAAATTAAAATAGAATTATTATATGAAAGTTGTAAAATATGCTTCAAAGTTTATACATATGTTTATGGGGTGTTTTGTAAAATATAGTATAAGTTATTTTAAAATTTGTACATATGCTCAACGAGGTGTTTTATCATAAGGTTGTACATAATATTTCAAATATTGTACATATGGTCATGGATGTTTTACCATAAGATTTTAATAATGCTTAAAATATTGTACATATTGTCATGAGGGTGTTTTATCATAAGGTTATGTTGTACATAATGTTTCATATATTATACAATTAACATGTTAATTTTTTTATTAAATTAAAATTAATTATTTCAATGCATCATTATGGAGGCTTAGAAATTTTTTTTTTTATTTTTATTTTTTAAGTTTGGATAATCCTTATTTATGACATTATCATTATAGAGATTTATTAGATACTATAAATACACACATTATTATCTATCTATCTATTCTTATATTTATACAATATTATCATTATTATTATGTTTAGAAATTTAGAAAATCTAAAGATAAACATTAAGCCTATATTTAACGAATGTAAACATAAATTTTATATAAGCAAACTGTTTTCTCCTTCTAAAAATATTTTGGATATAAAATTAGTTAAGGGTTACTAATTGCACTATTAGTTTTTTATATTGATTTGGACGGTTTGATTAAGGGTTAATTAGTGTATTTTAGTTGATCCAATAGTAGTTAAGGAAGGATGAAGGAAGGAAGTAGGGATACGGGATGTCGAACACTTGATATATTGTTGATTGAATTAATAAACTGTTACGGAGTCTAACTTTCTGGACTCTTAAACTACAACCCAAGAGTATGACATCGAATCTACACAATTACACTATAATTAACTAACATTTATTATATGATCAAGTTTATGTTATATTTTCACAACGTATAATCAGCTATTATTTACAAGAAGATTCACATATAACCAGCTAATTTAAGCATATGTTTTTCACCAATTTAAAAATAATATTTCACTCGTTTTGACCAAAATAGTTCTATCATCAATTTAAATATAATATTTTACACGTTTTGACTGGACCAAAATTTAAAGGTTTTCATACAAACAAGTTTTTTTTTTATTTGTTATTTTGGGATCACACAGGGGACTAAAACACCTACGCAATCATCTCTCGCAGTTGCATAACTCGCTTTCAACTGTTGCCTTGAAAAAACCCGGACCAATCTGAGGGCATGGCCGGTAAAACCCCTATCTGCTAACTCCTTAACGCAATGTGCGAAAGATGACTTTGAGTGAATTTCAAGGTCAGAAGATAACTTTGTGTTAAATGTTGTAGTCTTTGGAAGTCGAACTCCTAATCTCTAACAAAGAGTGTCAGATCATTACTACTTAAGCTACAAGATTCACATAAACAAGTTTACTTCAAATAGCTTATATTTTCACACTCACCCTCTTGTTTCAAAGGTATATTCGTCAACAAAAGTTACTCCAATTTCATAAGTAATAATTATTATCCTTTGACAAATTATCTACTCCTTCGTTCTTAATTTATTGTTCAGTACTCCCCCTGTCATTATAAGTATTTACGATTGACTTTTCAAAATCTTTATTTTTTAGTTTAACTTTAAATATTTTAGTTTATATTATATAATATTTAATTTTAATATATATATATATATATATATATATATATATATATATATATATATATATATATATATATATATATATATATATATATATATATATATATATATATATATAAACTGAATTTTAAATGTTTTTCCATAAATATAATATCAAAAATTATATAACATAAACAAAAAAGTATACGGTCAAAATTAAAAAAGATATTCAAAAGTGTTATAATTTAGGAGTTTATAACTACCTTTTCAAGGCTTGATTCTTGACAATATATTACTAATATTGATATTATAGAAGAGTGAAGAAGAGAGCAAATATTCTATATTTTAAGAATGGTGTATTGAGATGCTTACATTCGTCCGATATTTATACTACATAAAGTCATTCACAACTGCACAATTTATCCAAATGCAATTCACATGTTTTTGGTTGTATATACAAAAGTTGTCGGCCACAATATTTATAACACTCTCCCTTGAACGACAATTTTGTTTCATTGGAGATCAACTACGAGTTACTGTCTCGTTAAAAACCTTGCTAAAGAAAACCCAGTGGGAAAAAACTTTAGCTAAGGGAAAAAGAGTGCAGCATGGAGTTGACTCCCCCTCAAGTAGACATCGCTTCAGCTGTTACATCTTTTGAACATGTCTCATGCCAATGTTATGAACGTGTGTTCTGAAAATAGCAGTTGGGAGTGCTTTGGTAAAAAGATCAGTAGAGTTTTTACTGGATTGAACATATCTCATTTCAATCTGGTTGGCCTTTATGAGATCTTGAGTATATGAGAAGAATCTGAGGTTTTCATCTGAAACTGTATCATCTAAATCTTTTATGTACAAGTTTAGCCCGTGTGATTTGTCTACAGTCTCCTTCATGGTTAGCTGAACGTTGTTTAAATTCCTATTCTCTTTTAGTCTTTTTCTAAGCTTTACCTACATACCGTTCTTTTCCATCAAACTTATGACCGCTAAGACCGTCTATGGCTTTAGCATCTTGTCTGCATTTATGTTTTGTTCTGTTACTTTTGATACTCTTCTTTCATTTGTACTATGTAAGCTGCATTATCTTCATACATAATTGTTAGACTTTTATCACGTTCTAGTCCACAAGAATCAGTAATGAGTTGTGTCATTGATCTCGACCAAAAACATTCCCGAGTAGCTTCATGTAATGCAATCACTTCGATATGATTTGATGATGTTGCAACAAGTGTTTGTTTTTTAGAACGCCATGATATTGCAGTACCTCCATTTAGGAATACATATCCATTTTGAGATTTAGCTTTATGTAGATCAGATAAATAACCTGCATTTGCATAACCAACCAAATCTTGTTTTGATTTGTTAGAATAAAATAATCCTAAATCAGTAGTTCCTCGAAGGTATCGAAATATGTGTTTGATCCCATTCCAGAGTCTTTTGGTAGGAGCTGAGCTGAACCTTGCTAACAAATTAGCTGCAAAAGAAATGTCAGGTCCTGTACAATTTGTAAGATACATAAGAGCTCCAATTGCACTAAGATATGGTACTTCTGGTCCCAGGATATTTTCATGATCTTCACATGGACGAAATGGATCAACTTCAACATTGAGTGATCTAACAACCATAGGAGTACTTAATGGTTTTTCCATGTCCATATTGAAACGTTTCAAAATCTTTTCAGTATATGTTTTTTGATGTACAAGTAAACCATCAGGCATATGCTCAATTTGTAAACCAAGGCAATACTTGGTTTTTTCGAGATCTTTTATTTTAATTTCTTTCTTTTAGAAGTTAAATGGTTTATGGATCTCTTTATTTGTCCTTATGATGTTAAGATCATCAACATAAACAAATATGATCACATATCCGATTGTTATTTTCTTAATGAAAACACGTGGGCAAATAGGATTATTTGCATACCATTTGCTTATCAAGTATTCACTTAATCAGTTATACCACATACGACTCGATTGTTTCAACCCATATAAAGATCTTTGTAATTTAATCGAATACATTTCATTGGGTTTTGCATTTGATGCTTCTAATACCTTAACCCTTCATGTATATTTATGTATATATCACTATCAAGTGATTCATGTAAATAAGTAGTAATAACATCCATGAGATGCATTTCTAAATTTTTAGAAACTGCCAGGCTGATTAAGTAATTTCATCCATAACAAGAGATTAAGTTTCCTCATATTCAATTTCTGGTCTTTGGGAGAAATCTTGAGTTACAAATCTAGCTTTACCTTGTAACTTCATTTTTCTCATTTCTTTTTGGGATAAAAATTTATTTGTATTCCATACGTTTCACATCTTTAGGTGTGAGAACGATAGATCCGAAAACTTTTCTTTTATTGAGCGATTCAAATTCAGCTCGTATTGCTCTTTTCCAATTGAATCCAATCATGTCTATTTTGACATGCAATGACAGATTTTGGTTCCAGATCATCATCTTTTTTCATGATGTCATTGTTAGATTATATGAAAAATCAATATTTGTCATTTTGTTTTGGTTCCATAATATTGCATAATTTATTGCAATTTATGTATTTACATCGTCAATATCCTCTGCAGAAGGAATATTGATTTGTGGTTCTTCTTGAACACCTTTTTTTTTACCTCATTATCAGCTCAGCTGATTTTCATTTTCGAGGATTTTTATTTTTGGAACTAATTTGTCTTCCACGTTTCAGACGTGACAAAAGACTCATGAGTGACATTATTGCCAGCTTTTGGAATTTCAATTCTTGCTAGAGCATTTACTGCTGATATATATGATTTAGTCACTCTTTTTGCATCTGTTAATGCATCGGTCAATTTATTCGAAAGATCTTGCATATGAAATATTATTATTTTTCTTTTGAATTTTTTGTTTCGCATTCTTTTGTGCGAGTATCAAGATACCTTAATTAATGTTCACATCATGAAACATCATTTTTTTTTTCATTTCTCCCCCTAATCTAGGGAACAATTTTTCATTAAAATGACAATCAACAAAAAACGTGCTGTAAAAACATCACCCGTCATGGATTCAATATATCTTATGATTGAAGATGTTTCATATCCAACATATATTTCAATCCTTCTTTGAGGAACCATTTATTGTGGTGGTGCAATTAAAAATACACTGTATAACCAAATGTTCTAATATGGAAAATATTTGTCTCTCGACCAAAATTAAGTTGGTAATGGAGAATATTTATGACTTGCACTTGGTTTAATGCGAATTAATGTCGCATCATGTAAATTTACATGTCCCCATATAAATATTGAGAGTTTTGTACTCATTACCAATTGTCTAGTTATTAGCTGCAAGCGTTTATCTATTGATTCACCTAAACCAATTTTGTGTATGCACATGAGCAACTGGATGTTCAACAACAATCCCCGTAGACATATAATAATCATTAAATGTTTGAGATGTTAACTCACCAACATTATCAAGTCTCATCATTTTAATGGTATAATCAGAATAATGTGTTCTCAATTTAATAATTTGTGCAAGAAACTTTGCAAATATCATATTACGGCTTGATAACACACAAGCATGAGACCATCCGCTAGATGCGTCTATTAGAACCATGAAATATCAAAATGGTCCACATGATGGATGAATTGGTCCATATATATAACCTTGAATTCTTTCAAGAAATATTGGTGATTCTTTCTCAATATTCTTTTCATTAATCACCATATGTGCTTTTCATTAATCACCAAATGTGTTTTTCATTAATCACCGTATGTGTTTTTCATTAATCACCATATGTGCTTTTTCATTAATCACCATATGTGCTTTTCATTATATACGCTGCGCTTTTCATCATATGCACTTTTAATCATATGCGCTTTTAATCATAAGCGCTGCGCTTTTAATCATAAGCGCTGCGCTTTTAATTATAAGCGCTGCGCTTTTCATCATATGCGCCTTTTATAATATGCGCTTTTAATCATATGCGCTGCCCTTTTAATCATATGCGTTGCGCTTTTCATCATATGCGCTTTTTATCATATGCGCTTTTAATCATATGCACTGCGCTTTTAATCATATGCGCTTTTAATCATATGCGCTGCCCTTTTCATCATATGCGCTTTTCGATGCTACATTCGTATTTCTCATTTTCGGTTATCATTGACTGATAATCATATCCATTATGATATATATCATACAAACTTAACAAATTTCTCTTTGATTTGGGAGAAAGCAAAGCATTGTTTATCAGAAAATTCGTACCATTTGGTAATATGAATTTTTGCCTTTTTCGTTCCTTATATCAAGTTTGCAAGACCTGATATAGTATTTATAATTCCTTCATTTGATTTAAATCAATGAAATATTTCTTAGATTTGATCATAGTGCGTATGTTACCACTATCTTCAATACATAGGTCTTTACCATTTAATTGATGTTGTATTTCAGCAGGATTCATACTAAAACTTCAAATAAGATAAGCAAATAATGAGTTATATTTCAGCAAGATAATTAAATTATATTACCTGCAAACAAGTTACAATCTGAAGTACATAAAAGATAACACTTAATAAACATATGCGTTATGGTCTAAAACCATTTATTTATGAGTGATACATAAAAAGCTAGGCATCTTAGAAAATTCAAACTATTCAAGTCTCAAGGTAGCTCAGGTTTTATTTAATCAAGATTTTTCAATAAATTCACTCTCGTTTTCTTTTCTTTTGGGACTTATTTGTAGAGATAAACAAGATGTTCATGTATTCAAGAAATACTAGACTGATGATCCACGTTACCAGATCATTAATAAGAATCTCCAGGATTCTTATAAGAGCGTCTACTAACATCTTTAATTTTATTCTTTCATGGATCACCGTTATTTCTTGATAATTAATATCGTATCTATCTTTGAGTATTTTCCATAATACACTTGGATCTTCGATCATATAATATTTAGATTCTAAGGACTCGTCAATATGTTTGCTGAGAAAAATACTTGCTATTGCTTTCTCTTGTTCGGAACAATTGTTATTTTCATTCAGGGTTTCTAAAAGACCGATTAATTCGAGATGTTTTTCTACATTCATAGCCCATGTTAAGTAGTTGTTCGCACTTGATTCTAAAGGAGCAAATTTAAGCCTTTTCAAATTCGACATTTTCTATTATCAAAAAATGAACAACATAAATCATAATCATAATCAACTTCTATTCATAGACAAATAATAAAATGAAATTAGAATCATTTTAAATTCATAAGTAGCAAACAACATAATAATGGCATGATTACAAATGATAAAATCACAAGAGCAGGATAGAATATAGGTTCACCCGGTGGTATATTAGCAACAATGATGATAGTTAGTATGACCAATACAATAGGAAAAATCATCCTTGTGTGAATCATCTTTACAAATTTTTATTTATTTATTTTAGAATGGTAATCTGAGAAAATGAAGATTGATTTGTGAAAATGTGAAAACGGAGATGTTTATTTTATATTTGAAAAATATAGTCGTTGTAACGTCGTCAGTTGACGTTAACAACCGCTATGTATATATGACCGTTGTAACGTCGTTAGTTGACGTTAACGACTGTTATGTACTCATTGTATTAATAATAATTTTAATAAAAGAATTTTATTAGTACAAATACGATTACTATAAATACGTTTAGTATAAATACGTTTAGTATAAATACGTTTAGTATAAATACGAAGATTAAGAAAATAAACATATTATGCATAAATAATAAATTTTAAGAATAAACATTAGTATGCATAAAATAAATAATGATTAATTGCATAAGTAATCATAAATGTTAAATAACATAAATATAAATGTTAGTGAAGTTAATAAGAGTTAGATTATAGAAATATAATTCAGGCGGTATAACCGACCATATATAACTTAAATAACATAAATATAAATGTTAATGAAGTTAATAAAAGTTAGATTAGAGAAATATAATTCAGGCGGTATAACCGACCATATATAACTTAAATATAAATGTTAGTGAAGTTAATAAAAGTTAGATTACATAAATATAATTCAGGCGGCATAACCGACCATATATAACTTGAATAACATAAATATAAATGTTAGTGAAGTTAATAAAAGTTAGATTACAGAAATATAATTTTACATATGATGATAATAATATTTACCTTACCAATAAATAATAGAAGATATCGTTAAAGAATTTCTTACCTTGATTAATGACTTGTGCTTGCTTAGATAAACCTTGATTATACGGAGCACTTGGTGCTGATAACGTGTTATAATTTAGGAGTTTATAACTACCTTTTCAAGGCTTGATTCTTGATAATATATTACTAATATTGATATTATAGAAGAGTGAAGAAGAGAGCAAATATTCTATATTTTAAGAATGGTGTATTGATATGCTTACATTCGTCTGATATTTATATTACATAAAGTCATTCACAACTGCACAATTTATCCAAATGCAATTCACATATTTTTGGTTGTATATACAAAAGTTGTCGGCCACAATATTTATAACAAAAAGTAAATTGTAGACATTTAAAGTCAAATTATCTATTTTCATAAATAGATATAAATCAACGAGGGAAATTTTTGTTGTATCCCTAATATATATGCATGAAAAGACAAAATGTTAATTAAAAAGTAAGAGGTAAAACTGTAAAGTTAACGAAAAATACAACGTAATAATGTTTATTAAAATGTGTATATTTTTTTTGATGACAATAACTTTTAAGATGGATGGAGTGATATTTATGTTATATTCTTATCTATTATGAAAATATTATACTTCAATTATTTTTATTAAATTTTAAATATATTTGATAATTTTTTCTTATATTTAATGTAAATTTGATAGAAGCTATTTTAAGAAAAATAACTCAAAAAAATTATTCAAGAGTATTTAGTAGTTCTTTTTTTTATATAATAGAATAATTATTTTGAGACAAATATATATATATATATATATATATATATATATATATATATATATAATATAAATTATAAATAATAATAATAATAATAATAATAATAATAATAATAATAATAATAATAATAATAATAATAATAATAATAATAATAATAATAATAATAAGGTGAATTATTTTTTTTAGAGAGAAAGAAGTAGGGGTATTCACGGTTCGGTTTGGTCCGGTTTTGACTAAATCTCAAACCAAACCGGCATCGACGGTTTCAAAATATATGAAACCAAACCAGACAAAGAAAGTTGTCTGACTGGCCGGTTTGGTCCGGTTTGACTGGTTTTACGGTTTTCAGTTCTTTTATCTTTCTTTTATTTAATTAAAACAATAATATTAAATAAATTAAATAAGTTTGATAAAGGAGTAACCCTCAAAGTCCTGGACATTTTTTGTGATTGAGACACTATTGTTATTGCACGTTAATAAGATTGCAACATCAAATTCCATAGCTTCACATTAAGGGAGCAAATGTATTATCAACAAAATACAAGTTTCAAGCAAAACCATTTTTGAAGTTGTTACACCTATAACATAAGGAAGGTAAACTGATCATGCATATATTTTCCATAGGGTCAATATGCCTGTTCAACATGTTTAAGGGGGGTTTAAGGATCTTAGAACTTAGCTCTTCGGTCCGGCTACCGTGAATAACCCTGGCCAACATGATGATGTCGGCGGGGTGGCTAAGTGGTTAAGTCCACATTCGATAACGTTCGTTGATCAGAATGCCCCAGATAAGGTTGTAGGTGCCAGTTTATTAAGAACTAACATGTAAACCTCAGAAGTTGAGAGTCGATGATCGTTACTACATGTTGTAGGCTGTGTTGTAGGCTGTTGTGACGATCGCTCCAAATCCATATGGACGAACACGTCATTCATCGATTTCATTGCGAGGTATTTGACCTCTATATGATACGTTTTGTAAACATTGCATTCTTTTGAAAAGGCACACCATAAATGAATATTTAAATCAAAGGTTTTCGACATATGATGATTTCTTCATATAGACAATCACCATAAATAATAGTTTACAACAGTACTTCTGTTGACAATGCAGTCAAAATAAGATACTTGGTGATGATTTGGTGAATGCAACGTTTCCTTGGAAAAATATGCCATGTAAGACTCCATGCACATAGCTTGTATAACATATAAGCAAACAGCGGAAGACTTCTAGGGAACCTGAGAATAAACATGCTAACAAGTGTCAACACAAAGGTTGGTGAGTTCATAGTTTTAATGTATCATATAATCTGTACATAAAGGTGGATCACAAGATTTCAGTTGTTTCATCCAGAAACGTTTATCAAAATATTCTACGAAATTGAGCACCCTGGTAACTAAACTTAACGTATATATAATTTGTACATTTTGTATAATCATCTTAATAACACACGCAAACCAACGTGTACGCTTCTCAAATAGCATACGTCCGTTAAAAGGCTAGTGCTCTAGCTCGGACGGGGATATCAAGCCCTATGGATCCATATACTACTACTCGCACCCACCAGTTCTTATAACCGGCAGTTACTAGTTACCAAAGCTAAGGGATTTTCGATTCAAACTCAGTATAGAATTTAGTATGTACTTGTGTCCATTGTTTAAAATAAAGTGCATGTATTCTCAGCCCAAAAATATAGATTGCAAAAGCAATTAAAAAGGGAGCAAATGAAACTCACCTTAGCAGCATATAAAGTCGTTCACCAAAATATGACCGAAACTCGGATTACCAAATAACCGTAGATCTCAACCTAGAGAACATATGTTGGTCAATAAATGTCTATCAAGCTAGGTCTGGTCATAGTGTATCACAATCCTAATGCTCGAGATCGACATACAAAAGTTATCCAAAGTCATTTCAAAAAGTCAATTTTGACAATAGTTCAACAAAACGAGACATATCTTATATAAGGAGTCATTTACTCGGTTGGTAATATTCAAAAATCCATTTTATCAATCTCGTAAACAAGTTGTTTAAATCTTAATTGCAGATTCAAAAGCAATTTCAATTAACGTTAATCATAATTCAGTTGATCATATCTCTTAATCCGTTCATCGAAACTATTCGATATCTAAATGAAAAGTCATTGATTTTTCGCCAGCTTTCCAAAAACATGCATATCATATACCTTTTACCAGTAACATATGTATTTAATTCGTGATTCATCATAAACTGTTTAACGACAAAATTTAGCATACAAGCATGTATAAATATATATACTCGAGCACTAGACATGGATACACAATTAATATATAAAAGATAAAATATGAGTGCTTACGTATCAATATTGAGATTCAATATTGTAGGAAAGTACGTAGACGCAACAGAGATGATAAACACTAGGTTTGATTCACAAATATACCCCCGAACATTACCCATTACCTCCTTGGCAATAACCCATAATTTCCTTAGCTCTATCCCGCTTGAAAACCATTTTGAAAGTGACACGCTCATAACCTCGTCATAGTATTTTATGTATAATACTAATTAATAATATTAATAATAATAAGATTAATAATAATATTAATCTCAATAATAATAATAATAATAATAATAATAATAATAATAATAATAATAATAATAATTTATATAATATATATATATGAGAGAAGAGGTCGAGAGATAGATTGAGTAAAAAAAAAATGGCAGAAACGATCGAGCTTTATAATGTGGCCTGATATCAGACCCCATGCGATCGCATGGGGAATGTGAGGGAATTCCATGCGATCGCATGGATCCCTTTTCCAGCTCACATTTTTTGATTTCTTCCTCGTCGACATAATATTATAATATTATGATACGTAAATCAAGTTTAAAATTTTAAAAAGTCGTATTTATTAAATACTTCAGGGGTATTCTATGTAACTTATAATTAATAATTTCTATCATATCGTTTTCATGTGAATAGTAAATGAATTAATTTAAATTCAACTATTTAAGCTACACGTTGTACGTTGTGCTTTACAAATTGTACATTATTAATTTAACTTAGTTTCTTAAAAAAAAATACAAAAATTATATCATAAAAATAAAATGACTTTATACGTAAAATTTTTAATTTGAAATAGCATCGTTTAATAGTAAATTTTTAATCATTTCGTATATAAATATTATTCGCATGATTCCGTATATATCGAAAACTCTTATATTTATTAAAATATGTATATAATACATGTTATGACGTTCGTGAATCGTTGGACAAACAGGGTGGTCAACCGTTATATAAAAAAATCATTTTCAAAAGTTTTAAAACTTGTCAAAATTCATTGCTTATCATGTCGAAAATATTAAATCATATAGAGAATTGGTTTAAATAAGTCGAAATTTTTCGGGTCATCACAGTACCTCTCCATTAAAGAAATTTCGTCCCGAAATTTGAGTGAGGTCGTCATGGTTAACAATAAAAATGTTTTTATGACGAATATGAGTTGATAAATAGAATTTCTATCACCGTTGAATAATATGGATAAAACAATCCAATTACCCGAAGCGTATGAGGGAATTTATCGTAAAAGAGTGAAATGAAGAATAGAGATGCATCTTATCTCTTGACGTAGTAACGATTGATTTCCGGAATTTAAAGAATAGAAAATCTTCATAATCTAAATAAGATTTGATTCTTCGGTAATTGCGGAAATTAGGATTTCCTTTGATTAAATGCGTAATCTGCCTCGATTGCTATGTCTGATGTTTCGCTATAAATTAACCACTTCCGTTTCATTATTTTCACCACTCCTACATCTTCTTCCTTATTTCATACTTCCAAAAGATTGTGAAATGCTTAATCCAGTTCTGATTCTTGATATACTCCTAACTTTTATATCTGTCATTCTTCTTTTTCATCTACCACCAGAGGAAGTTATTTTCTTCTACCATTACCTTGGGGTTATAGTGCTTTTCATTCTCCCGTGTCTTTATATTGCTATATGCATTGATATACACGGTTTGTAATTTCGGGGTTGTTATCGGGCTTTATATTCTCCATTATATTTCGGAGCTTCATGCTTTCGTTTTCTCTTCCCGACCTTAAGTCAAGCGAATAATGGTCCAGAATTCGTAGGTATGGAGTTTTGGATGAACATAGTTAATGTTCTGAGAAGGTAATCGTAATGGCACGATCTTGATTTTTCAAATTACCAGAATATCCGGAAAAGACCGAATCATCAAGAAAAATATTTTCTTGATATGTTTAGAGGTTAAATAGAATAAAAGAGTTATGTAACATGGTTCATGATGAGGGTGTGATCTGTGAACCTTTATCACGTTCTATTAGAAACTCAGCATGACTTATTGTAATATAATCACGTTGATCAAGTGTCATTATATTATACTAATTCATGCTTTAGTTCCCAACACTACTTCAAAACATTCATTTTTCGAATTTTTTTCAGATTTTAGAAACTAAAATAGTTTTTTTTATGATGTAACACAGATAGCGCGAAGAGATGAATGATTTCATATAAGAATAGTTATGAAAATATCTTCAGAATATGGAGGATATTTATAATGGAAGATACGATGATATCTTAGAATTTTTAATATCAGAGGATGATGCAGAAAATCTATCTGTGAAGGTTTAGAATAAGAAGTAAGGTTCTTACTAATGGTTTCAACAGACACTGAATCATTTGGATTCTTTGAAGGTAGATTTCGTCCTTGTGATTTGTCTACAGCTTCCTTCATACTTTGCTCAATCCGTTTTCCAGTTTCAAACCTTCTCTTTTTCTGTGCTTTTCCAACACACTACTCTTTATCATCAAACTTTCGACTGTTAAAGTCGTTTACAGTTTTTGCTTCTTCATCAGCATTTTTCCAAAATTCGGAGAACTAGTTTCGTAGTTTGGGGTGTTTTTTAGAAACTTCTCACTCGAAGTATGTAAGTCTAGAAGATAGATGTTATCTATATATAACTGTTGTCGTAGAAAATGCTGCGAGATTCAAAATACTGATTGCTAATTCCCGATAGTTGGTATGGCAATTACCGTTACAATATGTGGATGAGTACATGATAGGGTTTCAATGAACAATTATAATGGTTTTTCGAAGAGACTTTAAGTCACAGATTAATGAATTTGCTGGTACATTTACAGTTAATGTGGTGGAACATGAAAGGTTCCCCAGTAACAAAAACGTATACGCCAAAGTTACAAGTCTGAAAGGTCGTCGTTGACTGGTTGAATGGTTGATAATACTGGATACTTTGAAAAGGAATTGAAAGGTTATTTTTGGTAAAAATAATACCAAAGGATCTTTCACAGTTTTGAAGTCAAATTATAGCTTTGAAAGATGTAGAGATCTAAGAATGATTTCACCGGTTCAGAGTTATGACTTGGATTCTGATCCGTTAATATCAGAATATGTAATTGAATTTGTATGAAAACGATTGTATATCGCTGTGAGCATAGTTAATAATTTTTGAATCAAAGTTGAAGAATGTACAATATAACATATTAATTGTGAACTTATATATTTCCCGAGTATTACCTACCCGTTAAAGATTTCACAATTAATACTTTGTATAAAAGAATTTTTATTACCGTTTTTATGAAAATATATGTATGTATATTTTCTTCAGATGTAATACATATTTAATGAGTTAATATCATATTAAGCTCATTTGATTTTCGGCTTGAATTAGAAATGAATAATCTCTAAAATATTAAAGATTACATAATCTTTGCGGAGTATTTCGCTAATGAAATCAATACTTCATTATTTATTCTTATTGATATTCCTTGGTGAAGGGTGTTGATATTCGTGGAATTCTTGCAAACTTCGCAAGGTGCAAATGATGTTTTCTAGAAAGTTTCGAGTTCATCGAAGATGAAAGTGTAAAATCAACCATATTATTGAATAATACACTTGGTTTATTATGAAACGGAATTCTTTGGATTGAAACAGAGATTGTAGTTAACAATGGTTAAGTTGTTAAGGAAGGATGTACATCATTGCATATTAGTAATATGAACTAACCGAGTAGTACCTACCAGTTAAGTTTCACACGTAATAGCTTAGTACGAAAAGATTTATTTTGATTTCAAAATTCATATATACTAAATATACATAAAATTTCTTCAGGGAAAATGAGTTAATACTTCATCGGTTATTGTTGCTGGCATTTCTTGGTAACTACTGTGCGTATGACGTTGATGCTCGTGGAACAGATTGTGAAGTTGAGGTTTGCGATGCAGATGTTGTTGGTGGTGGTAATGGTACTGTTGTTGTTGATGATGGTGGTACTGGTTATGCTGCTGGTGCTGCTGCTGGTGTTTGTAACCTTCGCACCATATTCTCCAAAGCCACTACCCGAGCGCGAAGCTCGTTGACTTCTTCTATTATACCGGGATGATCGGTGGTTCGGACGAGCGGACAAATAAGATTTAGAATGTGAGATAGTATATAATCATGACTAGATACTCTGAAAATGAGAGAGAAAATGGTATTACGAACAGGTTCGCCGGTAAGTGCTTCAGGTTCTTCGCCAAGAGGGCAATGTGGTGGATGGAAGGGATCGCCTTCTTCTTGTCTCCAATGACTAAGTAAGCTACGAACCCATCCCCAATTCATCTAGAATAGATGATGGCTAATTGGTTGATCCATTCCGGTTACACTGTCTTCGGAGTTCAGGTGAATATCCATATCGGAATAGCTGTCAGAGTTTAAGGAATTTGAACTAGATACGGGATCCATCTTGTATAATTAGGGAGATGATTTTTGATAAGAATTAGATTATTGAATTTAGTTTGGTATTCTTCAATACATAATTTACATACGTATATATAATACCAAATTCCATAAATCACGGAGAAATTTTCGGAAGATGTCAGGAAAAGTTTACAGTAACAGATACGCTAAGATATGAATTTTTGTCTATACACTATTTATGCAATAAATGCAGAAAAACGTGTTTAGACTTTAAGAATGATAAGCATGTAATTTCCGAGAAGAAATAATAAGCAAAACTTTTAACATGCAGACACGGTCGAAGTCCAGACTTACTAATGCATCCTAACAACTATCAGCTAGACACACTCATGCAAGACCTGGTTCGCTAGGACCAACGCTCTGATACCAACTGTGACGATCGCTCCAAATCCATATGGACGAACACGTCATTCATCGATTTCATTGCGAGGTATTTGACCTCTATATGATACATTTTGTAAACATTGCATTCTTTTGAAAAGGCACACCATAAATGAATATTTAAATCAAAGGTTTTCGACATATGATGATTTCTTCATATAGACAATCACCATAAATAATAGTTTACAACAGTACTTTCGTTGACAATGCAGTCAAAATAAGATACTTGGTGATGATTTGGTGAATGCAACGTTTCCTTGGAAAAATATGCCATGTAAGACTCCATGCACATAGCTTGTCTAACATATAAGCAAACAGCGGAAGACTTCTAGGGAACCTGAGAATAAACATGCTAACAAGTGTCAACACAAAGGTTGGTGAGTTCATAGTTTTAATGTATCATATAATCTGTACATAAAGGTGGATCACAAGATTTCAGTTGTTTCATCCAGAAACGTTTATCAAAATATTCTACGAAATTGAGCACCCTGGTAACTAAACTTAACGTATATATAATTTGTACCCTTTGTATAATCATCTTAATAACACACGCAAACCAACGTGTACGCTTCTCAAATAGCATACGTCCATTAAAAGGCTAGTGCTCTAGCTCGGACGGGGATATCAAGCCCTATGGATCCATATACTACTACTCGCACCCACCAGTTCTTATAACCGGCAGTTACTAGTTACCAAAGCTAAGGAATTTTCGGTTCAAACTCAGTATAGAATTTAGTATGTACTTGTGTCCATTGTTTAAAATAAAGTGCATGTATTCTCAGCCCAAAAAATAGATTGCAAAAGCAATTAAAAAGGGAGCAAATGAAACTCACCTTAGCAGCATATAAAGTCGTTCACCAAAATATGACCGAAACTCGGATTACCAAATAACCGTAGATCTCAACCTAGAGAACATATGTTGGTCAATAAATGTCTATCAAGCTAGGTCTGGTCATAGTGTATCACAATCCTAATGCTCGAGATCGACATACAAAAGTTATCCAAAGTCGTTTCAAAAAGTCAATTTTGACAATAGTTCAACAAAACGAGACATATCTTATATAAGGAGTCATTTACTAGGTTGGTAATATTCAAAAATCCATTTTATCAATCTCGTAAATAAGTTGTTTAAATCTTAATTGCAGATTCAAAAGCAATTTCAATTAACGTTAATCATAATTCAGTTGATCATATCTCTTAATCCGTTCATCGAAACTATTCGATATCTAAATGAAAAGTCATTGATTTTTCGCCAGCTTTCCAAAAACATGCATATCATATACCTTTTACCAGTAACATATGTATTTAATTCGTGATTCATCATAAACTGTTTAACGAAGAAATTTAGCATACAAGCATGTATAAATATATATACTCGAGCACTAGACATGGATACACAATTAATATATAAAAGATAAAATATGAGTGCTTACGTATCAATATTGAGATTCAATATTGTAGGAAAGCACGTAGACGCAACAGAGATGATAAACACTAGGTTTGATTCACAAATATACCCCCGAACATTACCCATAACCTCCTTGGCAATAACCCATAATTTCCTTAGCTCTATCCCGCTTGAAAACCATTTTGAAAGTGACACGCTCATAACCTCGTCGTAGTATTTTATGTATAATACTAATTAATAATATTAATAATAATAAGATTAATAATAATATTAATCTCAATAATAATAATAATAATAATAATAATAATAATAATAATTTATATAATATATATATATATGAGAGAAGAGGTCGAGAGATAGATTGAGTAAAAAAAATGGCAGAAACGATCGAGCTTTATAATGTGGCCTGATATCAGACCCCATGCGATCGCATGGGGAATGTGAGGGAATTCCATGCGATCGCATGGATCCCTTTTCCAGCTCACATTTTTTGATTTCTTCCTCGTCGACATAATATTATAATATTATGATACGTAAATCAAGTTTAAAATTTTAAAAAGTCGTATTTATTAAATACTTCAGGGGTATTCTATGTAACTTATAATTAATAATTTCTATCATGTCGTTTTCATGTGAATAGTAAATGAATTAATTTAAATTCAACTATTTAAGCTACACGTTGTACATTGTGCTTTACAAATTGTACATTATTAATTTAACTTCGTTTCTTAAAAAGAAAATACAAAAATTATATCATAAAAATAAAATGACTTTATACGTAAAATTTTTAATTTGAAATAGCATCGTTTAATAGTAAATTTTTAATCATTTCGTATATAAATATTATTCGCATGATTCCGTATATATCGAAAACTCTTATATTTATTAAAATATGTATATAATACATGTTATGACGTTCGTGAATAGTTGGACAAACAGGGTGGTCAACCGTTATATAAAAAAATCATTTTCAAAAGTTTTAAAACTTGTCAAAATTCATTGCTTATCATGTCGAAAATATTAAATCATATAGAGAATTGGTTTAAATAAGTCGAAATTTTCCGGGTCATCACAGCTGTGTTGTGTTATTTTGTGAAGACGACTACGGTATATATAGGAAAACCCTAATTCTAGAATCATCCAAGATAATGATGATCCATTCCATAACAAACTCCCCGATCTCGGATATAATTATGAAAAAGATATTCAGGCTTGATGGCCAAGTAACCGCCATTCCGGGAACAAGGGTATTCGATACGCTACCGCATACCGCATACCGCATATAAAGTATACGCGTACACACACTAGTGAATGCCCGCATACGTATAGAATGCGCATGCGGGTTGCGGTATCATTATGTCCCCCCAGTTTGATGTTATGTGATGCAAGACATATGATATCAAACTATTAAGCGAAAAATAAAAAAGAAAAAAAAAACGTCCAACATTAAATTTTCCGCGTGCGGATCGAGGTCATTAAATGCCTGTCACTATCGTAGAAGCCCATTCAGCTGACAAGACATAAAGTGACAGTGAGCAAGCGCGTGTAGGCCACTCGCTCAACATTGGGTAGAGCAAACAATAACCCCTACGCGTGCAAAAAACGTCGACCGTCGATTTTTTACACATGTACGTCCACAATGCAACCGTTTCACCCACTACACTCACACCACAGTATAAATAGACGTGATTCACCTTCATTTCTATTTTTCTGACCAAACCTTCTCCGATACGCTGCTAAATCAACTCCGATCAGATCCCATATATTCCGACAAACTACAAAAGGTTAGTTACTCTTCGATTACTTTTAGAAAATGACAAAGGCAAATGAGACTTTTGTAGATAGCGTAGTATCGATAATAGAGCAGAGACATATAGATTCTTTAGTTAAACAATACCCACCGTTAAAACAATACAATCCGGTGCCACCTCTTCCTAACCAACGTGCCCATAAACCACCGGAGAAGAAGGTAGCCATATACGAACATGCGTTTAAGCATGGCAATTTTAGGGTTCCACCTTCGGACATTTTTCTAGGCGAACTAGATCACTTCCGCGTAGGATTAGGGCAATTACACCCATATGCCATAGGAAAGATAGTGCTGTTTGAGATGTGGTGCGTTGCGCTAAACAAGGTACCATTAATTAAGGTGTTCTGCCATCTATACCGCCTGGCCACCCATCATAAGTCCTGGTTTACTTTCTTCGCCCGGCAAAACTTTACCAAAACCCCCAAATAGAATGCGGGTCATTGGAAAGAAACTTTCTTTTTCATTGACCAATCAGTTGTTGGAGCCAACTTTCCGCAAACGCTAATTTGGTGCGAAAGCGTGGCAAAGGACGTAAACAATACCCCTGTCCTTGATGACGAAGAAACGAAAATGTTAGCGGACTGCGCTAACGCACAGCTTGTGCACTGGTCATACGGGAACGTTATGCTGCGGTTAGGAAAGATTTTCGCGCACTGGCCATGGGAGAACATGCGTCCGGCCATAATCGCGCCGAATGGCAAGGGTAGGAATAGAATAAATGCATGTGAATATATAACCACTGCTGCATACATAGATGCTCTAACTTTGCGCGTATGTTTGCAGAGATGAGGATGAAGAAAGTGCTCACCGCGGAGGAGATTGCTGGTATCTCTTTTCGCAAGCAAAAGGTCGACGAACAGCTTTAGCAAGAGAGGACCGGCGAGAACGAGATGTCCGCACCTGCTACCTCAGCCAACAAGCGCAAGGCAACCGAAACACCTCAAACAAAGCAAAAGAAGAAAAAGCTCACTCCGAAATAAAGGGAGGACATGCGGAACGACAATTTTGTCCCCGTAGAGCAAGCGTCTGCAGATCTGCCTCCCCCATTACTGGTAAGCGTCTATTTTCATTTGTGTAAATACCGCACAATTAGTTTCTGCATGCTAACGAATCACTAATTTGCAGAGCATATTGAGGAAACTCAAGAGACGCCGCCGCGAGGAAACCCAGACCTTGAAGCCACCGCCACGTCAAGTGATAAGGCGATACATCTTGACTCTGATTCCATACCAACTCCACGACGTGGTAGCTTCCGATTAGCAAACCTGGCGCAGCTCACCCAGTCCTCCGCCGAAAATGTCGCAGAGCAATCCGCTTTTTTGCAGCAAATTTTTCCGGCTGAATTCCGTGAGCAACTAGCAGCACTGCCCTTCCACCAAGCGCATAACGCCTTATCCAAAATGGCCTGGTGTTCTTTGGCATGTTTGCGGATCACGCACACCGTGCCACCAATTTGTACCAAATGGCCTTGCGGAACGGAGCTGGGGTTGCTGCAGGCAGGTGTTGATCAGATAAAGAAAGACAGGGAGGATGCGGAAGAGGCGCGTAATGAAATGTCCCGTTCATATTGATTATAAACGTTCCATATTAATTGATTTCGTCGCGAGGTTTTGACCTCTATATGAGACGTTTTTCAAAGACTGCATTCATTTTTAAAACAACCATAACCTTTATTTTATCGATAAAGGTTTTAAAAAGCATTACGTAGATTATCAAATAACGATAATCTAAAATATACCTTTTACATACGATCATTACATAATGGTTTACAATAAGAATATATTACATCAAAAAAAAGTTTCTTGAATGCAGTTTTTACACAATATCATACAAGCATGGACTCCAAATCTTGTCCTTATTTTAGTATGCAACAACGGAAGCTCTTAATAATCACCTGAGAATAAACATGCTTAAAACATTAACAAAAATGTTGGTGAGTTATAGGTTTAACCTATATATTATCAAATCATATTAATAGACCACAAGATTTCATATTTCAATATACATCCCAATCATAGAGATAAAAATCATTCATATGGTGAACACCTTGTAGTGACCCGAACTTTTCCATGTTTATATATATTAAAAGAAATTGATATTTATATGATTAAGTGTTTCCAACATGTTAAGCAATCACACTTGTTAAGACTTGATTAATTGAAATAGGTTTTATATAGACAATTGACCACCCAAGTTGACCGGTGATTCACGAATGTTAAAACTTGTAAAAACTATATGATTTCATATATATGGATATATATATATATATATATATATATATATATATATATATATATATATATATATATATATATATATATATATATATATATATATATATATATATATATATATATATATATATATATATATATATATATATATATATATATATATAGTTAACATGGTATTATGATAAGTAAACATATCATTAAGTATATTAACAATGAACTACATATGTAAAAACAAGACTACTAACTTAATGATTTCGAAACGAGACATATATGTAACGATTATCGTTGTAACGACATTTAATTGTATATATATATCATATTAAGATATATTTATATATCATAATATCATGATAATTTAATAATTTAACATCTCATTTGATATAATAAACAATGGGTTAACAACACTTAACAGGATCGTTAACCTAAAGGCTTCAAAACAATATTTACATGTAACGACTAACGATGACTTAACGACTCAGTTAAAATGTATATACATGTAGTGTTTTAATATGTATTTATACACTTTTGAAAGACTTCAAGACACTTATCAAAATACTTCTACTTAACAAAAATACTTACAATTACATCCTCGTTCAGTTTCATCAACAATTCTACTCGTATGCACCTGTATTCGTACTCGTACAATACACAGCTTTTAGATGTATGTACTATTGGTATATAGACTCCAATGATCAGCTCTTAGCAGCCCATGTGAGTCACCTAACACATGTGGGAACCATCATTTGGCAACTAGCATGAAATATCTCATAAAATTACAAAAATATTAGTAATCATTCATGACTTATTTACATGAAAACAAAATTACATATCCTTTATATCTAATCCATATACCAACGACCAAAAACACCTACAAACACTTTCATTCTTCAATTTTCTTCATCTAATTGATCTCTCTCAAGTTCCATCTTCAAGTTCTAAGTGTTCTTCATAAATTCTATAAGTATAGTTTCATAAAAATCAAGAATACTACCAAGTTTGCAAGTTTACTTCCAAGCTTTCTAATCCATTACAAGTAATCATCTAAGATCAAGGAACCTTTGTTATTTACAGTAGGTTATCTTTCTAATTCAAGGTAATATTCATATTCAAACTTTGATTCAATTTCTACAACTATAACAATCTTATTTCGAGTGAAAATCTTACTTGAACTGTTTTCGTGTCATGATTTTGCTTCAAGAACTTTCAAGCCATCCAAGGATCCTTTGAAGCTAGATCCATTTTTCTTATTTCTAGTAGTTTTATCCAGAAAACTTGAGGTAGTAATGATGTTCATAACATCATTCTATTCATACATATAAAGCTATCTTATTCGAAGGTTTAAACTTGTAATCACTAGAATATAGTTTAGTTAATTCTAAAATTGTTCGCAAACAAAAGTTAATCCTTCTAACTTGACTTTTAAAATCAACTAAACACATGTTCTATATCTATATGATATGCTAACTTAATGATTTAAAACCTGGAAACACGATGAACACCATAAAATCGGATATACACCGTCGTAGTGAAACCGTGGGCTGTTTTGGTTTGGATAATTAAAAACTATGATAAACTTTGATTTAAAAGTTGTTCTTCTGGGAAAATGATTTTTCATATGAACATGAAACTATATCCATAAATCAAGGTTAAACTCAAAGTGAAAGTATGTTTTTTAAAATGGTCATCTAGACGTCGTTCTTTCGACTGAAATGACTACCTTTACAAAAATGACTTGTAACTTATATTTTTAACTATAAATCTATACTTTTTCTGTTTAGATTCATAAAATAGAGTTCAATATGAAACCATAGCAATTTGATTCACTCAAAACGGATCTAAAATGAAGAAATTATGGGTAAAACAAGATTGGATATTTTTGATCTTTTTAGCTACGGGAAATTGTTTAACAAATCTATACAAATCATATCCTAGCTAACTTTTATTGTATTATACATGTATTCTAATATATTATGTAATCTTGGGATACCATAGACACGTATGCAAATGTTTTGACATATCATATCGAGCCATGTATGTATTGTGATGCCCCGTACAAAACCATCGTGTACGAATCATCAACAACAGGATCATTACAAGGTTAAGTACTATATGCTATAATTAAAGAAGTTGCATTCACGATAAAAAGGTGATGTCATAACCGACATCAAATGTTTTACATTTCAAAAGCTTGCTTCACTAAGTAGAAGCAAATAAATAAGTGTACGTGACCCCAAAGGTCGGTACATAACATAGTTTCAAAAGTAAATAAGTTTGAATGCAAGATAAGTAGTCATGCGATAACAACTCTAAGCAGCGGGTTCTACAGCACGACTAGTACACAGCGGAAGCAACCTCAAGCACCTGAGAAATACATGCTTAAAAATGTCAACACAAAGGTTGGTGAGCTATAGTTTAAGTATAACAGTAATGTAAGTAGGCCACGAGATTTCAGTGCTACAACGAGCATTTCAAAAGTATGATAAAGTATATGTTAACCGTGGGCACTTGGTAACTAACTTAAAGTTTATACCCCCTGAAAGTACACTTGGCAAGTGCGTATGTCTACGAAGTATTAAACACTCGTTAAATACTAGTGCTACTAGCCCGAGTGGGGATGTCAAACCCTATGGATCCATATCTAAGATTCGCGTTCACGGTTCAAAAACCAATGATTAAACGTTACCGAGCTAAAGGGAATGTTTATGCCGTTGTATAACCCACACATATATAAAGTTTAAATACTCGTGCCTAGTATGTAAAACATAAAATCCGCATGTATTCTCAGTTCCCAAAATAAGTTAAAGTAAAAAGGGAATGCTATAACTCACAATGATATGTAGCGGTAAAGTAGTAGTCGGGAAAGGTGTGCAAGTAAATGGTCCGAAGTCCTCAACCTAAGTCAAATAGTACTAAGTCAGTAAATCGTCTTAATAGGTTTAAAAGTATGTATTTAAGGTCTTAAGGGTCATCATCATTCATCATCAAACAAAAGGCGTAAAGTAAGTTTCGTTTATGAAAGTAGTTTTCAACAAAGTCTGACTTCAGTCAGTCACCACGGCCTCTACCCTTACTGAATTAAGGTGAGACCAGTGGCCATGGCTCCGTATATGAGTCCCTTAAGTATGGTAAAATTTACAGAAGCAAACTCGTCTTGGTTTGACCGTGGCGACGGTCTAAGTGAGAGTAGGTCAGAAATTTCTGCACAACGTTAAAGGACATAGTAACGATCGGAGGGCCATAAATCCTAAACCGTAACTCGGATTAAGACGAGTCCTATATGAAAAGTTATCTACTCAAAAGGTTCTATCTAAAAATCAAGGTTAGAACAGCCCAGGTCTACTGGTCTGTTCCAGAAGCATCAGGTCAGTAGGTTTTGGACAGAACAGTGAGTTTAAAAGGGTTCCGGTGGTCTTGGTGCTTGATGTTCATCATGGTTCTCATCCTTATTGCATATAGCTTCAAGTGTACAACTCATTGATGTATCTAAATCATCTTAACCAAGTCTTGACCATCATAACCCATGTGCAAGTCTAAGACATGAAGCACAACTCACTTAAGAGTTGCATGAAGTTTGATGAACCAAAGTTACATCAAAGTCTTAGGTCTAACACATACATGGACTATAAGACTAATAATAAGTTACAAACTTGAAAGTAAACTAACTAATCAAGATCATAAGTAGTAGAACATGGTTCTTAGTTTGATCTTGAAGATCCATGACTCAAAAGTCTAGATCCAAAGTTATATTTAAAGAAAACTTATTTGTGTGTTCTTGAACTTTCAAAGTTAACTTAATTTGTTCAAGAGATATGAGATCAAGACTAACTTGTAGTACTTGACCATATAAACTAACTACATGAAATTAAAGTGCATAAAATGAAGAAGTAACTAAGTAAACAAGAAAAGGTTCATGGTTGTTCATACTTTAAAGATTCAAACCAAAGTTTGATCTTTAGAAAGTAAACTTTAAAGTTTACTTCATGAGCTTCAAGTATGTCTTTAATCAACACATGGAACTTGCAACTTTTGAAACAATTGAAGTAGAATCATAAACTAGTGAGTTTATGTTCTTGTGTTCTTGAACTTACAAGATAATAGAAGAACCAAAACTAGAAAGCTAGGTTCTTGAAAGCTAGTAAATAACTACAATTAACAAGACAAGTAGTTAAACAAAATCAAGAACAAGTAACAAAGCACTTCGCATACCACAAGGAGATGGCGAACCACTGGTTATCTATGGAGAGAGATGTACCTCGAAGTTGAACCTCATTAGTTGCGTGAAAGCGCAAAAGATTATGAAGAAGGGGCGTTTTGCTGTCCTAGCACATGTGAAAGCGGTAGAAACTGAGGTGAAGAGCGTGAACGACGTTCGAATTGTGAACGAATTTTCCGATGTCTTCCCAGAGGAATTGCCTGGATTACCGCCGCAGAGAGCAGTAGAGTTTCAGATTGACTTAGTGCCAGGAGCAGCACCTGTAGCTCGCGCACCTTATAGACTCGCACCTTCCGAGATGCAAGAATTACAGAGTCAACTACAAGAGCTGTTAGACCGAGGATTTATTCAACCAAGCTTCTCGCCTTGGGGCGCACCTGTTCTGTTTGTGAAGAAGAAGGATGGATCCTTCCGTATGTGTATCGACTACCGTGAACTTAACAAACTGACTATCAAGAATCGGTATCCTCTTCCACGAATTGACGATCTTTTTGACCAACTACAAGGATCGAGTGTCTACTCAAAGATCGATTTGCGATCCGGTTATCACCAGTTGAGGGTGAAGGAAAGTGACGTGATGAAAACTGCATTCAGAACCCGCTATGGTCATTATGAGTTTCTTGTGATGCCATTCGGTTTGACAAATGCACCTGCCGTGTTCATGGACCTCATGAATCGTGTCTGCAAGCCTTACTTGGACAAGTTTGTTATCGTCTTCATAGATGATATCCTCATCTACTCTAAGAGCGAAGAAGAACATGAGCAACACCTCCGATTAGTGCTTGAACTCTTAAGACAAGAGCAACTTTACGCCAAATTCTCCAAGTGTGAATTTTGGTTGAAGGAAGTACAATTTTTGGGTCATGTTGTAAGCGACCAGGGTATCAAAGTTAATCCCGCCAAGATTGAAGCCATCAGCAAGTGGAGACCCCCACTACTCTGATGCATATTCGCCAATTCCTAGGTCTCGCCGGTTATTACCGAAGATTCATCGAAGGATTTTCTCTGATTGCGCGTCCTTTAACCGCACTGACTCACAAGGGCAAGAAGTTCATTTGGGAACCCGCACACGAATTGGCATTTCAAACTTTGAAGAAGAAGTTAACCTCCGCACCTACTCTATCACTTCCTGAGGGCAGTGACGACTTTGTTGTTTATTTCGATGCTTCAAAAAGTGGTTTTGGTTGTGTACTGATGCAACGATCAAAAGTTATTGCCTATGCCTCCCGCCAATTGAAGATTCATGAGCGGAACTACACTACTCATGATCTTGAACTTGGAGCCGTTGTCTTTGCACTCAAATTGTGGAGACATTATCTGTATGGAACTAAGAGCACTATTTTCACCGATCACAAGAGTCTCCAGCACATCTTTGATCAGAAGCAACTGAATATGAGACAGCGTCGATGGATCGAGATGCTCAACGACTACGATTGTGAACTCCGTTATCACCCTGGCAAGGCCAATGTTGTAGCTGACGCTTTAAGCCGAAAGGAGAGGACGGCACCTCTTCGTGTTAGGGCTCTGAACATCACCATCCATTCGAACCTCAGCAGTCAAATCAGAGTAGCCCAAGAAGAGGCTCTCAAGGAGGAGAACATATCTCACGAGCATTTGAACATACTTGTCTCTCGATTCGAGGTTAGAGAGTCTGGACTCCGATGTTATGCCGGAAGAATTTGGGTACCTTATTATGGAGATCTACGAAACCTGATACTTGATGAAGCACACAAATCGAGATATTCAATTCACCCCGGTGCGGGCAAAATGTACCACGACCTTAAAGAACAGTATTGGTGGCCGAATCTTAAGAAGGATGTTGCAACTTCTTTAATTACAGCATATAGTACTTAACCTTGTAATGATCCTGTTGTTGATGATTCGTACACGATGGTTTTGTACGGGGCATCACATGTATATTGTTTGGAACAACCATAGACACTCTATATGCAGTAATGTTGGAGTTAGCTATACAGGGTTGAGGTTGATTCTAAAAATATATATACTTTGAGTTGTGATCTAGCCTGAGACGTGTGTACACTGGGTCGTGGATTGATTCAAGATAATATATATCGATTTATTTCTGTACATCTAACTGTGGACAACTAGTTGTAGGTTACTAACGAGGACAGCTGACTTAATACACTCAAATCTTTAAAACATAATAAAAATGGTTGTAATTATATTTTGATCATACTTTGATATATATGTACATATTTGTATTGGTTCGTGAATCGATCCGTGGCCAAGTCTTATTTCCGAGGAAGGAAATATCTGTGAAAGTGAGTTATAGTCCCACTTTTAAAATCTAATATTTTTGGGATGAGAATACATGCAGGTTTTATAAATGATTTACAAAATAGACACAAGTACGTGAAATTACATTCTATGTTTGAATTATCGAAATCGAATATGCCTCTTTTTATTAAGTCTGGTAATCTAAGAATTAGGGAACATACACCCTAATTGACGCGAATCCTAAAGATAGATCTATTGGGCCTAACAAACCCCATCCAAAGTACCGGATGCTTTAGTACTTCAAAATTTATATCATATCCGAAGGGTGTCTCGGAATGATGGGGATATTCTTATATATGCATCTTGTTAATGTCGGTTACCAGGTGTTCACCATATGAATGATTTTTATCTCTATGTATGGGATGTGTATTGAAATATGAAATCTTGTGGTCTATTGTTACGATTTGATATATATAGGTTAAACCTATAACTCACCAACATTTTTGTTGACGTTTAAAGCATGTTTATTCTCAGGTGAATACTAAGAGCTTCCGCTGTTGCATACTAAAATAAGGACAAGATTTGGAGTCCATGTTTGTATGATATTGTGTAAAAACTGCATTCAAGAAACATATGTCGATGTAATATATTTCTATTGTAAACCATTATGTAATGGTCGTGTGTAAATAGTATATTTTAGATTATCATTATTTGATAATCTACGTAATGTTTTTAAAACCTTTATTGATAAAAATAAAGGTTATGGTTGTTTTAAAAATGAATGCAGTTGTAACATCCCTTTTTTCCCGTACATATTGAAAGGTACATACTTAATCATTGTACGTTACATCGCTAGATTATGCGAAATTGTATATATATATATATATATATATATATATATATATATATATATATATATATATATATATATATATATATATATATATATATATATATATATACTTGATAATGGGTGCATATACAAGTTTATACGTGGGTTTTGATAGCGTTAAGTCTTGTGAGACCATTGTTGAAGGTTAGGCGAATATAGGAGGTGGGATTTAAGTGTATGAATTAAATAAAATCAAAATTTGTTTAAGGTTGTCGAGGTGTCCAGGTGACGGCTAATGCCGCATTGCGACAAACTGGGCCGCTCCGCGACACATAAAGCAATTCCAGATCAGAAGTCAAGTTAACAGGGGTCGTTTTTAATTCGATACACCGCACCGCGACAAATGGGCCGCGCCGCGGCACCTCTGCAGTTCTGACTCCTTTTTCTGCTCGAATTAAAAAGGGGTTTAGGGGCAATTAAGTCTTTTTACATGTAGATCTGATGGGAGCCTTTAATACCAACCACTTATCCTCTATTACTCATTTCTTTTCCTTTTTCTTTCACAATTTCCTCCCAAAACACAAAACCCACTTAGTTTAATCTTGAGATTTGAAGAAGAAGTTTTGCGAACCAATCCTAGGAGCAAGAATTAAAGTTGTTCTCCTTGCTATTAGCTACAAGAGGATAGTTTTGGTAAGTCTCAACTTTAAGTTTTGAGTTTTATTTAGTTTAAGCTAGGGTTTGGTTCATATGGAACTTGTGTGACCCATTTGAGGGTTAAATGGGTGGATTTTGGGTTAGACTGTTGAAAGGAAACCCTAATTACCAAATCTAGGGTTTGGTCTAATGAAATGAGGTTTGTAAGTGTTAATGGTGTTGTAAGCATTAAAACACTTGTTTAAAGTTGAATGATGTTAATTGGGTCATGTTTGACTAAGCTTGCAAGTGTAAGTGTTAAAATGGGTCATATGAGTCAAAGTTGACCTAATTGGGTAAAATGGGTATGAATTACCCTAGGTTGTGCTAGTTAATGTTAGTAGACTTTAAATCACTAGCTTTGGTGATTTAATATAAGTCTTGGCATTTAAGGGCGGTTTTGGGTGTGGTTGAGTCATTTAATGCGATTTGGGTCATTAAATGCTCAAAGTGTAAGTAATGTGGTAAATGCCATTAGTTGTGTATTAAATGTGTACCTATGTATTGGGTACTTTGCTCGAGGTGTACGGAAGCATTTAAATCACCACCGAAGTGTTAAGGTGAGTGGAATAATTATATATGCATGTATATGATTTATTTGCTTGTGGGGTATGGGTTAAAGTTCGATGTTGACGATACCATACCCTAGAGTATATTACGTTGCGGATGAGGGTTTAAAGTTCGTTGTTGACGATACCTCATACGTATGGAATTAAAGTTCGATGTTGACGATGCCATACGATTATTGTAGTGACGTTGATGAGGTTTAAAGTTCGTTGTTGACGATACCTCATATGTGGGTTTAAAGTTCGATGTTGACAATACCACATTAATATAGGCGAATGGGATTTAAGTTCGATGTTGACGATACCATTCGTTGGGCTAGCCTTGAGATCTTGAGTACTATGGATGTTGTGAACATCATCGTTATACTTGTGTTTTAGCATATTGTATTGTTGTGTTATATGCTATTGTTATACTAGCCTTGTTATCGTGATACTTAGCGTTATACATGTGAAAGGTATGCTAATTATGTAACTAGTATGTATGCGGATTTGGTAAGTGTTTGCAAGTAAGTAGGTTATATATATGTATGTATAATTGTTGCACTCACTAAGCCTTGCTTACCCTCTGTTGTTTACCATTTTATAGGTTCCGGCTTGGACAAGGGTAAGGGCATACGTTTGGACTAGTGGTCCTCCCGCTTATGTTGTCGAGGGGTGCTTTTGGTGTTAGCTCTTCGAAGTTGGCCTAACGTTTTGGGTAGTTTAGCCCCAAACCATGCTCGAGTGTCTTTTGGATTATAAACTATCATTTGTAGTGGATCAAACTTGTATAAAACTTAATCAATGGCCTTCGTGCCTTTTGCAAACATTTAAATTGATGTACGTTTAAATGGAACTTGTGGAATGGTTTACATATTTAATTGGCGAGTAAATATGTATTATAAAAAAAAATTTTATCGTATGGAATACGGGTTGGGTTGTTTCAAGTGGTATCAGAGCATGGTCTAAGGGATTTAGGCGACTTGAGATAGGTGCTTAGACTTGGACTTTATTGTGTGAGCGCTTTATGCGGGACTTGTAGGACTTTGGGTCTAATCGGGAATTGTTAGTGTTTTGGTTTATGTGAGCTAACCTTGTGCTAATTGTTTTGTGTTGTGTTTAGCAATCATCAAGCGAGACGGACATTGTACTAACAAGTTAATGCAACGTGCTCGCGTAACAACGATTAGCTACCGTTGTTACGGGTGAAAATCGTGTCAAACGAGTAATGTACGACGATTGTTGAGCAAGATGGGGTAGTGTGGTACGCATGTATATACTTACGTGTTATGCCTTTTCGTTCATGGTTTAACCTTTTCCGTTTTATAGAATGAAGACGAGAAACGGACACGATAATGATATCGGTGGTACAAGCGAGGACCCCGAATTCACGGCCAAAGTTGAGGCCATCTTGAAGAACTACAAGGAGGATTTTCTTGTTAGCGTGAGAAAAGTTTTCAAGGAATCAGTTGACGAGCAGATAACCGATTTAATTAATGAACGAATGAAGGCCACTGTCGATGAGGCTCTTGATGCTAGAAACATTTATCCTCGTGGTGAAGGAGGTGAAGGAAGGCGAGACTTCCACTACAAAAACTTCAAGGATACTCAACCTCTGATGTTTAATGGGGTGAGGGATCCATTGAAAAGCACTTGTTGGATTTCCAATATTGAGGGGGCGTTTCGTATCGCGGAGTGTCCTCCCGAGAAGAAGACGAGATATGGGTCTAGCATGTTACGTGAAGAAGGCAAGTTGTGGTGGGACGATAAAATCAATTTATATGGTGAAGAGCAATGCATGAGCTTGACATGGGAGGAGTTTAAGAAGGAATTCTTCCAAGAATACCGAACTTCTTCCGACCTTGATAGAATCCGGGACGAGTTGCATCATTTGCAACAAGGTTCGATGGACTTGGTTACTCTCAAGTCTACCTTTATGGCAAAGACTCGCTTTTGCCCGGAATATGTTGGTGACGATCACAAGCTAATGAAAGATTTCTACCGTACCTTGAACGACGAGTTCAAGGGTAAGATTAGTCGGGGAATGGCTAAGACTTTTGAAGAGCTATTTGAGTTGGCTCGGGGTTTTGAGCCGGAGGTTCCAAGAAAAAGCGGTTTCACTTTTTCAAAAAGAAAGTTTGAAGGTTCGAGTTATTCGAATTTTTCAAATAAAAAGAACAAGAACAAAAAGGGTTCCGAAAGTGCCAATAGTGTGAAGAAGGGCGCTACCGGTGGTTTTGGGAACTTTGTCCCTACTTGCTACAATTGTGGGGTACGTGGACATATGGCTCGAGATTGTCCGAAGCCAAATTCAACAAACAAGCTCACTTGTTTTAATTGCAACAAAGAAGGACACCGAAAGTCAGAGTGTCCCGATTTGAACAACGATAATGTTAAAAGGCTAGAGAAGGCGGCGGGTACGGCTCGAGGTTAAAACTATTTGATGACTAACGACGAAGCCAAGCAATCCAACGAAGTTGTCTCAGGTACTTTCTTGGTTAATTCTAATCCGGCAAGAATTCTTTTTGATAGCGGTGCAAATTTGTCGTTTGTGTCTCCAAAATTTGTGCCTAAACTTGATAGACCGTTAGCTAAGTTAAGTCGTCTGGTAGAAGTCGAAATAGCAGACGGCAAGACGGTGCTAGTGGTTGATGTGTGTAAGAATTGTGACGCTATTTTTGGTGCCGAAAACTTTAAAATTGATCTCATCCTGATGACTTTGGGCGACTTTGATATCGTTGTTGGTATGGATTGGCTCGATCGAAATAGAGTCGATATTGCATGCCATTAGAAATTTATCCGTGTGAAGACCCCAAGTGGGGGAGAGTTAATTATTCACGGTGATAAATGAAGAAGACTTGTGTCGATATGTTCTTTTGCACGGGCACGTCGTTTTCTTGTTAGTGGTGGCATGGCTTTTCTTGCCCATGTTGTTGATACTCGTGATGAGCCACCACCTATTCGTGAAATTCCGGTGGTTAGTGAATTCGAAGACGTTTTTTCGGACGAGTTACCGGGTGTTCCGGTGGAAAGACAAGTTGAATTTCGCATTGAGTTGGTTCCGGGAGCTACTCCCATTGCTAAAACTCTTTATCGTTTAGCACCAACGGAAATGCAAGAGTTGTTAAATCAAACCCAAGAGTTGCTTGAGAAGGGTTTTATTCGACCGAGTGCTTCTCCATGGGGCGCTCCGGTTTTATTCGTGAAAAAGAAGGATGGTAGTATGCGGATGTGCATCGATTATCGGGAGTTAAATAAGGTGACAATCAAATATCGTTATCCATTGCCTCGGATTGACGATTTGTTTGACCAACTCCAAGGTGCGACATATTTCTCAAAGATTGACCTACGGTCCGGCTATCACCAAATGCGAGTCCGTGAGGAAGATATTGAGAAAACGGCTTTTCGAACGCGTTATGGGCATTTTGAGTTTGTAGTTATGCCTTTTGGTCTTACGAATGCATTGGCGGCATTCATGGATCTTATGAACCGAGTGTGCCAACCTATGTTGGACAAGTCGGTGATTGTGTTCATTGATGACATACTAGTCTACTCGAAAAGTATGAACGAGCATGAACGTCATTTGCGTGAAGTATTGAAGACGTTACAAAAAGAGAAGTTGTATGCTAAGTTCTCCAAATGTGAATTTTGGCTAAGGGAGGTTCAATTCCTTGGTCACATTGTGAACAAAGACGGCATTCAAGTAGATCTGGGGAAGATAGACACGGTGAAGAGTTGGAGACAACCGACTACGCCTACAGAAATCCGAAGTTTTCTCGGATTGGCCGGCTATTATCGTCGGTTTATCCAAGACTTTTCTAAGATCGCTTCTTCGTTGACAAAATTAACAAGGAAGAACGCGAGGTTTAATTGGGAGAACGAGCAAGAAATTGCTTTTAAACTGTTAAAAGAGAAGTTGTGTCAAGCTCCGGTGTTAGTGTTGCCGGAAGGAGTGGAAGACATGACGGTTTATTGTGATGCTTCGTTAAATGGACTCGGGTGTGTTCTAATGCAAAGAGGTAAAGTCATCGCTTATGCCTCTCGACAATTAAAGGAACACGAGATGAAATATCCGACTCATGATCTTGAGTTGGCGGCGGTTGTGCATCCGTTGAAAATTTGGCAGCATTACTTGTATGGTGTCAAGTGTACGATTTATTCGGATCATAAGAGTTTGAAACACCTCTTTAATCAACGAGATTTGAATTATCATCAACGTAGGTGGATGGATGTGGTGAAAGATTATGATTGTGAAATACTTTATCATCCGGGCAAGGCGAATGTGGTCGCGGATGCGTTAAGTCGAAAGAGTCATCACCCGGCGTTACGATTGGGATTGTTACGTATGATTATTACTAACGATTTTCTTGAAAAACTCGGTGTGATTCAAATAGAAGCTTACGTTCACAACAAGCATGCGGAGCGAATTGTGGGTCAATCAGAGTTCATTACTATAGGCTCGCGTGGTTTGTTGTCTTTTCAAGGAAGATTGTGGGTGCCTAAGATGGGTGATTACCGACAAGTGCTACTCGATGAAGCACATAAGTCAAAGTATTCCATTCATCCGGGTGCGACGAAAATGTATCTTGATTTAAGGAAAGATTATTGGTGGCCGGGCATGAAACGTGATGTTGTGAAGTATGTTGAGCAATGCGTCACGTGTTTGCAAGTTAAGGCCGAGCACCAAAAGCCGTATGGTAAGTTACAACCGTTAGAAATCCCGAAATGGAAATGGGAACACATTACCATGGATTTCATCACAAAGTTACCTAAAACGGCGAGAACCCAGTTTGATTTGATTTGGGTTATAGTTGATCGACTGACGAAGAGTGCTTTGTTTCTTCCCATTAAGGAAGCGATATCGTCGGAGACCTTGGCTAAGTTGTTTATCAAGGAAGTCATCTCTCGACACGGTGTTCCTATATCGATCATTTCGGATCGAGATACTTGTTTTACATCTCAATTTTGGGAAAAGTTTCATGAGGATATGGGTACACAATTGAAATTGAGCACGGAGTATCATCCTCAAACGGACGGTTAAACTGAATGTACGAATCAAACATTGGAGGATATATTACGAGCATGTATTATCGATTTTGGTGGTAGTTGGGACGAGCACTTACCTTTGGTGGAATTCTCGTACAATAATAGTTATCATACTAGTATTGGGATGCCACCTTATGAGATGCTTTATAGGCGTAGGTGTCGAACCCCGATTTGTTGGGGTGAAGTGGGACGAAAGGAAATCGGGAGTACTGATTTGGTTTTAGAGACGAATAGTAAGATTGATATGATTCGAGAGCATTTAAAGAATGCTCAAGATAGGCAAAAGTCGTATGCCGACAAACGTAGACGAACGATCAAATTTCAAGAAGGTGACATGGTGATGCTTAAGGTTTCGCCATGAAAAGGTATTATCCGATTCCGGAAACGAGGAAAGTTAGCTCCTCGGTTTATTGGACCATTTAAGGTTTTAGCTCGTGTTGGTGAAGTCGCGTACCGTTTGGAATTACCTGAAGAGTTTGCGGGGATCCATAATACATTTCATGTTTCCCATCTCCGTAAGTGTCTTGTGGATAATTCATCTTGGGTGCCATTAGACGAGATCGAGCTAAACAATAAGTTAGAATATATCGAGGAACCGATTGCCATACTTGATGAGAAGGTCAAAAGGTTGAGACATAAGGAGGTTAGGACTTTTAAAGTTCAATGGCGTCGTAGTAAGGGTTCCGAGTTTACTTGGGAGCCCGAAGAGTTTGTGCTGGTTTATCTTCCAGCTTGTCATGCAGCTTGGATCGCGAGGACGCGCTCCGATTCAAGTGGGGGAGAGTTGTAACATCCCGTTTTTTCCCGTACATATTGAAAGGTACATACTTAATCATTGTACGTTTGTAACTCGCAAGATTATGCGAAATAGTATATATATATATATATACTTGATAATGGGTGCATATACAAGTTTATACATGGGTTTTGATAGCGTTAAGTCTTGTGAGACCATTGTTGAAGGTTAGGCAAATATAGGAGGCGGGATTTAAGTGTATGAATTAAATAAAATCAAAATTTGTTTAAGGTTGTCGAGGTGTCCAGGTGACGGCTAATGTCGCACCGCGACAAACTGGGCCGCGCCGCGACACATAAAGCAATTCCAAATCAGAAGTCAAGTTAACAGGGGTTGTTTTTCCTTCGATACGCCGCGCCGCGACAAATGGGCCACGCCGCGGCACCTCTGCAGTTCTGACTCCTTTTTCTGCTCAAATTAAAAAGGGTTTTAGGGGCAATTTGGTCTTTTTACATGTAGATCTGATGGGAGCCTTTAATACCAACCACTTATCCTCTATTACTCATTTCTTTTCCTTTCACAATTTCCTCCCAAAACACAAAACCCACTTAGTTTAATCTTGAGATTTGAAGAAGAAGTTTTAGGAACCAATCCTAGGAGCAAGAATTAAAGTTGTTCTCCTTGCTATTAGCTACAAGAGGATAGTTTGGGTAAGTCTCAACTTTAAGTTTTGAGTTTTATTTAGTTTAAGCTAGGGTTTGGTTCATATGGAACTTGTGTGACCCATTTGAGGGTTAAATGGGTGGATTTTGAGTTAGATTGTTGAAAGGAAACCCTAATTACCATAATCTAGGGTTAAGTCTAATGAAATGAGGTTTGTAAGTGTTAATGGTGTTGTAAGCATTAAAACACTTGTTTAAAGTTGAATGATGTTAATTGGGTCATGTTTGACTAAGCTTGCAAGTGTAAGTGTTAAAATGGGTCATATGAGTCAAAGTTGACCTAATTGGGTAAAATGGGTATGAATTACCCTAGGTTGTGCTAGTTAATGTTAGTAGACTTTAAATCACTAGCTTTGGCGATTTAATATAAGTCTTGGCATTTAAGGGCGGTTTTGGGTGTGGTTGAGTCATTTAATGCGATTTGGGTCATTAAATGCTCAAAGTGTAAGTAATGTGGTAAATGCCATTAGTTGTGTATTAAATGTGTACCTATGTATTAGGTACTTTGCTCGAGGTGTACGGAAGCATTTAAATCACCACCGAAGTGTTAAGGTGAGTGGAATAATTATATATGCATGTATATGATTTATTTTCTTGTGGGGTATGGGTTAAAGTTCGATGTTGACGATACCATACCCTAGAGTATATTACATTGTGGATGAGGGTTTAAAGTTCGTTGTTGACAATACCTCATACGTATGGAATTAAAGTTCGATGTTGACGATGCCATACGATTATTGTAGTGACGTTGATGAGAGTTTAAAGTTCGTTGTTGACGATACCTCATATGCGGGGTAAAAGTTCGGTGTTGACGATACCACATTAATATAGGCAAATGGGATTTAAGCTCGATGTTGACGATACCATTCGTTGGGCAAGCCTTGAGATCTTGAATACTATGGATGTTGTGAACATCATCGTTATACTTGTGTTTTAGCATATTGTATTGTTGTGTTATATGCTATTGTTATACTAGCCTTGTTATCGTGATACTTTGTAACGACCCTGGATTTTCCAACGTTTATTTATTAATAATTGTTATTATTAATACTTGTGATAAAACGAATGTATGTTATTATATTTACATGTTGCCATGATTGCACGTACTTGACTTTAATTGCCCGAAACGTCTTTGTGACACACGAAACTTATATGAATAATATTTTCAAGTATTATTTACATTCATGATTAAGTTTATTAATCATTTTAATTAACTAAGGCTATTAGTTAATTACATGGGCTTTTATTGGATTAAATTGTTAATACTTGAACTTGGGCATGATTAGTGTGATGGACTCATGAATGTGGGCTTATAAGCCCACCCTACATCTTACAAGGATTGGTTAGCCCATTAACTTATGCAAATATTACATTTAGGGATTAACTAGATAGAATTACTTGTAGGAATCTTGTTACTAGTTAGTTACTTGTTATCCCCATGCATGCACCCTTAATAACCACCTTTGTAAGGCTTTTCATGCAAGTGACCAACAAACATTTCCCTCCCTCTTGTTGTTGCTGCTGACCGTGGACTTGTAGGGGAGAGAGGGAGTTCAAAATTCTTTTTTATTGTATTACATCTACTTGCATCCTTTCACAATTACACACACACATTCAAACTTGCAACCTTCTTTCTCTCTTTTCTCTTTTTTCTCTAGTTCTTGTAAGTAAACTTGAAGCTTTTTCTTCCTTTCTTTTTCTTTGTAAAACCGAATTACACACACCCTTAATCATCATCATTTGTTGTTTGTTACTTGTTTCATGTTGTTGTTGAGTACTTACTTGTTGTTGTTATTCTTTACTAGTTACGAAGAACCAAACTTTCTTGTTTGATTCTTCATTTTATCTTGTAATTTCAAGAACACACAAGAACTAAACTTACTAGTTTATATTCTACATATGTTGTTTCAAAGATTGTAAGTTTATGAAATGTCCCGTTCTTATTGATTAAAAACGTTCCATATTAATTGATTTCGTTGCGAGGTTTTGACCTCTATATGAGACGTTTTTCAAAGACTGCATTCATTTTTAAAACAAACCATAACCTTTATTTCATAAATAAAGGTTTAAAAAGCTTTATGTAGATTATCAAATAATGATAATCTAAAATATCCTGTTTACACACGACCATTACATAATGGTTTACAATACAAATATGTTACATCGAAATCAGTTTCTTGAATGCAGTTTTTACACAATATCATACAAACATGGACTCCAAATATTGTCCTTATTTTAGTATGCAACAGCGGAAGCTCTTAGTATTCACCTGAGAATAAACATGCTTTAAACGTCAACAAAAATGTTGATGAGTTATAGGTTTAACCTATATATATCAAATCGTAACAATAGACCACAAGATTTCATATTTCAATACACATCCCATACATAGAGATAAAAATCATTCATATGGTGAACACCTGGTAACCGACATTAAAAAGATGCATATATAAGAATATCCCCATCATTCCGGGACACCCTTCGGATATGATATAAATTTCGAAGTACTAAAGTATCCGGTACTTTGGATGGGGTTTATTAGGCCCAATAGATCTATCTTTAGGATTCGCGTCAATTAGGGTGTCTGTTCCCTAATTCTTAGATTACCAGACTTAATAAAAAGGGGCATATTCGATTTCGATAATTTAACCATAGAATGTAGTTTCACGTACTTGTGTCTATTTTGTAAATCATTTATAAAACCTGCATGTATTCTCATCCCAAAAATATTAGATTTTAAAAGTGGGACTATAACTCACTTTCACAGATTTTTACTTCGTCGGGAAGTAAGACTTGGCCACTGGTTGATTCACGAACCTATAACAATATATACATATATATAAAAGTATGTTCAAAATATATTTACAACACTTTTAATATATTTTGATGTTTTAAGTTTATTAAGTCAGCTGTCCTCGTTAGTAACCTACAACTAGTTGTCCAGAGTTAGATGTACAGAAATAAATCGATAAATATTATCTTGAATCAATCCACGACCCAGTGTATACGTATCTCAGTATTGATCACAACTCAAACTATATATATTTTGAAATCAACCTCAACCCTGTATAGCTAACTCCAACATTCACATATAGAGTGTCTATGGTTGTTCCGAAATATATATAGATGTGTCGACATGATAGGTCGAAACATTGTATACGTGTCTATGGTATCTCAAGATTACATAATATACAATACAAGTTGATTAAGTTATGGTTGGAATAGATTTGTTACCAATTTTCACGTAGCTAAAATGAGAAAAATTATCCAATCTTGTTTTACCCATAACTTCTTCATTTTAAATCCGTTTTGAGTGAATAACATTGCTATGATTTCATATTGAACTCTATTTTATGAATATAAACAGAAAAAGTATAGGTTTATAGTCGGAAAAATAAGTTACAAGTCGTTTTTGTAAAGGTAGTCATTTCAGTCGAAAGAACGACGTCTAGATGACCATTTTAGAAAACATACTTCCACTTTGAGTTTAACCATAATTTTTGGATATAGTTTCATGTTCATAATAAAAATCATTTTCCCAGAATAACAACTTTTAAATCAAAGTTTATCATAGTTTTTAATTAACTAACCCAAAACAGCCCGCGGTGTTACTACGACGGCGTAAATCCGGTTTTACGGTGTTTTTCGTGTTTCCAGGTTTTAAATCATTAAGTTAGCATATCATATAGATATAGAACATGTGTTTAGTTGATTTTAAAAGTCAAGTTAGAAGGATTAACTTTTATTTGCGAATAAGTTTAGAATTAACTAAACTATGTTCTAGTGATTACAAGTTTAAGCCTTCGAATAAGATAGCTTTATATGTATGAATCGAATGATGTTATGAACATCATTACTACCTCAATTTCCTTGGATAAACCTACTATAAATGAGAAAAATAGATCTAGCTTCAAAGGATCCTTGGATGGCTTGAAAGTTCTTGAAGCAGAATCATGACACGAAAACAATTTCAAGTAAGATTTCCACTCGAAATAAGATTGTTATAGTTATAGAAATTGAACTAAAGTTTGAATATGATTATTACCTTGTATTAGAAAGATAACCTACTGTAAGTAACAAAGGTTTCTTGATCTTGGATGATTACTTGGAATGGATTTAGAAAACTTGGAAGTAAACTTGCAATCTTGGAAGTATTCTTGATTTTATGAAAATAGAACTTTTGGAATTTATGAAGAACACTTAGAACTTGAAGATAGAACTTGAGAGAGATCAATTAGATGAAGAAAATTGAAGAATGAAAGTGTTTGTAGGTGTTTTTGGTCGTTGGTGTATGGATTAGATATAAAGGATATGTAATTTTGTTTTCATGTAAATAAGTCATGAATGATTACTCATATTTTTGTAATTTTATGAGATATTTCATGCTAGTTGCCAAATGATGGTTCCCACATGTGTTAGGTGACTCACATGGGCTGCTAAGAGCTGATCATTGGAGTGTATATACCAATAGTACATACATCTAAAAGCTGTGTATTGTACGAGTACAAATATGGGTGCATACGAGTAGAATTGTTGATGAAACTGAACGAGGATGTAATTGTAAGCATTTTTTTTAAGTAGAAGTATTTTGATAAGTGTCTTGAAGTCTTTCAAAAGTGTACGAATACATATTAAAATACTACATGTATATACATTTTAACCGAGTCGTTAAGTCATCGTTAGTCGTTACATGTAAGTGTTGTTTTGAAACCTTTAAGTTAACGATCTTGTTAAATGTTGTTAACCCAATGTTTATAATATCAAAAGAGATTTTAAATTATTATATTATCATGATATTATGATGTACGAATATCTCTTAATATGATATATATACATTAAATGTCGTTACAACGATAATCGTTACATATATGTCTCGTTTCAAAATCATTAAGTTAGTAGTCTTGTTTTTACATATGTAGTTTATTGTTAATATACTTAATGATATGTTTTCTTATCATAATATCATGTTAACTATATATATAACCATATATATGTCATCATATAGTTTTCACAAGTTTTAACATTCGTGAATCACCGGTCAACTTGGGTGGTCAATTGTCTATATGAAACCTATTTCAATTAATCAAGTCTTAACCAGTTTGATTACTTAACATGTTGGAAACACTTAATCATGTAAATAACAATTTCATTTAATATATATATAAACATGGAAAAGTTCGGGTCACTACAGTACATACCCGTTAAATAAATTTCGTCCCGAAATTTTAAGCAGTTGGAGGTGTTGACGTATATTCTGGAAATAAATGCGGGTATTTCTTCTTCATCTGATCTTCTCGTTCCCAGGTGAACTCGGGTCCTCTACGAGCATTCCATCGAACCTTAACAATTGGTATCTTGTTTTGCTTAAGTCTTTTAACCTCACGATCCATTATTTCGACGGGTTCTTCGATAAATTGAAGTTTTTCATTGATTTGGATTTCGTCCAACGGAATAGTGAGATCTTCTTTAGCAAAACATTTCTTCAAATTTGAGACATGGAAAGTGTTATGTACAGCCGTGAGTTGTTGAGGTAGCTCCAGTTGGTAAGCTACTGGTCCGACACGATCTATAATCTTGAATGGTCCAATGTACCTTGGATTTAGTTTCCCCCGTTTACCAAATCGAACAACGCCTTTCCAAGGTGAAACCTTAAGCATGACCATTTCTCTAATTTCAAACTCTATATCTTTTCTTTTACTGTCCGCGTAGCTCTTTTGTCGACTCTGGGCGGTTTTCAATCTTTGTTGAATTTGGATGATTTTCTCGGTAGTTTCTTGTATTATCTCCGGACCCGTAATCTCTCTATCCCCCACTTCACTCCAACAAATCGGAGACCTGCACTTTCTACCATAAAGTGCTTCAAACGGCGCCATCTCAATGCTTGAATGGTAGCTGTTGTTGTAGGAAAATTCTGCTAACGGTAGATGTCGATCCCAACTGTTTCTGAAATCAATAACACAAGCTCGTAGCATGTCTTCAAGCGTTTGTATCGTCCTTTCGCTCTGCCCATCAGTTTGTGGATGATAGGCAGTACTCATGTCTAGACGAGTTCCCAATGCTTGCTGTAATGTCTGCCAGAATCTTGAAATAAATCTGCCATCCCTATCAGAGATAATAGAGATTGGTATTCCATGTCTGGAGACGACTTCCTTCAAATACAATCGTGCTAACTTCTCCATATTGTCATCTTCTCTTATTGGCAGGAAGTGTGCTGACTTAGTGAGACGATCAACTATTACCCAAATAGTATCATAACCACTTGCAGTCCTTGGCAATTTTGTAATGAAATCCATGGTAATGTTTTCCCATTTCCATTCCGGGATTTTAGGTTGTCGTAGTAGACCTGATGGTTTCTGATGATCAGCTTTGACCTTAGAACACGTCAAACATTCTCCTACATATTTAGCAATATCGGCTTTCATACCTGGCCACCAAAAATGTTTCTTAAGATCCGTGTACATCTTCCCCGTTCCAGGATGTATTGAGTATCTGGTTTTATGAGCTTCTCTAAGTACCATTTCTCTCATATCTCCAAATTTTGGTACCCAAATTCTTTCAGCCCTATACCGGGTTCCGTCTTCTCGAATATTAAGATGCTTCTCCGATCCTTTGGGTATTTCATCCTTTAAATTTCCCTCTTTTAAAACTCCTTGTTGCGCCTCCTTTATTTGAGTAGTAAGGTTAGTGTGAATCATTATATTCATAGATTTTACTCGAATGGGTTCTCTGTCCTTTCTGCTCAAGGCATCGGCTACCACATTTGCCTTCCCCGGGTGGTAACGAATCTCAAAGTCATAATCATTCAACAATTCAATCCACCTATGCTGCCTCATATTCAGTTGTTTCTGATTAAATATGTGTTGAAGACTTTTGTGGTCGGTATATATAATACTTTTGACCCCATATAAGTAGTGCCTCCAAGTCTTTAATGCAAAAACAACCGCGCCTAATTCCAAATCATGCGTCGTATAATTTTGCTCGTGAATCTTCAATTGTCTAGACGCATAAGCAATCACCTTCGTCCGTTGCATTAATACACAACCAAGACCTTGCTTTGATGCGTTACAATAAATCACAAAATCATCATTCCCTTCAGGCAATGACAATATAGGTGCCGTAGTTAGCTTTTTCTTCAATAATTGAAACGCCTTCTCTTGTTCATCCTTCCATTCAAATTTCTTCCCTTTATGCGTTAATGCAGTCAAGGGTTTTGCTATTTTGGAGAAATCTTGGATGAATCTTCTGTAGTAACCAGCCAATCCTAAAAATTGACGTATATGCTTCGGAGTTTTTGGGGTTTCTCACTTTTCAACGGTTTCGATCTTTGCCGGGTCCACCTGGATACCTTCTTTGTTCACTATGTGATCGAGGAATTGAACTTCTTCCAACCAAAATGCACACTTTGAAAACTTAGCGTACAGTTTTTCTTTCCTCAATACTTCTAGCACTTTTCTTAAATGTTCTTCGTGCTCTTGATCATTCTTTGAGTAAATAAGTATGTCATCAATGAAAACAATGACAAACTTGTCAAGATATGGCCCACACACTCGGTTCATAAGGTCCATGAACATAGCTGGTGCGTTAGTCAATCCAAACGACATAACCATAAACTCGTAATGACCATAACGCGTCCTAAAAGCAGTTTTTGGAATATCATCCTCCTTTACTCGCATTTGATGATATCCAGAACGTAAATCGATCTTCGAATAAACCGACGAGCCTTGTAGTTGATCAAATAAGTCGTCAATTCTCGGCAGTGGATAACGGTTTTTGATGGTAAGTTTGTTCAACTCTCTGTAGTCAATACACAACCTAAATGTACCATCATTCTTCTTGACAAACAAAACAGGAGCTCCCCATGGTGATGTGCTTGGTTGAATGTAACCACGTTCTAAAAGTTCTTGTAATTGACTTTGCAGTTCTTTCATCTAGCTGGGTGCGAGTCTGTAAGGAGCACGAGCTATTGGTGTAGCTCCTGGTACAAGATCTATTTGAAATTCAACAGATCGATGTGGGGGTAATCCTGGTAATTCTTTCGAAAATACATCGGGAAATTCTTTTGCGACGGGAACATCATTGATGCTCTTTTCTTCAGTTTTTACTTTCTCGACGTGTGCTAGAACAGCATAACAACCTTTTCTTATTAGTTTTTGTGCCTTCAAATTACTAATAAGATGTAGCTTCGTGTTGCCCTTTTCTCCGTACACCATTAACGGTTTTCCTTTTTCTCGAATAATGCGAATTGCATTTTTGTAACAAACGATCTCTGCTTTCACTTCTTTCAACCAGTCCATACCGATTATCACATCATAACTCCCTAACTCTACTGGTATCAAGTCAATCTTAAATGATTCGCTAACCAGTTTAATTTCTCGATTCCGACATATATTATCTGCTGAAATTAATTTACCATTTGCTAATTCGAGTAAAAATTTACTATCCAAAGGCGTCAATGGAAAACTTAATTTAGCACAAAAATCTCTACTCATATAGCTTCTATCCGCACCCGAATCAAATAAAACGTAAGCAGATTTATTATCAATAAGAAACGTACCCGTAACAAGCTCCGGGTCTTCCTGTGCCTCTGCCGCATTAATATTGAAAACTCTTCCGCGGCCTTGTCCATTCGTGTTCTCCTGGTTCGGGCAATTTCTTATAATGTGGCCCGGTTTTCCACATTTATAATAAACTACATTGGCATAACTTGCTCCGACACTACTTGCTCCGCCATTACTCGTTCCGACACCATTTGTTCCTTTCGTTCTGTTAACCCCTGGTCCGTAGACCTCACACTTCACCGTGCTATGACCATTTCTTTTACACTTGTTGCAAAATTTGGTGCGGAACCCCGAGTGATACTTTTCACACCTTTGGCATAGCTGCTTCTGATTGTTGTTGTTGTTGCGGTTGTTATTGTTGTTGGGATGATTGTTGTAGTTGCTGTTGTTGTTGTTGTTGTTGGGCCGTTTGTTGTAGTTGCGATTGATGTTGCGATTGTTGGGATAATTGTTGCGATTATTATTGTAATTGCTGTTGTTGTTGTATTGGTGATTCTTATCACCGTTTTCCTCCCACTTTCTTTTGACTTGCTTCACATTGGCCTCTTCAGTCGTCTGTTCTTTAATTCTTTCCTCAATCTGGTTAACTAGTTTGTGAGCCATTCTACATGCCTGTTGTATGGAGGCGGGCTCGTGTGAACTTATATCTTCTTGGATTCTTTCCGGTAATCCTTTCACAAACGCGTCGATCTTCTCTTCCTCATCTTCGAACACTCCCGGACACAATAGGCACAATTCTGTGAATCGTCTTTCGTACGTGGTAATATCAAATCCTTGGGTTCGTAACCCTCTAAGTTCTGTCTTGAGCTTATTGACCTCAGTTCTGGGACGGTACTTCTCGTTCATCAAGTGCTTGAATGCTGACCACGGTAGTGCGTACGCATCGTCTTGTCCCACTTGCTCTAGATAGGTATTCCACCATGTTAACGCAGAACCTGTGAAGGTATGCATAGCGTACTTCACTTTGTCCTCTTCAGTACACTTACTTATGGCAAACACCGATTCGACCTTCTCGGTCCACCGTTTCAATCCGATCGGTCCTTCGGTTCCATCAAATTCTAAAGGTTTGCAGGCAGTGAATTCTTTGTAGGTGCATCCTACACGATTTCCTGTACTGCTAGATCCAAGGTTATTGTTGGTATGTAGCGCAGCCTGTACTGCGGCTATGTTTGAAGCTAGAAAAGTACGGAATTCCTCTTCATTCATATTCACGGTGTGTCGAGTAGTCGGTGCCATTTCCTTCAAAATAGTCAAACGGAACAAGTTAATCATACAGAATATTAAGAGCAGTTAATAGTATTTCGTAGCATAATATGAACTCATTTATAAAAGCTTTTTCTTCATATTAGCGTTTTATAAGTTTAAATTCGGGTAGTACCTACCCGTTAAGTTCATACTTAGTAGCTAATATACCATTCAACTACTACAATTCTATATGAAAAACTGATTATAATAATATTTCGCGTTCAAACTTTTATACAATATTTTACAAACTTACAATACCGCTTATTTTACATAAAGCATGAAATATAGCACACAATAACTTTGATACAAGATAGTTGTGAAGATAATTCTAGCTAGTAAACAAGTCGTTCAGCAAAGGCAATAAAGACACGTAATTCATACGTCCAGAAACAAGTCATGCATTCTGGTTTTACTAGGACTACTTCCCATCCTTGGTCTTGTGGAACATAACCGTTATGGCCGTTGATAAGATAGCGTGTTGTAACGTCGTCAAAGGGACGAGGGTTACGTAATGACCAACAGTCTTGTAATAACCTAAAAACCTTATTTCTTACCCCAATTACCGACTCCATCACTTGTGGGAACGTTTTGTTTAATAGTTGTAGCCCGATGTTCTTGTTCTCACTTTGGTGAGAAGCGAACATTACTAATTCGTAAGCATAACATGCTTCTTTATGTTGCATGTTAGCCGCTTTTTCTAAATCACGAAGTCCAATATTCGGATATATTGAGTCAAAATAATTTCTTAACCCATTGCGTAAAATAGCATTTGGGTTCCCCGCAATATATGCGTCAAAGTAAACACATCGTAACTTATGGATTTCCCAATGTGATATCCCCCATATTTCGAACGAAAGCCTTTTATAAACCAAGGCATTCTTGGAACGTTCTTCGAATGTCTTACAAACTGATCTCGCCTTAAATAGTTGTGCCGAAGAATTCTGACCGACTCTAGACAAGATTTCATCAATCATGTCTCCGGGTAGGTCTCTTAAAATATTGGGTTGTCTATCCATTTTGTGTTTTTATACTGTAAAATAGACAAGAGTTAGATTCATAAAAAAAATACTTATTAATACAAGCAAATTTTTTTTTTTTTACATATATCATAAAGCATAAGCACACTATATTACATATATTACACCACACGAATACAACTATCTTATTCCGACTCGCTCGTTTCTTCTTCGGTTTTGATTTGTTTTGCCAAGTTTCTAGGGATATATGATGTTCCCCTAATACGAGCTGTCGTTTTCCACAACGGTTTAGAAAAACCTGGTGGTTTAGAGGTTCCCGGGTCATTGTTACAACTTAAGGGCTTCGGGGGTTGACGATACATATAAAGTTCATCGGGGTTGGAATTAGATTTCTCTATTTTTATGCCCTTTCCCTTATTATTTTCTTTTGCCTTTTTAAATTCAGTTGGGGTAATTTCTATAACATTATCAGAATTCTCGTCGGAATCTGATTCATCGGAGAATTGGTAATCCTCCCAATATTTTGCTTCCTTGGCGGAAACACCATTGACCATAATTAACCTTGGTCGGTTGGTTGAGGATTTTCTTTTACTTAACCTTTTTATTATTTCCCCCACCGGTTCTATTTCCTCCTCCGGTTCCTCCTCTTCCGGTTCTGATTCTTCTTCCGGTTCTGATTCTTCTTCCAGTTCTTCTTCGGGAACTTGTGAATTAGTCCAATATATATTCGACTCTTCGTTATTATTAGGTGAGTCAATGGGATTTGTGCTAGAGGTAGACATCTATCACATAATATCAAACATGTTAAGAGATTAATATATCACATAATATATACATGTTAATAATATATAGTTTCCAACAAAAATGTTAAGCAATCATTTTTAAAGAAAACACGGTCGAAGTCCAGACTCACTAATGCATCCTAACAAACTCGATAAGACACACTAATGCAAATTTTCTGGTTCTCTAAGACCAACGCTCTGATACCAACTGAAATGTCCCGTTCTTATTGATTAAAAACGTTCCATATTAATTGATTTCGTTGCGAGGTTTTGACCTCTATATGAGATGTTTTTCAAAGACTGCATTCATTTTTAAAACAAACCATAACCTTTATTTCATAAATAAAGGTTTAAAAAGCTTTACGTAGATCATCAAATAATGATAATCTAAAATATCCTGTTTACACACGACCATTACATAATGGTTTATAATAAAAATATGTTACATCGAAATCAGTTTCTTGAATGCAGTTTTTACACAATATCATACAAACATGGACTCCATATCTTGTCCTTATTTTAGTATGCAACAGCGGAAGCTGTTAGTATTCACCTGAGAATAAACATGCTTTAAACGTCAACAAAAATGTTGGTGAGTTATAGGTTTAACCTATATATATCAAATCGTAACAATAGACCACGAGATTTCATATTTCAATACACATCCCATACATAGAGATAAAAATCATTCATATGATGAACACCTGGTAACCGACATTAACAATATGCATATATAAGAATATCCCCATCATTCCGGTACACCCTTCGGATATGATATAAATTTCGAAGTACTAAAGCATCCGGTACTTTGGATGGGGTTTGTTAGGCCAAATAGATCTATCTTTAGGATTCTCGTCAATTAGGGTGCCTGTTCCCTAATTCTTAGATTACCAGACTTAATAAAAAGGGGCATATTCGATTTCGATAATTCAACCATAGAATGTAGTTTCACGTACTTGTGTCTATTTTGTAAATCATTTATAAAACCTGCATGTATTCTCATCCCAAAAATATTAGATTTTAAAAGTGGGACTATAACTCACTTTCACAGATTTTTACTTCGTCGGGAAGTAAGACTTGGCCACTGGTTGATTCACGAACCTATAACAATATATACATATATATCAAAGTATGTTCAAAATATATTTACAACACTTTTAATATATTTTGATGTTTTAAGTTTATTAAGTCAGCTGTCCTCGTTAGTAACCTACAACTAGTTGTCCACAGTTAGATGTACAGAAATAAATCGATAAATATTATCTTGAATCAATCCACGACCCAGTGTATACGTATCTCAGTATTGATCACAACTCAAACTATATATATTTTGAAATCAACCTCAACCCTGTATAACTAACTCCCACATTCACATATAGAGTGTCTATGGTTGTTTCAAAATATATATAGATGTGTTGACATGATAGGTCGAAACATTGTATACGTGTCTATGGTATCTCAAGATTACATAATATACAATACAAGTTGATTAAGTTATGGTTGGAATAGATTTGTTACCAATTTTCACGTAGCTAAAATGAGAAAAATTATCCAATCTTGTTTTACCCATAACTTCTTCATTTTAAATCCGTTTTGAGTGAATCAAATTGCTATGGTTTCATATTGAACTCTATTTTATGAATCTAAACAGAAAAATTATAGGTTTATAGTCGGAAAAATAAGTTACAAGTCGTTTTTGTAAAGGTAGTCATTTCAGTCGAAAGAACGACGTCTAGATGACCATTTTAGAAAACATACTTCCACTTTGAGTTTAACCATAATTTTTGGATATAGTTTCATGTTCATAATAAAAATCATTTTCCTAGAATAACAACTTTTAAATCAAAGTTTATCATAGTTTTTAATTAACTAACCCAAAACAGCCCGCGGTGTTACTACGACGGCGTAAATCCGGTTTTACGGTGTTTTTCATGTTTCCAGGTTTTAAATCATTAAGTTAGCATATCATATAGATATAGAACATGTGTTTAGTTGATTTTAAAAGTCAAGTTAGAAGGATTAACTTTTATTTGCGAATAAGTTTAGAATTAACTAAACTATGTTCTAGTGATTACAAGTTTAAACCTTCGAATAAGATAGCTTTATATGTATGAATCGAATGATGTTATGAACATCATTACTACCTCAAGTTCCTTGGATAAACCTACTGGAAATGAGAAAAATAGATCTAGCTTCAAAGGATCCTTGGATGGCTTGAAAGTTCTTGAAGCAGAATCATGACACGAAAACAATTTCAAGTAAGATTTCCACTCGAAATAAGATTGTTATAGTTATAGAAATTGAATTAAAGTTTGAATATGATTATTACCTTGTATTAGAAATATAACCTACTATAAGTAACAAAGGTTTCTTGATCTTGGATGATTACTTGGAATGGATTTAGAAAACTTGGAAGTAAACTTGCAATCTTGGAAGTATTCTTGATTTTATGAAACTATAACTTTTGGAATTTATGAAGAACACTTAGAACTTGAAGATAGAACTTGAGAGAGATCAATTAGATGAATAAAATTGAAGAATGAAAGTGTTTGTAGGTGTTTTTGGTCATTGGTGTATGGATTAGATATAAAGGATATGTAATTTTGTTTTCATGTAAATAAGTCATGAATGATTACTCATATTTTTGTAATTTTATGAGATATTTCATGCTAGTTGCCAAATGATGGTTCCCACATGTGTTAGGTGACTCACATGGGCTGCTAAGAGCTAATCATTGGAGTGTATATACCAATAGTACATACATCTAAAAGCTGTGTATTGTACGAGTACAAATACGGGTGCATACGAGTAGAATTGTTGATGAAACTGAACGAGGATGTAATTGTAAGCATTTTTGTTAAGTAGAAGTATTTCGATAAGTGTCTTGAAGTCTTTTAAAAGTGTATGAATACATATTAAAACACTACATGTATATACATTTTAACTGATTCGTTAAGTCATCGTTAGTCATTACATGTAAGTGTTGTTTTGAAACCTTTAGGTTAACGATCTTGTTAAATGTTGTTAACCCAATATTTATAATATCAAAATAGATTTTAAATTATTATATTATCATGATATTATGATGTACGAATATCTCTTAATATGATATATATACATTAAATGTCGTTACAACGATAATCGTTACATATATGTCTCGTTTCAAAATCATTAAGTTAGTAGTCTTGTTTTTACATATGTAGTTCATTGTTAATATACTTAATGATATGTTTTCTTATTATAATATCATGTTAACTATATATATAACCATATATATGTCATCATATAGTTTTTACAAGTTTTCACATTCGTGAATCACCGGTCAACTTGGGTGGTCAATTGTCTATATGAAACCTATTTCAATTAATCAAGTCTTAACAAGTTTGATTGCTTAACATGTTGGAAACACTTAATAATGTAAGTAACAATTTCATTTAATATATATATATATATATATATATATATATATATATATATATATATATATATATATATATATATATATATATATATATAGAAACATGAAAAAGTTCGGGTCACTACAGTTTATGTGTTGATTAAAATCATACTTGAAGTTCATGAAGTAAACTTTAAAGTTTACTTTCTAAAGATCAAACTTTGGTTTGAATCTTTAAAGTATGAACAACCATGAACCTTTTACTTGTTATTTAGTTTACTACTTCATTTACTTGCACTTTGATTTTGTGATTTTGGTTGTGGTTGGTCAAGTACTACAAGTTAGTCTTGATCTCATTTCTCTTGAACTAAAAGTTAACTTTACTAGTTCAAGAACATGTAAATGAAACTTTTTAATTATAACTTTATACACTTATGTTTGATCTAGAATTTTGGGTCTAAGATCTTCAAGATCTAACTAAGAACTATGTTCTACAACTCAAGACCTTGTTTACATAAGTCTACTTTCAAGTTCATAACTTAATATTACTTTTACAACTCATGTAGGTGTTAAATCTAAGACTTTGATGCAACTTTGGTTCATCAAACTTCATACAACTCTTAAGTGAGTTGTGATATACCTCTTAGACTTACACTAGTTTCTTGATGAGTCAAACTTGCTTAATATTACTTTATAGTTCATGTATGTGACAAGCCTAAGACTTTGATGTAACTTTGGTTCATCAAACTACATACGACTCTTAAGTGAGTTGTGCTTCATGTCTTAGACTTACACAAGAGTTATGATGGTCAAAACTTGGTCAAGGTGAGGTAAACACATCAATGAGTTGTACACTTGAAGCTATATGCATCAAGGATGAGAACCATGATGAACATCAAGCACCAAGACCACCAGAACCCATTATTTTTCTGCTTTCTATCTTCTACCTAATGATTTCTGGTTTCTGTAACAGAAAAATACATCTGGGCTACTGTAACCTTGATTTTCAGATAGATCTTTTTGAGTAGATAATTTTTCATATAGGACTCGTCTTAATCCGAGTTACGGTTTAGGATTTATGGCCCTCCGATCGTCACTATGTCCTTTTAACGTTGTGAAGCAATTTCTGACCTACTCGCACTTAAACCGTCGCCACGGTCAAACGAAGACGATTATGCTTCTGTAAATTTTACCACACTTAAAGGACTCATATACGGAGCCATGGCCACTAGTCTCAACTTAATTCAGTAAGGTTAGAGGCCGTGGTGACTGATCGAAGTCAGCCTTTGTTTTAAACTACTTTCATGAACGAAACTTACCTTACGCCTTTTGTTTGATGATGAATGATGATGACCCTTAAGACCTTATTTACATACTTTTAAACCTATTCGGATGATTTACTGACTTAGTACTATTTGACTTAGGTTGAGGACCCATTTGGACAACCTTCATTACTTGCTTACTTTCCGAGTCATACTTTACCGCTACTTTATCATTGTGAGTTATAGCATTCCCTTTTTACTTTAACTTATTTTGGGAACTGAGAATACATGTGGATTTTATGTTTTACATACTAGGCACGAGTACTTAAACTTATATATGTGTGGGTTATATAACGGCAGAAACATTCCCTTTAGCTCGGTAAAGTTTAGTCATTGGTTTTTGAACCGGTGAACGCGAATCTTAGATTGGATCCATAGGGTTTGACATCCCCACTCGGGCTAGTCACGCTAGCATTTAACGAGTGTTTAATACTTCGTAAACATGCACACTTGCCAAGTGTACTTTCAGGGGGTATAAACGTTAAGTTAGTTACCAAGTGCCCACGGTTAACATATACTTTATCATACTATTTTGAAACGCTCTTTGTAGCACTGAAATCTCGTGGCCTACCTTACATACTGTTATACTTAAACTATAGCTCACCAACCTTTGTGTTGACATTTTTAAGCATGTTTTTCTCAGGTGCTTAAGGTTATTTGCTTCCGCTGTCGTGCTAGTCTTGCCGTAGACACCCGCTGCTCTAGTGTTATCACCGCATGAACTGTTTATCTTGCATTCAAACTTTAATATATTTGAACTATGTTTTGTAACGACCTAAGGGTCACATTCATTTATTCATGCTTACTATTCGTAGAAGCATACTGTTGGTGTAAAACATTTGATGTCGGTTATGACGTCACCTTTTTTATCGTAAATGCAACTTCTTTTATTACAGCATATAGTACTTAACCTTGTAATGATCCTGTTGTTGATGATTCGTACATGATGGTTTTATACGGGGCATCACATTTGGTATCAGAGCATTGGTTGTAGGGAATTAGGTTGCATTAGTGAGTCTAAGACCGACCCGAGTAGGATTCACTAATAGGACTAATCTACAACTTGCTAGTTTACTTGTTTCCGCTGAACTTACTGCATGCTGCTGCTTACTTTTACTGCTATGTGCCGTATGCTACTACATGATTTCACTACTGTATGATATTACTTGCTTTCGATTGCATGCTACTTCTGTACGATTCGTTATCATTTCCATGCTACTTATTGTTATACATGATTTAAACTGTTGGCCTAATACGTGCTTGCTTTATGACTTACTGACATGGAAAAATTTATTTTTCCTTGTTCAGATGTCGGATGTTCCACCTGCTATCGTTTTGGGCAGTTTAGACTCGTCAGCCACCCCACCTGCTGCTGCTGCTGACACACCGATCCCGCTACCCACGAGTGACCCCGGCGCTTCATATTCCGGGACTAGCAGCTAGGCACCTGCACCAGTGGCTACTATTGACGGACACGTGGACCCTAAGGAGATTCCAGCTCCGTCTGCTCCCGGATCCTCGGAGCCACAGCCCCGCATCGGTGGTGTTGTGATTCCCACGGAGTTCGGGGAAGAGCCATTCCGTAACCATATGCGCATGCCGTGCCGACGTGCTCCTAATGGACGTTTAGTGCCGATTTCGCCATTCAGATACAGACAGATGATGGCCGCCCACGGACTGCCAGTTTAGCCACCCGTACAGCCACCACATGATTCGGACGACCCGTCATCCACTGATGCTTCATCCGACTACACCTCCTCAGACGACTCCAGTGATGATGAGGACCATGCTGATGCACCTATTCAGCCAACCTCCACCCCGCCGAAGAAGCGGTATCGCTTCGACGGTACCATCATTCCGGGGATCAACGGAGGACGAGCCTTCACTGACGCGTTTGGTCGACGTCGTAGGGTTACTACCCGTAAGCGGCTTGTACCGTACCCTGCCGACCCACAAGTACATAAGGCACCCCGTTACGTACTGACTATTTCTGGAGCCGGAACGTCTGCACCCCGTTTCGTGCGGTCTGCACCACCCACACCACCTGCACCACCAGCACCACCTGCCCCACCATCTCCCACTGTTGAGGAATTGACAAGGGAGGTGGGAATCCTCCGAGCTCGGGTTACTGAGCTCGAGGAGCAGTTGGCTCAGGTTTTAGACATCCTACACCCACCTTCACCGTAGGACCTTTTGTATTAGATTTCATGATGTAATCTAGTTGTAGTTTCATATTTCACTTATGTATTGTACGAATCTATCATGATGTATGAAACTTATTATTAATGAATGGAAACTTTGTGATGTTACTTTTTGCACAAGTGTTCTATTTACGTTACTGTATGGTGTTTTGCGGTACTTGTATCAACTTGCGTTACTTAATTAACATGTGTTGTGCTGTTTACATGTTGGTTATTATATACTATATTATTATATATTGAATGCTGGATTTTGACTTGAGTCAAAATGTTTGTATAGAACACCATGGCTAACGGTCGATCCACACCTACTGCTGCTCAAATTGAAGAGATGATCCAAGAACGTGTAGCCGCAACCATTGCGGAAATGCAACCCCAAGCTCCACCGCCACCGCCACCACCACCGGTTATTCAACCCATTCGAGATGGGTGTACTTACAAGGAATTCCAGAGCTGTAAACCACATAACTTCAGCGGCACTGAGGGACCGGTTGGTCTCACCAGATGGTTCGAGAAACTTGAATCAGTATTCCGAGTTAGCAACTGTTCGGAGGACAGTAATACCAAATTTGCTTCTTGCACGCTATCTGAAGGCGCGCTCACGTGGTGGAACACAATGGCACAGGCACAAGGCATTGATGAGGCGTATGCTACGCCATGGGAGGAATTTAAGTATGCCATGATTGAGGAGTATTGTCCGAGAACCGAAATCCAAAAGATGGAAATGGAATTCATGCAGTTAAAGGCCGTTGGGAACGACCTTGATGGTTACAACAGGAGGTTTCTTGAGTTAGCTCTTATGTGTCCGATAATGGTCACCCTGGAATTCAAGCGAATGGAGAGATACTTCTGGGGACTCCCTAAGAGCATTAAGGGAAATGTCACCTCGTCCAAACCACCAAATGTTCCCGAAGCGATGCACATGGCGCATACTTTGATGAATCAAATAACCATTGATGAACTGGAGAAAACTAAGTTTGAAGCGGGTACTAGTGAGAAACGCAAATGGGATAACCACAACAACAACAACAGCAGGGGAAGAAACTATGAACAGAACCCGGCGAAACGACATGAGGGTTTTAGAGGAAACAACAATGGTGGAAACCCCAACCCCAACAACAACACCAACTCTAACCCGAACTACAAAGGAACCTTACCACAATGCAAGAGGTGTTACAAAAACCACACTGGGTATTGCAATGTTGTAACACCCGTTTTCAGTTACGAGTTATTTCGAACGATATTTGAAATACGAGGCATGTAAGTGTATATTTGGATCCCAAATAAAGTTGGAGTTGATGTTCTAAAACCTTACCATTGGATAGTAAATCTCATTACGTTTCCAACGATATTTGATTCGTCGAAAACGGAGTTACGGTTTGAAAGTTACGACCAAAACAAGTTCAGTTTCAGACTCAGTTCATTGGGACTCCGTCCAGACTTTGGGACTCCGTCCAACAATGAAGGTTAGGACGCCGTTCAAGCTTTTTGGACACCGTCCAGAAGGCCTGACAGGCCAGCAGCTCTATTTTTCTCAAATTAAAAGGGGTATTTGGGTCTTTTCACTTGAGGTCGGTTTGGGATCATCAAAAATGATCTAGAACTCCATTTGGAGCTCATTCTCACCCACACAAAACACTCTCATCTTATTTTAGAGAGAGAGGGTTAATTTAGAGTGAGAAAGCTTGGTTTGGTGAAGAAGATGAGCGTTTCGGGTCAAATCTCGAGAGTTAAAGTTGTTCCTTTCATTCACGGCTACATTTTGGTAGTATTGGTAAGTCTCAACTCCGAATTTCATTGTTAAGATTCTTGTGTACATTTAGGGTTTGAGCTTGTTATTTGTAAAACCCTTTTAGATGATGAAGAGGGTTTATGAAAACCCACTATTTTGATATTTTGCGGGTTTTGGGTTGGTTAATGATTTAAGCATGTTTAAGGTTTGTAAATGGGTCATGTTTGGCTAAAATGGTATGTATAAGTGTTGAAATGGGTCAAATGAGTTAAGGTTGACCTAATTGGGTGAAATGGGTATGAAACACCCTAAGTTTGTGCTAATTGGTGTTAGTAAACTTACATCACTAGTTTTAGTAATTAAAGATGAGTCTTGGCCATTTTATGGGCGGTTTTGGGTGTGAGTGAGTATTGTGGTTAATTCCACAAGTTGTGTATTGAATGTGTACTTATGTATTAAGTACCTTGCTCGAAGCATACGGAAGTGCTAAATCACCACCGACGTGATAAGGTGAGTGGAATAATTATATGCGTAGGTATATAATGTATCTATTTGTTGTAGCGTGAAATGTGTAGTGTCGAGGTGTTAAGACACCACGTTTCACATGAAGAGTGTAGCATCGAGGTGTTAAGATGCCACTCGGGTGTAGCATCGAGGTGTTAAGATGCCATCTAGGAGTGTAGTGTCGAGGTGTTAAGACACCACTCCGTAAAATAATGAGTGTTGCATCGAGGTGTTAAGATGCCACTCGGGGTGATGTGCCGAGGTGTTAAGGTGCCACCCTTGGGGTTAGTGGTGCGAGGTGTTAAGTGCCCTAACGGATGTTATGAACACCGATGGCGTTTTCGCGAGCGCCGTTCCCTTGTACTATTGGTTAACCATGGTTATTGTGTTGTAGTGAAAGCATATTACTTTGTTCATGTTATATATGCTTGTGTTATGCTAGCATGATTATTGGAGGTTATAGCTTGTATTTGTGACGATAAGCTAATTGTGTTTGCTAGCATGTTTGCGGTATTTGTGTAAGTGATTGCAAGTAGGTATATTATATATGTATGTGTATAATTATTGCATTCACTAAGCTTTATGCTTACCCCTCTCGTTGTTTACCTTTTTACAGGTATTGTGTTAATGATGCTAGCTAGTTGTTAGACTAGACGTGCAGGAGCGGTTGGGCTTGATGGGGTAGCTTTCGGATAATTGGACGCGGATGGGGGTTTTAGTAGTCCCCGGGATTATGCTCTTGGTATCGGGTTGGGTTGTAGAGTTCTAATCAGTCTAAAGAGATAAATGGGTTGAAACTGCTACTTTATTTGTAAAACGGGTCATTGTGAGCCCGAGGTTGCAAAACTTGTTTTTATGGTGGCAATATCTTAGTTTTACTTAATATGTCATATTGTGAAAATGGTTTCGTTGAAAAGTGTCGGGGAGCGAGTTTTTCGCTCGCTTGTAAACAAAAACTGATCAGTACTGTTTAGTTCATTGGGACGCCGTCCCAAATCCTTGCTCGCCGTCCCAGTTGTAAAGGCTGGACGCCGTCCCAATTTCTGGACGCCGTCCAGATGGGCAGTCACAGAAATTTTTTTTTTGTGTCGTGTTTTTGGTAAATCAATGTTGGGTTGTTACAAGTGGTATCAGAGCATAGTCTAAGGGAATTAGGTGACCTTGGGATAGGTGCCTAGTCTTAGACTTATTGACGATTTTGCGTTATTTGCGAGGCTTGTAGGATTACGGGTCGGATTGAGATTTGTTAGTGCCTTAGAGTAAGTGACTAACTAGGACTTGTTTTTGTCCAAAGTGTGATAATGTGGGGCCTTATTTCGTGAGTAAATTAGTGCCTTAGATTGTTAGTGCCTAAGGTAAGTAGGCGAACGGGGACGTTGTTTTAGTGATAGTCACCTAGGCTGTAGGATGACGTGTTATTGCGGTGTACTTGTGTATATTTATTATTATGTTGTATATAGGTGTATATATACAGGTATCTTTTGTGCGGTATCCTAGGGATGAATCTATTGGGGAGATTCGTATGTTTGGCGGTTTTGAGTGATCAAGTTCACGGTAAGGACTTTGGTCATTCGGGTACTAGGAGTTATCGCGTGTTATTTTGTGTGAATGTTGCGTCAGTCCGGATAAAGTACTTTGCGTGACCATGTGGAAATGGTAAGGTAAGTATTTGTAATAGTAACCGATCACCATTATTACGAAAGTGTATCTTGACATCAAGCATGACATGATGAGTACCGAACGGAGGAAACGTGGCATGGTTGGGGTAGATTCGGGATAAATGAGGAATCTTTATTGGTTCCTAAGTGATAGTTGTCTCGGGTGATGTGCTTGTAGTCGCATCGGGTTCGTTGCGAGTCGTGAAGTGTTACGATGGATTCGGTTAGTTAAGTGAGTGAGCCAACTCACAAGTTTGGTGCGTGCTTAGCCACCCTAAGTAGTGGGTGCATTATTGAGATTGTTATTGGTTTTAGTTACCCATCGTAATTAGGAAGATTGATTTACGTTTGCGTGTGTGCGACGAGGACTTGAATTCTGTAATGGAATGCGACAAGTCTAATGATTGTAGTTTTGAGTTACACTCGATAGAGTGTGTGGTTAGAGAATCGTGTTAGGATTCTTGTTGTGAGTCGCCTTGGAATTGGCGAATCGAGGAGTCTTCGTGTCGTTAAACTCATGGGAGTGTGACCCGTGTAATGTTGATTGCGTTAGTGTGTTGTAGATTATAGGGCAACATTCCTAATGGAATATCCCTTGTAGTAGTGGTTTTATCGAGATGTAGAAGGGTGTAAGACTTGGTATCCCCGAGCATCTCCTTGTGTTAGATGAAGGGCCTCATTAGGCTATATCGTTTGGCCTTGTGGAAACTGCGGGTAGCGTGTGATCGCTAGGAACTTTCGATAAGACAATAAACCGTAAGGTTGTCGGGTAGGTATGACTTCGGGTCATTATTATAGAGAGATGGGTGACATCGGGTGTATGGAACCTAAAGATTGATTTTCTAAAATTCATTTGATTGTGGTGGGAGTCTGCATGACACTGCGTCAGGTGCCTTTTTATACCTGCTAGTGTAATGTTCAACTCCGGTAGTGGTGTGATCACTTTGTGCTTAGGGTGCCCATGAGATACCCTTGGAAGCATCGGAGATTATAATAGTGATCGACGGGTGATGGTAATTTGACGGTTACGAAAGTCGAAGTTTAAGAGCATTGTGACGAATACTTCTTATGAAGTGACGGGTGAGCAAATCTTGTTGCTTTTAAGTGATAGACGGGTAGAGATGACCGGTGAGCCGGTGACGGACTTAATGGTCGGTTAGTCCGAAGGATATGATGAAGTGTTGACATTGTGGTGGATGCAGTTATGGTGTCGAAATTGGTCACTCTTCTCCATGAGAGTGAGCAATTGTTGAAAAAGTTCGTTGCGTGGAAGGGCGGGTGATCTCGACTGAGATGCACGACTGAGTAAGCGGAGTGACATATGCCTAGTCTTAGAGGCATATGTAAGACTTTGGTGGAGTTTGCTTTTCGAACGATTAAGGTAGTTAGTTGTGAATTGTGGTATGAAGGTGAGATTTCATCGCGTGTACGACGTCTCAAGTGATTGTGCATGTCGGCTCTGAGAGCTTAAAGTGAATTTGCGGTGAATTGATGTTTATGACCAACGGTGACAATGGTCAGGTGTGACGTGGAATTTCAATTCCGCGGGATGTTATCATCTTGGCGGTGAGAATAGGGAGATAAATCCTAAGTGGGGGAGTTTTTACTGCCGCCCGAGGAAAACTCCGGTGGTGTTATGTATAGTGAAATGTTGGAGCGTACCGTGCTAAGCCTCAATGGGTATTCGGAGCTCCTAACGAGGAAGAGTGACGGGTTGCTAATGTCGACTCGAGATCGTGCTTTACGATTGTGAGTTACAACTCGAGAATGTTATGCGTGAAGATTGTGATGATGGGATCGAAGGAAGTGTAAGACTTCCTATGTAAGGTGGTCGTGTAGTACCAATGTGCGGTATGAGACCAAATGTGAAGTTTGAGATTCCGGAGTGAGAGAATGAAGTTGTCATTGCGGGTGCTCCCGTAGTGAAAAATCTGGGTTGTCGTGAAACCCGGACAGTATAATTGAATGAGAACAAGTTCGATATCATGACGAATATCGTATTTTCCCTGTTGGGAAACGTAATCGTGGAGATTGTCAGTGGATTATTCCACTTTATGGACGAATGTGAGGCGGAGAGTGTCGATTTTGACTGTCTCACATCGAGACACGCAGATGTTGTTTGTTTGCGAGAGTGTGCTCCTTAGTGATGCGACTGTTAGTTGCATTGAAATGTTGAGACCATCCTTAACGGGCGGTCTAGGTAGGAAAGTTCACCCGGCGTGGTGAATATTTTTGTGAGTCGTGTGGCGAATTGCGGAAATTTTGTGATGATGATTCGCCGTTGACGGGATTTTGGTATACGAATAGCTTCTATGCTAGTACTTGGCAGCCGTATTGTATGGTTCAGAGGAGAAACCCTATGACGATGTGTTGATGTTTCGTCTAATTCGTGGTGTATTATTGTCGTCCTGGATTAATCCAGTGACGTATAGTCGTGTGTGGATCGATCGGCGGGAAAGTGGTGCTTCTTAAGTGTTTTTGCGGGGTTATTAAAATTTTTTCGTTGAAGGAATGATCCGGTGTAGAGCCGGAGGGAGTTTGGTTCTTGGCCTAAAGAATATTCAGGAATGATCGGTCGAGTAGTACGGTTATGAACCGAATGAGTACGAAATTTTAAGGAAGCATGAATCCTTCTCGATTTGGATTAATGTAAGACTTGGTTCGCGGCGTAGTGAATTTAGAAGATCGCATAGGGTGATATAGTTATGGATGACGCTTGTTGCGTGTTGCAGCCGTGAGAACTTGGAGGAAAATGTGGTATTTTTTTCGTATTTCCTAAATGGAAATTCTGGACGTTGAGTGTATGAGATATCGTTTATTGCGGTAGTGCACGCTAGTGATCATTAGCGTGTGGTGGGATCTTAGAATTCACGGATGATGTTATGGATGACGGGCTTTGTTGTGTTTTGTAGGAATGGTGAGGTGTGACGACGATGGTTGCCGGTGAATTGTCCTTCTTTTAGGACGATTGTGAAGTACGGTTGTTGTATTATGATGCATTAGTGCACGAAGCGAGGATTCGGATGAGTTTACTACTTGTGTGACTCTGCGTTGGAAGCGGAAATGATCGTGAGAGAAGTGCTTAACTTCTAGTGTTTGTGCGGATCACGAGGACGTGATCCAATTTAAGTGGGGGAGAGTTGTAACACCCGTTTTCAGTTACGAGTTATTTCGAAAGATATTCAAAATACGAGGCATGTAAGTGTATATTTGGATCCGAAATAAAGTTGGAGTTGATGTTCTAAAACCTTACCATTGGATAGTAAATCTCATTACGTTTCCAACGATATTTGATTCGTCGAAAACGGAGTTACGGTTTGAAAGTTACGACCAAAAGAAGTTTAGTTTCAGACTCAGTTCATTGGGACTCCGTCCAGACTTTGGGACTCCGTCCAACAATGAAGGTTAGGACGCCGTCCAAGCTTTTTGGACGCCGTCCAGAAGGCCTGACGGGCCAGCAGCTCTATTTTTCTCAAATTAAAAGGGGTATTTGGGTCTTTTCACTTGAGGTCGGTTTGGGATCATCAAAAATGATCTAGAACTCCATTTGGAGCTCATTCTCACCCACACAAAACACTCTCATCTTATTTTAGAGAGAGAGGGTTAATTTAGAGTGAGAAAGCTTGGTTTGGTGAAGAAGATGAGCGTTTCGGGTCAAATCTCGAGAGTTAAAGTTGTTCCTTTCATTCACGGCTACATTTTGGTAGTATTGGTAAGTCTCAACTCCGAATTTCATTGTTAAGATTCTTGTGTACATTTAGGGTTTGAGCTTGTTATTTGTAAAACCCTTTTAGATGATGAAGAGGGTTTATGGAAACCCACTATTTTGATATTTTGCGGGTTTTGGGTTGGTTAATGATTTAAGCATGTTTAAGGTTTGTAAATGGGTCATGTTTGGCTAAAATGGTATGTATAAGTGTTGAAATGGGTCAAATGAGTTAAGGTTGACCTAATTGGGCGAAATGGGTATGAAACATCCTAAGTTTGTGCTAATTGGTGTTAGTAGACTTACATCACTAGTTTTAGTAATTAAAGATGTGTCTTGGCCATTTTATGGGCGGTTTTGGGTGTGAGTGAGTATTATGGTTAATTCCACAAGTTGTGTATTGAATGTGTACTTATGTATTAAGTACCTTGCTCGAAGCATACGGAAGTGCTAAATCACCACCGACGTGATAAGGTGAGTGGAATAATTATATGCGTAGGTATATAATGTATCTATTTGTTGTAGCGTGAAATGTGTAGTGTCGAGGTGTTAAGACACCACGTTTCACGTGAAGAGTGTAGCATCGAGGTGTTAAGATGCCACTCGGGTGTAGCATCGAGGTGTTAAGATGCCACCTAGGAGTGTAGTGTCGAGGTGTTAAGACACCACTCCGTAAAATAATGAGTGTTGCATCGAGGTGTTAAGATGCCACTCGGGGTGATGTGCCGAGGTGTTAAGGTACCACCCTAGGGGTTAGTGGTGCGAGGTGTTAAGTGCCCTAACGGATGTTATGAACACCGATGGCATTTTCGCGAGCGCCGTTCCCTTGTACTATTGGTTAACCATGGTTATTGTGTTGTAGTGAAAGCATATTACTTTGTTCATGTTATATATGCTTGTGTTATGCTAGCATAATTATTGGAGGTTATAGCTTGTATTTGTGACGATAAGCTAATTGTGTTTGCTAGCATGTTTGCGGTATTTGTGTAAGTGATTGCAAGTAGGTAAATTAATTGCAAACGGTAATAAATTAATTGCAGCAGATAATATATGTCGGAATCGAGAAATTAAACTGGTTAGCGAAACATTTAAGATTAATTTGATACCAATAGAGTTAGGGAGTTTTGATGTGATAATCAGCATGGACTAGTTGAAAGAGGTGAAAGCAGAGATCGTATGTTACAAAAATGCAATTCGCATTGTACGAGAAGAAGGAAAACCCTTAATGGTGTACGGAGAAAAGAGCAACGCGAAGCTAAATCTTATTAGTAATTTGAAGGCGCAAAAGTTAATAAGAAAGGGTTGCTATGCTGTTCTAGCACACATCGAGAAAGTACAAACTGAAGAAAAGAGCATCAATGATGTTCCCGTCGCAAAAGAATTTCCCGATGTAGTTCCGAAAGAATTACCGGGATTACCTCCACATCGATCTGTTGAATTTCAAATAGATCTTGTACCAGGAGCAGCACCAATAGCTCGTGCTCCTTACAGACTCGCACCCAACGAGATGAAAGAACTGCAAAGCCAACTGCAAGAACTATTAGAACGTGGTTTCATTCGACCAAGCACATCACCATGGGGAGCTCCTGTTTTGTTTGTCAAGAAGAAGGATGGTACATTTAGGTTGTGTATTGACTACAGAGAGTTGAATAAACTTACCATCAAAAACCGTTATCCACTACCGAGAATTGACGACTTATTTGATCAACTACAAGGCTTGTCGGTTTATTCGAAAATCGATTTATGTTCTGGATATCATCAAATGCGAGTAAAGGAGGATGATATTCCAAAAACTACTTTTAGGACGCGTTATGGTCATTACGAGTTTATGGTTATGCCGTTTGGATTAACTAACGCACCAGCTGTGTTCATGGACCTTATGAACCGAGTGCGTGGGCCATATCTTGACAAGTTTGTCATTGTTTTCATCGATGAAATACTTATTTACTCAAAGAATGATCAAGAGCACGAAGAACATTTGAGAAAAGTGCTAGAAGTATTGAGGAAAGAAAAACTGTACGCTAAGTTTTCAAAGTGTGCATTTTGGTTGGAAGAAGTTCAATTCCTCGGTCACATAGTGAACAAAGAAGGTATCCAGGTGGACCCGGCAAAGATCGAAACCGTTGAAAAGTGGGAAACCCCAAAAACTCCGAAGAATATACGTCAATTTTTAGGATTGGCTGGTTACTACAGAAGATTCATCCAAGATTTCTCCAAAATAGCAAAACCCTTGACTGCATTAACGCATAAAGGGAAGAAATTTGAATGGAAGTATGAACAAGAGAAGGCGTTTCAGTTATTGAAGAAAAAGCTAACTACGGCACCTATATTGTCATTGCTTAAAGGGAATGATGATTTTGTGATTTATTGTGATGCATCAAAGCAAGGTCTCGGTTGTGTATTAATGCAACGAACGAAGGTGATTGCTTATGCGTCTAGACAATTAAAGATTCACGAGCAAAATTATACAACCCACGATTTGGAATTGGGTGCTGTTATTTTTGCATTAAAGACTTGGAGGCATTATTTATATGGGGTCAAAAGTATTATATATACCGACCACAAAAGTCTCCAACATATATTTAATCAGAAGCAACTGAATATGAGACAACGCAGGTGGATTGAACTGTTGAATGATTATGATTTTGCGATTCGATACCACCCAGGGAAGGCGAATGTGGTAACCGACGCTTTGAGTAGAAAGGACAGAGAACCTATACGAGTGAACGCTATGAATATAATTATTCGTACTAACCTTACTACTCAGATAAAGGAGGCGCAACAGGGGGTTGTAAAAGAAGGAAAGTTGAAGAATGAGCTACCCAAAGGATCAGAGAAACATCTTAATATTCGAGAAGACGAAACCCGATATAGGGCTGATAGAATTTGGGTACCAAGGTTTGGAGATGTGAGAGAAATGGTACTTAAAGAAGCACATAAAACCAGATATTCAATACATCCCGGAGCGGGGAAGATGTATAAAGATCTCAAGAAACACTTTTGGTGGCCGGGTATGAAAGCCGATATTGCTAAATATGTAGGAGAATGTTTGACGTGTTCTAAGGTCAAAGCTGAACATCAGAAACCACCAGGTCTACTACAACAACCTGAAATCCCGGAATGGAAATGGGAAAACATTACCATGGATTTCATTACTAAATTGCCAAGGACTGCAAGTGGTTATGATACTATTTGGGTAATAGTTGATCGTCTCACCAACTCAGTACACTTCCTGCCAATGAGAGAAGATGACAAAATGGAGAAGTTTGCGCGATTGTATTTGAAGGAGGTTGTCTCCAGACATGATATATCCGTCTCTATTATCTCTGATAGGGATGGTAGATTTGTTTCAAGATTCTGGCAGACGTTGCAACAAGCATTGGGGACTCGTCTAGACATGAGTACTGCATATCATCCACAAACTGATGGGCAGAGCAAAAGGACGATACAAACGCTTGAAGACATGCTACGAGCATGTGTTATTGATTTCGAAAACAGTTGGGATCGACACCTACCGTTAGCAGAATTTTCCTACAACAACAGTTATCATTCTAGTATTGAGATGGCACCGTTTGAGGCACTTTATGGTAGAAAGTGCAGGTCTCTGATTTGTTGGAATGAAGTGGGGGATAGACAGATTACGGGTCTGGAGATAATACAAGAAACTACCGAGAAAATCATCCAAATTCAACAACGATTGAAAACCGCCCAGAGTCGATAAAAGAGCTACACGGACAGTAAAAGAAAAGATATAGAGTTTGAAATTGGAGAAATGGTCATGCTTAAGGTTTCACCTTGGAAAGTTGTTGTTCGATTTGGTATACGGGGGAAACTAAATCCAAGGTACATTGGACCATTCAAGATTATAGACCGTGTCGGACCAGTAGCTTACCAACTGGAGCTACCTCAACAACTCACGGCTGTACATAACACTTTCCACATCTCGAATTTAAAGAAATGTTTTGCTAAAGAAGATCTCACTATTCCGTTGGACGAAATCCAAATCAATGAAAAACTTCAATTCATTGAAGAACCCGTCGAAATAATGGATCGTGAGGTTAAGAGAGTTAAGCAAAACAAGATACCGATTGTTAAGGTTCGAGGACCCGAGTTCACCTGGGAGCATGAAGATCAGATGAAGAAGAAATACCCGCACTTATTTCCAGAAGATACGTCAACACCTCCAACTGCTTAAAATTTCGGGACGAAATTTATTTAACGGGTAGGTACTGTAGTGACCCGAACTTTTCCATATTTATATATATTAAAAGAAATTGATATTTATATGATTAAGTGTTTCCAACATGTTAATCAATCACACTTGTTAAGACTTGATTAATTGAAATAGGTTTTATATAGACAATTGACCACCCAAGTTGACCGGTGATTCACGAATGTTAAAACTTGTAAAAACTATATGATGTCATATATATGGATATATATATAGTTAACATGGTATTATGATAAGTAAACATATCATTAAGTATATTAACAATGAACTACATATGTAAAAACAAGACTACTAACTTAATGATTTCGAAACGAGACATATATGTAATGATTATCGTTGTAACGACATTTAATTTTATATATATCATATTAAGATATATTAATATATCATAATATCATAATAATTTAATAATTTAACATCGCATTTGATATAATAAACAATGGGTTAACAACACTTAACAGGATCGTTAACCTAAAGGCTTCAAAACAACATTTACATGTAACGACTAACGATGACTTAACGACTCAGTTAAAATGTATATACATGTAGTGTTTTAATATATATTTATACACTTTTGAAAGACTTCAAGACACTTATCAAAATACTTCTACTTAACAAAAATGCTTACAATTACATCCTCGTTCAGTTTCATCAACAATTCTACTCGTATGCACCTGTATTCGTACTCGTACAATACACAGCTTTTAGATGTATGTACTATTGGTATATACACTCCAATGATCAGCTCTTATTAGCCCATGTGAGTCACCTAACACATGTGGGAACCATCATTTGGCAACTAGCATGAAATATCTCATAAAATTACAAAAATATTAGTAATCATTCATGACTTATTTACATGAAAACAAAATTACATATCCTTTATATCTAATCTATATACCAACGATCAAAAACACCTACAGACACTTTCATTCTTCAATTTTATTCATCTAATTAATCTCTCTCAAGTTCCATCTTCAAGTTCTAAGTGTTCCTCATAAATTTCATAAGTATAGTTTCATAAAAATCAAGAATACTACCAAGTTTGCAAATTTACTTCCAAGCTTTCTAATCCATTCCAAGTAATCATCTAAGATCAAGGAACCTTTGTTATTTACAGTAGGTTATCTTTCTAATTCAAGGTAATATTCATATTTAAACTTTGATTCAATTTCTACAACTATAACAATCTTATTTCGAGTGAAAATCTTACTTGAACAGTTTTCGTGTCATGATTCTGCTTCAAGAACTTTCAAGCCATCCAAGGATCCCTTGAAGCTAGATCCATTTTTTTCATTTCTAGTAGTTTTATCCAGAAAACTTTAGGTAGTAATGATGTTCATAACATCATTCTATTCATACATATAAAGCTATCTTATTCGAAGGTTTAAACTTGTAATCACTAGAACATAGTTTAGTTAATTCTAAACTTGTTCGCAAACAAAAGTTAATCCTTCTAACTTGACTTTTAAAATCAACTAAACACATGTTCTATATCTATATGATATGCTAACTTAATGATTTAAAACCTGAAAACACGATGAACACCATAAAATCCGATATACGCCGTCGTAGTGAAACTGGGGGCTGTTTTGGTTTGGATAATTAAAAACTATGATAAACTTTGATTTAAAAGTTGTTCTTCTGGGAAAATGATTTTTCATATGAACATGAAACTATATCCAAAAATCAAGGTTAAACTCAAAGTGGAAGTATGTTTTCTACAATGGTCATCTAGACGTCGTTCTTTCGACTAAAATGACTACCTTCACAAAAATGACTTGTAACTTATATTTTTGACTATAAACCTATACTTTTTCTATTTATATTCATAAAATAGAGTTCAATATGAAACTATAGCAATTTGATTCACTCAAAACGGATTTAAAATGAAGAAGTTATGGGTAAAACAAGATTGGATATTTTTGATCCTTTTAGCTACGGGAAATTGTTTAACAAATCTATACAAATCATATCCTAGCTAACTTATATTGTATTATACATGTATTCTAATATATTATGTAATCTTGGGATATCATAGACACGTATGCAAATGTTTTGACATATCATATCGACCCATGTATATATATTATTTGGAACAACCATAGACACTCTATATGCAGTAATGTTGGAGTTAGCTATACAGGGTTAAGGTTGATTCCAAAAATATATATACTTTGAGTTGTGATCTAGCCTGAGACGTGTATACACTGGGTCATGGATAATTTCAAGATAATATATATCGATTTATTTCTGTACATCTAACTGTGGACAACTAGTTGTAGGTTACTAACGAGGACAGCTGACTTAATACACTCAAATCTTTAAAACATAATAAAAATGGTTGTAATTATATTTTGATCATACTTTGATATATATGTACATATTTGTATAGGTTCGTGAATCGATCCGTGGCCAAGTCTTATTTCCGAGGAAGGAAATATCTGTGAAAGTGAGTTATAGTCCCACTTTTAAAATTTAATATTTTTGGGATGAAAATACATGCAGGTTTTATAAATGATTTACAAAATAGACACAAGTACGTGAAACTACATTCTATGGTTAAATTATTGAAATCGAATATGCCCCTTTTTATTAAGTTTGGTAATCTAAGAATTAGGGAACAGACACCCTAATTGACGCGAATCCTAAAGATAGATCTATTGGGCCTAACAAACCCCATCCAAAGTACCAGATGCTTTAGTACTTCGAAATTTATATCATATCCGAAGGGTGTCCCGGAATGATGGGGATATTCTTATATATGCATCTTGTTAATGTCGGTTACCAGGTGTTCACCATATGAATGATTTTTATCTCTATGTATGGGATGTGTATTGAAATATGAAATCTTGTGGTCTATTGTTACGATTTGATATATATAGGTTAAACCTATAACTCACCAACATTTTTATTGACGTTTAAAGCATGTTTATTCTCAGGTGAATACTAAGAGCTTTCGCTGTTGCATACTAAAATAAGGACAAGATTTGGTGTCCATGTTTGTATGATATTGTGTAAAAACTGCATTCAAGAAACATATGTCGATGTAATATATTTCTATTGTAAACCATTATTTAATGGTCGTGTGTAAACAGTATATTTTAGATTATCATTATTTGATAATCTACGTAATATTTTTAAAACCTTTATTGATAAAAATAAAGGTTATGGTTGTTTTAAAAATGAATGCAGTCTTTGAAAAACGTCTCATATAGAGGTCAAAACCTCGCAACGAAATCAATTAATATGGAACGTTTATAATCAATATGAATGAGACATTTCACACCTGGTAATCGACATTAAAAAGATGCATATAAAATATCCCCATCATTCCGGGACACCCATTGGACATGATAATTTCGAAGTACTAAAGCATTCCAAATTCCAAAATGGGGCTTGTTGGGCCCGATAGATCTATCTTTAGGATTCGCGTCAAATTGGGGGTCTGTTCCCAAATTCTTAGGCTACCAAGCTAAAAAGGGGCATATTCGGCTTCGATCATTCACCCATATAATGTAGTTTCATTTACTTGTGTCTATTTCGTAAAACATTTATAAACTTGCATGTATTCTCATCCCAAAATATTAGATTTTTAAAAGTGGGACTATAACTCACTTTCACAGATTTTTACTTCGTCGGGAAGTAAGACTTAGCCACTGGTCGATTCACGAACCTATAACAAATATGTACATATATATCAAAGTATGTTCAAAATATATTTACAACATTTTTAATACGTTTTAATGTTTTAAGTTTATTAAGTCAGCTGTCCTCGTTAGTAACCTACAACTAATTGTTCACAGTTAGATGTACTAAAAAAAAGCAATATATATTATCTCGAATCAATCCACGACCTCGTGTATACAAGCCCCAGGCTATGTCACAACTCAAAGTATATATAATATTTTGGAATCAACCTCAATCCTGTATAGCTAACTCCAACATTACTGCATATAGAGTGTCTATGGTTGTTCTGAAATATATATATAGATGGGTCGATATGATATGTCAAAACATTGTATTCGTGTCTATGGTATCCTAAGGTTACATAATATATTAGAATACATATATAATACAATATGAGTTAGCTAGGATATGATTAATATAAATTTGTTACCAATTTTCACATAGCTACAACAAGAAAAATTATCCAATCTTGTTTTACCCATAACTTCTCCGTTTTAAATCCGTTTTGAGTGATTCAAGTTGCTTTGGTTTCATATTGAACTTAAGTTGATGAATCTAAACAGAAAAAGTATAAGTTTATAGTTAGAAATATAGATTACAAGTCGTTTTTGTAAAGGTAGTCATTTCAGTCGAAAGAACGACGTATAGATGACCATTTTGGAAAACATACTTCCACTTTGAGTTTAACCATGATTTTTGGATATAGTTTCATGTTCATAATAAAAGTTATTTTCCCTGAAGAACAACTTTTAAATCAAAGTTTATCATAGTTTTTAATTAACTAACCCAAAACAGCCCGCGATGTTACTACAACGGCGTATATCCGGTTTTACGGTGTTTTTCGTGTTTTTGGGTTTTAAATCATTAAGTTATCATATCATATAGATGTAGAACATATGTCTAGTTGATTTTAAAAGTCAAGTTAGAAGGATTAACTTTTGTTTGCGAATAAGTTTAGAATTAACTAAACTATGTTCTAGTGATTACAAGTTTAAACCTTCGAATAAGGTAGTTTTATATATACGAATCGAATGATGTTATGAATATCATTACTACATCAGGTTTTGTGGATAAACCTACTGTAAATGAGAAATATAGATCTAGCTTCAAAGGATCCTTTGATGGCTTGAAAGTTCTTGAAGCAAAATCATGACACGAAAACAAGTTCAAGTAAAATTTTCACTCGAAATAAGGTTGTTAAAGTTATAGAAATTGAATCAAAGTTTGAATATGAGTATTACCTTGTATTAGAAAGATATCTTACTGTAAATAAGAAAGATTTCTTGAGGTTGGATGATCACTCAAAGTGTATTTGCAAGACTGGAAGTAAGCTAGCAAACTTGAAAGTGTTGTTGGTGTTTTCTTGAGTAGTTGTTTTATAATTTGGTTTATGTATGGATTTATGAACTAGATTGAGCTAGATTTTGTTGAAGATGATGAAAAACACTTAGAACAAAGGAAGAACACTTGAGAGAGAGTAATTTGATTCAAGAAAATTGCAAAGTGAATGTGTTTGTGAGCTCTCTAATTCACGTGAAGGTGCAGTGTCCATATAGGCTCCATTAGTTTGTAATTTTGTGAGATATTTCATGCTAGATGTTAAATGATGGTTCCCACATGGTTAGGTGACTCACATGGTCTGCTAAGAGCTAATCATTAGAGTGTATATACCAATAGTAAATACATTTAGAAGCTGTGTATTGTACGAGTACAAATACGAGTGCATACGAGTAGAATTGTTGATGAAAATGAATGAGGATGTAATTGTAAGCATTTTTGTTAAGTAGAAGTACTTTGATAAGTGTCTTGAATTCTTTCAAAAGTGTATGAATACATATTAAAATACTACATGTAAATACATTTTAACTGAGTTGTTAAGTCATCGTTAGTCGTTACATGTAAATGTTGTTTTAAAATCTTTAAGTTAACGATCTTGTTAAATGTTGTTAACCCATTGTTTATTATGTCAAATGAGATATTAAATCATTACATTATAATGATATTATGATATATTAATATATCATAGTATGATATATATATATATATATAGTTAAATGTTATTACAACGATAATCGTTACATATATGTCTCGTTTCGAAATCATTAAGTTACTAGTCTTGTTTTTTTTACATATGTAGTTCATTGTTAATATACTTAATGATATGTTTACTCATCATAATATCATGTTAACTATATATATATATATATATATATATATATATATATATATATATATATATATATATATATATATATATATATATATATATATATATATATATATAGTTTTTACAAGTTTTAACGTTCGTGAATCACCGGTCAACTTGGGTGGTCAATTGTCTATATGAAACCTATTTCAATTAATCACGTCTTAACAAGTTTGATTGCTTAACATGTTGGAAACACTTAATCATGTAAATAACAATTTTATTATATATATAAACATGGAAAAGTTCGGGTCACTACAGTACCTACCCGTTAAATAAATTTCGTCCCGAAATTTTAAGCAGTTGGAGGTGTTGACGTATCTTCTGGAAATAAGTGTGGGTACTTCTTCTTCATATGATCTTCTCATTCCCAGGTGAAATCGGGTCCTCTATGAGAATTTCATCGAACCTTAACAATTAGTATTTTGTTTTGCTTAAGTCTTTTAACCTCACGATCCATTATTTCGACGGGTTCTTCGATGAATTGAAGTTTTTCGTTGATTTGGATTTCGTCTAATAGAATAGTGAGATCTTCTTTAGCAAAACATCTCTTCAAATTTGAGATGTGGAAAGTGTTATGTACAGCCGCGAGTTGTTGAGGTAACTCAAGTCGGTAAGCTACTGGTCCGACACGATCAATAATCTTGAATGGTCCAATATACCTTGGATTTAATTTCTCTCGTTTACCAAATCGAACAACGCCTTTCCAAGGTGCAACTTTAAGCATGACCATCTCTCCAATTTCAAATTCTAAATCTTTTCTTTTAATGTCAGCGTTGCTCTTTTGTCGACTTTGGGCGGTTTTCAACAATTGTTGAATTTGGATGATCTTCTCGGTAGTTTCTTGTATTATCTCCGGACCCGTAATCTGTCTATCACCCACTTCACTCTAACAAATCAGAGACCTGCACTTTCTACCATAAAGTGCTTCAAACGGCGCCATCTCAATGCTTGAATGGTAGCTGTTGTTGTAGGAAAATTCTGCTAACGGAAGGTTTCGATCCCAACTGTTTTCAAAATCAATAACACATGCTCGTAGCATGTCTTCAAGCGTTTGTATCGTCCTTTCGCTCTGCCCATCAGTTTGTGGATGATAAACAGTACTCATGTCTAGACGAGTTCCTAATGCCTGCTGTAATGTCTGCCAGAATCTTGAAATAAATCTGCCATCCCTATCAGAGATAATAGAGATTGGTATTCCATGTCTGGAGACGACTTCCTTCAAATACAGTCGTGCTAACTTCTCCATCTTGTCATCTTCTCTTATTGGCAGGAAGTGTGCTGATTTGGTGAGACGATCAACTATTACCCAAATAGTATCAAAACCACTTGCTGTCCTTGGCAATTTTGTGATGAAATCCATGGTAATGTTTTCCCATTTTCATTCCGGGATTTCGGGTTGTTGAAGTAGACCTGATGGTTTCTGATGCTCCGCTTTGACCTTAGAACACGTGATGTGCAAGCAGAGGGGTACAAAATAGTTATATTTTTATTACGATACAATTTTACACAAGTTATTTATTTATTTACAGATGGGATATACCTAAACCTTGCTACAACACTATAGGCAGTGTACCTAATCGTAGAGTAGTACAGTTTTTAGTAAGTTCGGTTCGTTCCACAGGGAGACGATCACATTATATTTTTATATAACTATATTTGTACAAATATATATAATTATATATAATAATATTTATTATTATAAAAGAGGGTTTACCGTTTAATGACTGGTTTGTCGGTTTTATATCTTAAGTCACAATTTAAACCTAATGCAAAATATAAATGACGATAATTAAAGGTACGATGAAATATAAAATAAAATAATTATGCTTATTTAAACTTCCGTAATCATGATGTTTGACGTTTTGATTTTAATTTATTACCCTGGGTTATTTGTCCTTTGTCCTGGATGTAATTGAAACCTATCTGGTTTTTGTCCATAATAGTTCATCGGTCATAATTATAAAATGCTCGGCAAATTTAACCTTATACCCGAAGTCAAATATTCCAACTAATTGGGGATTCGAACTGTAACAAGGTCTTAATACTTTGTTTAATGAATACACCAGGTTATCGACTGTGTGTAGTCCAAGGTTTTAATACTTTGTTAACAATTACACCAATTACCCTTGAATGTAATCCACCCCTATTTTAATGAGTCCATTGACTATTAATCCATCCTCGTGTCCGGTCAAATGAACAATAATTCGTATTTATAAATATCCTGCCCATCGTATCTAATTAAGTGTATGTGGTTATATATAGATACGTGAAATTGTAACCTTTATATTAAATTAACAAGGTATCGTTAATTTAATATAAAGCCCATTAATAGCCCATAGTCTAATTTCCACAAGTGTCGTTCTTTTGTCCAAACCTCAATTATGGTCCAAAGCCCAATTACCCCATCTTAATATTTAGCTCAACATCACGATAACTTTGGCTCAAATAAGCATAATAATAACTTAAGTACGAGACATTAATTTAAAAAGGAGAACATAGCTTACATTGATTATTTATCGCGTAGTGTTACATGGATAGAGCTTTGACTTCAAAACCCGTAAAATAACCTTTGCATAACCCAAAACTAACTAATATAAAACTACACTATATATATATATATATATATATATATATATATATATATATATATATATATATATATATATATATATATATATATATATATATATTTATTATACAGAGGGAGTAAAGAGATTGAATTGGTGTATATAAACTGCAAAATTCGTCGCCTTTTATAGATGTGGCCAGCCTTTCCCTGCCATGCGATCGCATGGGATTAAGGAGGCCAAGCCATGCGATCGCATGGCCAGCCTGTCCAGGACACATTCTTCATTTGAAACGTGGGCAGATTTTATTTATTTATTATATAATATAATATATATAATTTTATATAATTATATATATATTATATTATATTCTTGTGCATAGTTGACTTATAATTTTCGGTCAATTGCGTTGCGCCTTGATAGTTGGCTCAGGTCCTAGTTCCAAATTTTCGAACGTCCTTTCGTACTATTTAATATCTTGTACTTTGCGTTTCGCAATTTGTAATTTGCACAAAAAATTATTTTCCTTAACTCCCAAAATCCGCGCAAGTCTTTTAACTCAATTTTTGGGCGCTTTTGAGTGCACTATGGCTTTAAGGACCCTTTTCCAGTTTTAGTGGCACTTTTTCTTCAATTCTTTATATATATATATATTCGTGCTTCGTCTTCGCATTTATTTATTTAAACGATTACAACATAAAAATAGAATAATTACAACTAAAAACTTTACATATTGGGATGATATTGCGACTAAATATATGTTCGTTTTGAGCACTATCAAATATCCCCACACTTGAGCGTTGCTTGTCCTCAAGCAATACAGAACTTGAAATTAAATCACACGAATCACTTCTTTATTCTTCACACTTTATACATTAGTGATTTTGATACGACGGTATAAACAATGATAGTAACGATGTGGTTTACAGTCCCACATGACTATAAAAATTTAGATCCTTAAGGAAATTGGATCATTATAAAAACATTTAATCTTTTAAAAATTCATTCTAGCTTTTACCCTAGATAAGTTTTCCGGAATAACCCTTCACCGGTGTTTGCAAATTGTTTTTGTGGGTTTTGTGGGTTTCAGATTTGAAAATTTTAGCTTAAAACTTGCGGTTTTATGTCACCCACTTGCTAACCTTGTATTAGGAAAGCAACACGTCAAGTTTACTTGTCCCGTATATTACCTTTCGGCAAACTACCGTCCTGTTGTAAAGGAAAGCGTTGAACAAGCAACTGTTAAGGCAATGCCTAATGACATGCATTTGATTATGGTCCAAAAACGTGTCGGATGTATTACTATACTTTGTAGGAGTAATAGTAAAGATCATCCTATGATTTTTCGGTCTGGCACAAAGTCCTGTCTTCGACCATGCTATGCAACCACCGTTCTTACGGTTGACACCCGATTTGGTTCAGATGACCTAATGAATTCCAGGTGAATTCCTAGGATTTTACGTTCAATGATAATGATCGCATTGAAAATGGGTTTTTAGAAAACAAATCGGTTTTAATTTTGATCAAAATATTTTCTCATTCAAGCTCGAGTTAAGATATCATTGAATTCCATGAGTTTGTAATTCTCAATCTTTAAGGTCAATCTCAAGGATTGAGTAATATCAGTCTTAAAAGGTGATTTTTAATCTTTAAGGAGATTATCCTTTCTGGGGATCTGATTCATTAGTCTTATCAAGCTAATTTGCACGGCGCCCTCCCCATTTTACGAGACAGATCCTCTCATGGTTAGGATAAGTCTGACCACTTGGCGACCCTGTTTGATGTTGAGGTCCGTGGATTTCCTACTGATTTTAGAGATGACTTTTCTAGATTTTTCGTCTACCTACAGCTGGTCTGGACTACAACTTCTTGACCTAAATCAAGAAGCGCGTGTCTTTTATGGAAGACTTTACTTCTTTTTAATGATGGAATTGATTCATCATGTAGATCCATCTTTTCTTTTATCTTTATTATAATATTGCGGGTAAAACAGTCAATTTAGTCCAAAACAAAAGCACCTGCAATAACTTTACAGAAACATGTGATAGATAGTTTTTTAATTGAATAACTTGATACATTCTCCCCACACTTGCCTTTTTTTTAAGCGTCTTTTTATATCCTAATAAATAAATTCAAGCATTTTAGTTGTTTCTTAATTTATGTCCTTTCCGAGGTAACAATAATTTCGGCATTAACACCTAGTTTTATCATTCATAAATATGTATAAACATGATTTTGAATTCATTTAGTTGAAAAATTTTAAAATTTTCACAATATTTAGAAAATAAGCCAAGTATAAACTCGAGAGAATTTGTATAAACCCGAGAGAATTTATAACCCTAAAATAAGAGGGAGAACATAATAACTTTGGCTCAGGTCCTGGTTCCGAATTTTCGAACGTCCTTTCGTACTATTTAATATCTTGTACTTTACGTTTCGCAATTTGTAATTTGCACAAAAAATTATTTTCCTTAACTCCCAAAATCCGCGCAAGTCTTTTAACTCAATTTTTGGGACGCTTTTGAGTGCACTATGGCTTTAAGGACCCTTTTCCAGTTTTAGTGGCACTTTTTCTTCAATTCTTTAATCTTCCTGCTTCGTCTTCGCATTTATTTATTTAAACGATTACAACTTAAAAATAGAATAATTACAACTAAAAACTTTACATATTGGGATGATATTACGACTATATATATGTTCGTTTGGAGTACTATCAACACGTCAAACATTCCCCTACGTATTTAGCAACATCAGCTTTCATACCTGGCCACCAAAAATATTTCTTGAGATCCTTGTACATCTTCCCCGTTCCAGGATGTATTGAGTATCTGGTTTTATGAGCTTCTCTAAGTACCATTTCTCTCATATCTCCAAATTTTGGTACCCAAATTCTTTCAGCCCTATTCCGTCTTCCCAAATATTAAGATACTTCTCCGATCCTTTGGGTATTTCATTCTTTAAATTTTTCTCTTTTAAAACTCCTTGTTGCGCCTCCTTTATTTGAGTAGTAAGGTTATTGTGAATCATTATATTCATAGCTTTTACTCGAATGGGATCTCTGTCCTTTCTGCTCAAGGCGTCGGCTACCACATTTGCCTTCCCCGGGTGGTAACGAATCTCAAAGTCGTAATCATTCAACAATTCAATCCACCTGCGCTACCTCATGTTCAGTTGTTTCTGATTAAATATGTGTTGACGACTTTTGTGATCGGTATATATAATACTTTTGGCCCCATATAAGTAGTGTCTCCAAGTCTTTAATGCAAAAACAACCGCGCGTAATTCCAAATCATGCGTCGTATAATTCTGCTCGTGAATCTTCAATTGTCTAGAAGCATAAGCAATTACCTTCGTTCGTTGCATTAATACACAACCGAGACCTTGCTTTGAGGCGTCACAATATATCAGAAAATCATCATTCCCTTCAGGTAAGGAAAATATAGGTGCCGTAGTTAAGTTTTTCTTTAACAATTGAAACGCTTTCTCTTGTTCATCCTTGTGATGACCCGAAAATTTCCGAACAAATTTAAACTTTATCTTTATATTATTCCAACACGATAAGCAAATGTTGTTAAGTTTAATCTCAAGAGTTTTAAACTATGTTTGTACATTCATTTAAACCTCGACCAAATTCCAATGATTCACGAACCATTAATTGAACGTATATGATTATATATGTATATGTGTATATATATATTATAACTTGAAAACATTAACAAAGTATTAAATGAATAATACTTTACATGAACGTAATTATTTCAAGATATTTATCAGCGGAATTAAAAGATAATATCTAATGATTGATTTATCAGATACATTGTATGATTACGAGTCTCTGTTGAAAGGTCCACTTTGATTTAAGAAACCTTTCCTTTTTAACGGTATTCGGAATTATTGTTAAAGTGATTTACAAGTAAGAACAAAAGTGTCAATTAACGGTAACTGGACAAAAATTAGTAGAGATTCCTGCTTAATTTTCAATGCATGCTTTACAATAACTTTCTCGTGACTCTTGATAAGTTAATTATTTAACTTTCATAAAATTAATAGTAAGAACATGAAATGTAAATGGATGTCGACAAAATAAGCAAATGGATATGTTGATCTAAAATGATTTCATACGTTTAATTGTCCATTGGACTTAACCCTACGATTCACGAATAAACTGTAAGTAAAAACTGGAAACCATTATGACTAATATATTATATGATTTTACTTTATGAAATGAAAATGTTTTATGATATAACAATTTCTATTATTTAAACCTTTGAATAAAATGATTTTGAATATAAGTAGTTTTGGAAAACTAAACCTTATAGTATTATTTGATTTAGTTTCAAACGTACGAAAACATTTTTTTTTCCGATATAATAGAATTTGATTATAAAATGTTTTTATGGATTTTCAATGATATGAAAATAAAAATAAAGATAAAATAAAGATTTCTAATGAGCACTAAAAGACTACAACATTTCATCTCAAGATTACAAGTTAAAATGATGGAAATCACTAAACCTGCGCACTTGCATGAGAAAAATCATAACTAAATCATACTGACTCGAAAAAGGGTGATTCCGATGTACAAACGATCGTAACTCAATAATCTACAACTTTCGTGAAGACACCATACGCGGATCACGTACCCATCTATGCGAAACGCGTAATGTTTCAAAACATTACGCAGAATTTGTAAACTTTACGCGAAACGTGTAATTTAGATCATTTATAGATGGATATTACGAAATGGTATGCATGCCTGTCAACTTTCGATGTAATGAAAGATTGTATTTTAAAACGAATGCAATGTTTGTAAAATGTATCATATAGAGGTCAAATACCTCACGATGTAATCATATGTTATTGTATTCGTTCTTATGGATTAGGACGGGTCATCTCATGTGGTATCAGAGCGGTGGTATTAGCGAACCAGGTCTGCATTAGTGTGTCTAACTGATAAGTCGTTAGGATGCATTAGTGAGTCTGGACTTCGACCGTGTCTGCATGTCAAAAGTTTTGCTTATCATTTTTAGTCGGAAATCATCTGCTTATCATCCTTAGGAAATTACCTGCTTATCATTATTATTCTAGACACGTCTTGCTACATTAATTGCATGAGTAGTGTATAGACAAAATTCATATCTTAGTGTAGCTGCTAAATCTGCTAAATCATATCTTATCGTATCTGTTACTTTAAACCTTGCCTGACATATCCCGCAAATTCCTCCGTAATCTACGAAATCTTTTGATCTATATATATAGATATCCTATGTAAATAGAATACCACCCGATAGCCGGAAAAATCATTTTATATCGAAAAATACTTTATCTAATCGTACGAAATGGAATTCGTCGTTAGTTCAAGTCACTCGGATTCCGAAATGGAATCTCACTCAAGATCCGAAAGCAGTGTGACCAGAATGGATCAACTAATCAGTCATCACCTATTCTGGATGAATTGGGGATGGGTTCGTAGCCTCCTCAATCATTGGAGACAAGAAGAAGGCGATCCTTTCCATCCACCACATTGCCCTTTTGACGAAGAACCTGAAGCACTTACCGGTGAACCAATCCGAAACACCATTTTCTCTCTCATTTCCCGAGTATCTCGTCATGATTATATACTACATCAAATTCTAGATTTTATTTATCCGCTCGTCCGAACCGACAATCACCCCGGTGTAATAGAAGAAGTCAACGAGCTTCGCGCTCGGGTAGTGGCTTTGGAGAATATGGTGCAAATGTTATAAACACCAACAGCAGCACCAGCAGCATAACCAGTACCACCATCATCAATGCCAAAAGTACCATTACCACCCCCAACCACAACCGCGTCGTAAATCTCAAATTCACAATCTGTCTCACGAGCATCAACGTCATACGCACCATAGATACCAAGGAGTACCAACAACAATAACTGACGAAGTATTAATTCATAACTTCATTGGAGAAACATTCCACGACGATTATGTAATCTCTAAAGTCTTAGAGATTATCTATTCTAACCCTAACCATAAATCAGATGAGTGAATAGAAATGATAGAAGGAAGAGTAGAAACCCTGATAAGAATGATGTGTGATTTATAAGCTAGACTTGTTTTACCAACAGCATCAACAGTACCATAGCATCACCATCACAGTCAATGCCGTCAGTGTCATCAGAATCAGCAGCACCTATAACATCACAAACTCCGTCAGTTCAAGAAACACTGTGGACATCATTACGAATCAATAACGCGTATATTGTATCAACGAGTTATGAAGTATTAACTCATTCCCTCTGAAGAAATTATATGTATATTTTATATATGTAAATTTTGAGATCAAAATAAATCTTTCTGTACTAAGCTATTATGTATGGATCTTAACTACTCGGTTAATTCATATTACTAATATGCTATGATATACATCATTCGTCAGCAACTTAACCATCATTAACTACAATCTCTGTTTTAATTCAATGAATTCCAGCTCATAATAAATCAAGTATATTATTCAAATATATGTTTGATTTTACACTTTCATCATCGATGTACTCGAAACTTTTCTGATAACATTATTCGTACCTTGCAAAATTCACAAGAATTCCACAACCACCAACATCATGCATCAATAAATAACGAAGTATTATTTCATAATTTCAATTTTATTGGATAAATACTCCGTAAAAGTTATGTAATTTCTAAAGCCTTTAGGGAATATTCAATTCTAGTTTCAACCGTAAATTTAATGAGTTTAATTTAGTATTAACTCATTAAAATCTATGTTACATATGAAGAAAGCATATATATATATATATATATATATATATATATATATATATATATATATATATATATATATATATATATATATATATATATATATATTGTCATAAAGACTGTAATAAAATTCTTTTGTACAAAATATTAATTGTGAAAATTTTTGAACGGGTAGGTAATACCCGAGATATATATATATATATATATATATATATATATATATATATATATATATATAAATTCACAATTTATATGTTACATTCTTCGAATCTGATTCAGCAAGCATCAATTATACTCACTACTCTCACAAAAATATACATTCTTTTATAGAAATCAAAACAACTATTCTCAACCAAATTTGATTACGTATTCTGATTTTGACAAATCAAAATTTATGTCAAGATTCAACCGGTATCATCACTCTTAGATTCATACATCTTTCAAAGCTATACTTTGACTTCAAAACTGTGCTAGAACAACATATGTATATTAACGATTACAATACGTGCTCAAACCCCTCGAAATTCCTGAAGACACTTCAAACAATGAATAATCGAGATGATGATCCAACCACATATTACCCACAGTTATGTATTTGAAAAGCTCTTGAAATCAAAGTCATAGTTTAACACGTATCCGTGTCAGATCCTTTGGCATTATCAGCAAAAATAACTGTGGGTGATTCCTTTTCAAATTAGTTAGTTTTGTCACAGCTCCAGCAAGTCAACTTCGACTTTTCAGTTGAAACAGTCTTATTATAACCTTGATATAGACGTTTCCCTTTCGTCATTGTTACCGGAGAACCTTTTATGTCTCACCACATTAGTAATAAACTTACCAACAACTTCACTGATATTTGACTTTCCAAAAAATCACTATATTTATCGAAACCCCATCATTTACTCATCTGCATCTTGTAACAAGAATTGTCATGCCAATTACTGAGAATCAGCAATCAGTATTTTGAAATCTTGCAGCATGTCTACGCCAACAGTTATAGGTGTATAACTATCTCCTAGACTTATATACTTCGAATGTGAAATTTTTGAAAACCACCCTAAACTGCGAATTAGTTCTTCGAAGTTTGGAAAATGCTGATGAAGCAGCAAAAACTGTAAACGACTTTAATAGTCAAAAGTTTGATGATAAAGAATAGTGTGTTGGAAAAGCTCAGAAAAAGAGAAGGTTTGGAACTGGAAAACGGATTAAGCAAACCATGAAGGAGGCTGTGAACAAATCACAAAGACTAAACCTGCCTTCAAAGAATCCAAATGATTCAGTGTCTGCTGAAATTATTATCGAATACCTTGCTCCTGACTCTAAACACTTACGGACAATATTCTTCATCATCCTCTGAGATTAGAAATTCTAAGATATCATCGTATCTTTCATTATAAATATCCTCCATATTTCTGAAGAAATTTTTATAATTATTCCTATCTGAAATCATTTACCTCTTCGCGCTATCTGTATTATATCATAAAAGAGACTATGTTAGTTTCTAAATTCTGAAACTTTCGAGTTTAAAATAGAAATATTTTTGAAGTAATGTTGGGAACTGAAGCATGAGTCAGTATAATATAATGACACTTGATCAATGTGATTATATTACAGTAATTCATGCTGAGTTTCTAATGAAACATGATGATTCACAGACCATACTGTCATCATGTGCCATGTTACACGACTCTTGTATTCTACTTAATCTCTAAAAATATCAAGAAAATATTTTCTTGATGATTCGATCTTTTTCGAGGTATTCTGATAATTTGACAAATCAAGATCGTGCCATTACGATTTCCTTCTTAGAACATTAACAATGTTTATTCCAAAATTTTTATCTGCGAATTATGGACCATTATAAGCGGTACTTACTCGCAAGAAGAAGAAATGAAAGGACCAAGCTCCAAAACAGAAATTGGGATATAAATCGCAGCAAATAAAAGAGAGCATTAATTGGAGATGACAATGATTATAGAAGACAGAATTAGGGACATCGAAATATAAGGGAAGATATAAAACCCAACAACCACCCAGAAATTATAAACCGTATATGTCGATGCATATAGCAATATAAAGACACGGGAGAACTAGAAACACTATAAACCCAAGAGTATAGTAGAAGTAAATAGATTCTTCCGGCGGTAGATGAAAAAGAAGAATGACCGATATGAAGGTTAGGAGTATATCAAGAATCAGAACTGGATGAAGCATATTAACGAATGTTTTAAAGTATGAGTTGAGGGAGAAGGAATAGAAGGTGTGAGTTGTAAGGAAACAAAGGAGGTGGATTTATAGTAAAATATTCGACAGAGAAATCAAAACAGATGATCGCATTTAAAACGGATCCTAATTCCCTTGATTACCAAAGAATCAAATCTTATTACGAAGATTTTCTCCAAATCTCTTGAACTTAGAAATCAATCCTATCCACGTCAAAAGATATGACGAATCTATATCTACTCATTTCACTATTTTGGTGATAGCTTCACTCGTACTCTTCACAAATTCAAATGATTTTATCCTTATTACTCAATGATGATAAAACCCTAATCTTTAGCATATGTGCTTCATGAAAACATACTTATTGTCAGCCATGACCAGCCCAATCAAATTTCGGGATGAAATTTCTTTAACGGGTAGGTACTATGATGACCCGGAAATTTCCGAACAAATTTAAACTTTATCTTTATATTATTCCGACACGATAAGCAAAGGTTGTTAATTTGAATCTTAAGAGTTTTAAACTATTTTTGTACATTCATTTAAACCTCGACCAAATTCCAATGATTCACGAACCATTAATTGAACGTATATGATTATATGTGTATATATATATTATAACTTGAAAATGTTAACAAAGTATTAGATGAATAATACTTTACATGAATGTAATTATTTCAAGATATTTATCAGCGGAATTAAAAGATAATATCTAATGATTGATTTATCAGATACATTGTATGATTACGAGTCTCTGTTGAAAGGTCCACTTTGATTTAAGAAACCTTTCCTTTTTAACGGTATTCGGAATGATTGGTAAAGTGATTTACAAGTAAGAACAAAAGTGTCAATTAACGGTAACTGGACAAAAGTTAGTAGAGATTCCTGCTTAATTTTCAATGCATGCTTTACAATAACTTTCTCGTGACTCTTGATAAGTTAATTATTTAACTTTCATAAAATTAATAGTAAGAACATGAAATGTAAATGGATGGCGACAAAATAAGCAAATGGATATGTTGATTTAAAACGATTTCATACGTTTAATTGTCCATTGGACTTAACCCTACGATTCACGAATAAACTATAAGTAAAAACTGGAAACCATTATGACTTATATATTATATGATTTTACTTTATGAAATGAAAATGTTTTATGATATAACAATTTCTATTATTTAAACCTTTGAATAAAATGATTTTGAATATAAGTAGTTTTGGAAAACTAAACCATATAGTATTATTTGATTTAGTTTCAAACGTACGAAAACTTTTTTTTTCTCGATATAATAGAATTTGATTATAAAATGTTTTTATGGATTTTCAATGATATGAAAATAAAAATAAAGATAAAATAAAGATTTCTAATGAGCACTAAAAGACTACAACATTTCATCTCAAGATTACAAGTTAAAATGATGGAAATCACTAAACCTGCGCACTTGCACGAGAAAAATCATAACTAAATCATACTGACTCGAAAAAGGGAGATTCTAGTGTCCAAACGACCATAACTCAATAATCTACAACTTTCGTGAAGACACCATACGCGGATCGCGTACCCATCTACGCGAAACACGTAATGTTTCAAAACATTACGCAGGATTTGTAAGCTTTACGCGAAACGTGTAATGTTTATATAATTGAGGCGGCTTCACTATTCTTCACTATTATATATCATATTATTATATTATATTATTATATTATTTAAATTATGATCAATCATCGGTTAGGTGAGGAATACTTCCTTTAAAGCTCGATCATTTTCGCGTACTGATTCACAAATTCAATCTATCAATCTATAGTACTCCCTCTCTCTATATATATTAATTATTATTATTATTATTATTATTATTATTATTATTATTATTATTATTATTATTATTATTATTATTATTATTATTATTATTAAGATTAATATTGTTATTAAACTTATAAGAAGGAGTGTTATATTAGTATTATACATATAAATACTACGACGGTGTGCTGCTCGAGTGGTTTAAAATGGGTTTTAAAAATTGGTTTTCGAGTAGGATAGGGCTAAGAAAATAATGGGTTATAGCTATGGAAGTGATGGGTATGGTTCATGGGTATGCTCGTGAGGTCAAACTAGTGTTTATCATCTCCGTTGCGTCTACGTACCTTTCCTGCAATATTGAATTTCAATATTGATATGTGAGCACTCATAACTTAACTTTTATATATTAGTAGTGTATCCCTGACTAGTGCTCGAGTATATAGGATTATGCATGCTTGTATTTTTGATATTATCGTTAGATAGGTAATGTTGAATCCTGAATTAGTTACATATACGGTTGAGATAAGGTATAAGATATGCATGTCATTGGAAAGCTAGCGAAAAATTAAGAACTTTTCATTTAGATGTCGAATGGTTTCGATGAACGGATTAGAAGTTATAGTCAATTGTATTTTTGTATTATTATTAAAAATGATTAGTATTATCGTCGTTATTATCGTCGTTCTAGTTTTTATCTAATTATTATTATTATTATTATTATTATTATTATTATTATTATTATTATTATTATTATTATTATTATTATTATTATTATTATTATTATTATTATTACGATTATTATCATTATCATTATCATTATCCATAAAATGTATTATGATTAAAAATTGTTATTTTATTATTATTACTATCATTATTATCGTTAAAGTTATAATTAGTATTATCATTAATATTATCGTAATATTTATTACCATTAGTATTATTATAACTAGAAACTAATATTAGTAACACCTAATTATTATAATTACTATTATTATCATTAACACGAACGAGATATAAAAGATGATTAAAAGCTATTAAATGAATCGATTAAGAAATAATGTGCATGAGTATCATGATGAAATTAAAATATTGTAAGATATTGATTAGATAAAATTATCGTTCTTATTATTTTTTTTTATCATTATCATTATTATTATTAAAAGTATCGTTAGTATTAAAACTATCATTTTAACAAAAATTATCATTTTAATAGAAATGTCATTGTTATCATAAAATATCATTATTATTACTATTTTAAATAAAATTATTATTTTGTAATAATTATCATTTTATCATAATATCTTTTTTTTAATAAATATAAATATTGATATTTTTATTAATAGAATAATAATAATCATTATTACAAAATAATACAACTTTTGCTTATTATTATTATCAAGGTTATTTTATCAAATAAATATAATATAAATACCTTAATAGAATCTATCATAATATTTTTATAATATTAAATGAACTTTATAAATTTTACTACTTAAGATATATAAAAGTATATTTTTATTTATTAATAAATGAATTATATTATTTACTCAATTAAATCTTTTAAAAATATTTAAAAATATAAAACGACGTTATTTAAACTATATAATAATCATGTATAAATTTTGGAAATGATTTTGAGTCAAATTGACTTTTGTTGACTTTTGCATATTAGTCTCGAGCATTAGGATTGTGATACACTACGACTTGACCTAAATTGTTAGACAAATATTGACCAACATATAAATATATATAATTAATATAGGTTCGTGAATCCGAGGACAGCCTTGCACTTGTTCAATGACTTTATATGTATTTTTACTACGAAATACAGTATGGTGAGTTTCATTTGCCTTTTTACCCTTTATATTTTTGGGCTGAGAATACATGCGCAATTTTTATCAATGTTTTACGAAATAGACACAAGTAATTGAAAATACATTATATGGGTGAATGATCGAAGCCGAATATGCCCCTTTTGCTTGGTAACCTAAGAATTAGTAAATCGATATACTAATTGATGCGAATCCTAAAGAAAGATCCATTGGGCTTAACGAACCCTATCCAAAGTACCTTATGCTTTAGTACTTCGATGTTGTTTTATCATGTCCGAAGGATTTCTCGGAATGATAGGGGATATTCTTATATGCATCTTGTTAATGTCGGTTACCAGGTGTTCACCTTATGAATGATTTTTGTCTCTATACATGGGACGTATATTTATGAGAACTGGAAATGAAATACTTATGGTCTATTAAAATGATGGAAATGAATGATTATGATAAACTAATGAACTCATCAACCTTTTGGTTGACACTTTAAAGCATGTTTATTCTCAGGTATAAAAGAAATCTTCCGCTGTGCATTAGCTCATTTTAAAGATATTACTTGGAATCATTCATGGCATATTTCAAAAGACGTTGCATTCAAGTCATTGAGTTCAGTAAAGATTAAGATTAAGTAAATGACAAATTAGATCATTTATAGATGGATATTACGAAATGGTATGCATGCCTGTCAACTTTCAATGTAATGAAAGATTGTCTTTTAAAATGAATGCAATGTTTGTAAAATGTATCATATAGAGGTCAAATACCTCGCGATGTAATCATATGTTATTGTATTCGTTCTTATGGATTAGGACGGGTCATCTCAATCCTTCCATTCAAATTTCCTCCCTTTATGCGTTAATGCAGTCAAGGTTTGGTTATTCTGGAAAAATCTTGGATAAACCTTCTGTAGAAACCAGCTAGTCCTAAAAATTGGCGTATATGCTTCGGAGTTTTCGGGGTTTCCCACTTTTCAACGGTCTCAATCTTTACTGGATCTACCTGAATACCTTCTTTGTTCACTATGTGACCGAAGAATTGAACTTCTTCTAACCAAAATGCACACTTTGAAAACTTAGCGTACAGTTTTTATTTTCTTTGCAACTCTAGCACTTTTCTTAAATGTTCTTCGTGCTCTTGATCATTCTTCGAGTAAATAAGTATATCATCAACGAAAGCAATGACAAACTTGTCAAGATATGGCCCACACACTCGGTTCATGAGGTCCATGAACACAGCTGGTGCGTTAGTCAATCCAAATGGCATAACCATAAACTCGTAATGACCGTAACACGTCCTAAAAGCAGTCTTCGGAATGTCATCCTCCTTCACCCGCATTTGGTGATACCCAGAACGTAAATCAATCTTCGAATAAACCGACGAGCCTTGTAGTTGATCAAATAAGTCGTCGATTCTCGATAATGGGTAACGGTTCTTGATGGTAAGTTTGTTCAAATCTCGGTAGTCAATACACAACCTTAATGTACCATCTTTCTTCTTGACAAACAGAACATGAGCTCCCCATGGTGATGTACTTGGTCGAATGAAACCACGCTCTAAAAGTTCCTGTAATTGACTTTGTAATTCTTTCATTTCGCAGGGTGCGAGTCTGTATAGAGCACGAGCTATTGGTGCAGCTCCTGGTATAAGGTCTATTTGAAATTCAACGGATCGATGTGGGGGTAATCCCAATAATTCTTTCGAAAATACATCGGGGAATTCTTTTGCGACGGGAACATCACTGATGTTCTTTTCTTCAGGTTTAACTTCCTTGATGTGTGCTAGAATGACGTAACAACCTTTTCTTATTAGTTTTTACTCCTTCAAACTACTAATAAGATTTAATTTTGCGTTGTTCTTTTCTCCGTACACCATTAAAGGTTTTCCTTTTTCACGCATAATGCGAATCGCATTTTTGTAACAAACGACCTCTGCTCTCACCTTTTTCAACCAGTCCATGCCAATTATTATATCGAAACTCCCTAACTCGACTGGTATTAAATCAATTTTAAACGTTTCATCCCCCAGTTTAATTTCTCTATCCCGACATATATTATCTGCTGAAATTAATTTACCGTTTGCTAATTCGAGTAAAAATTTACTGTCCAAAGGCGTCAATGGGCAACTTAATTTAGCACAAAAATCTCTACTCATATAGCTTCTATCCGCACCCGAATCAAATAAAACATAAGCAGATTTATTGTCAATAAGAAACGTACCCGTAACAAGCTCCGGGTCTTCCTGCGCTTCTGCCATATTAATATTGAAAACTCTTCCGCGGCCCTGCCCATTAGTATTCCCCTGATTTGGGCAATTACTTCTAATGTGGCCTGGTTTTCCATATCCATAACAAACAAAGGCGGCATTACTTGTTTCGATACTATTTGTCCCTTTAGTTCTGTTAAACTTGTGGTCTATTAAAATGATGGAAATGAATGATTATGATAAACTAATGAACTCATCAACCTTTTGGTTGACACTTTAAAGCATGTTTATTCTCAGGTATAAAAGAAATCTTCCGCTGTGCATTAGCTCATTTTAAAGATATTACTTGGAATCATTCATGGCATATTTCAAAAGACGTTGCATTCAAGTCGTTGAGTTCAGTAAAGATTAAGATTAAGTAAATGACAAGTTAGATCATTTATAGATGGATATTACGAAATGGTATGCATGCCTGTCAACTTTCGATGTAATGAAAGATTGTCTTTTAAAACGAATGCAATGTTTGTAAAATGTATCATATAGAGGTCAAATACCTCGCGATGTAATCATATGTTATTGTATTCGTTCTTATAGATTAGGACGGGTCATCTCAATCCTTCCATTCAAATTTCCTCCCTTTATGCGTTAATGCAGTCAAGGTTTTGTTATTCTGTAAAAATCTTGGATAAACCTTCTATAGAAACCAGCTAGTCCTAAAAATCGGCGTATATGCTTCGGAGTTTTCGGGGTTTCCCACTTTTCAACGGTCTCAATCTTTACTGGATCCACCTGAATACCTTCTTTGTTCACTATGTGACCGAGGAATTGAACTTCTTCTAACCAAAAATGCACACTTTGAAAACTTAGCGTACAGTTTTTCTTTTCTTAGCAACTCTAGCACTTTTCTCAAATGTTCTTCATGCTCTTGATCATTCTTCGAGTAAATAAGTATATCATCGATGAAAACAATGACAAACTTGTCAAGATATGGCCCACACACTCGGTTCATGAGGTCCATGAACACAGCTGGTGCGTTAGTCAATCCAAACGGCATAACCATAAACTCGTAATGACCATAACACGTCCTAAAAGCAGTCTTCGGAATGTCATCCTCCTTCACCCGCATTTGGTGATACCCAGAACGTAAATCAATCTTCGAATAAACCGAAAAGCCTTGTAGTTGATCAAATAATTCGTCGATTCTCGGTAATGGGTAACGGTTCTTGATGGTAAGTTTGTTCAACTCTCGATAATCGATACACAACCTTAATGTACCATCTTTCTTCTTGACAAACAGAACAGGAGCTACCCATGGTGATGTACTTGGTCGAATGAAACCACGCTCTAAAAGTTCCTGTAATTGACTTTGTAATTCTTTCATTTCGATGGGTGCGAGTCTGTATGGAGCACGAGCTATTGGTGCAGCTCCTGGTATAAGGTCTATTTGAAATTCAACGGATCGATGTGGGGGTAATCCCAGTAATTCTTTCGGAAATACATCGGGAAATTCTTTTGCGACGGGAACATCGCTGATGTTCTTTTCTTCACGTTTAACTTCCTTGATGTGTGCTAGAATGACGTAACAACCTTTTCTTATTAGTTTTTACTCCTTCAAACTACTAATAAGATTTAATTTTGCGTTGTTCTTTTCTCCGTACACCATTAAAGATTTTCTTTTTTCACGCATAATGCGAATCGCATTTTTGTAACAAACGACCTCTGCTCTCACCTTTTTCAACCAGTCCATGCCAATTATTATATCAAAACTCCCTAACTCGACTGGTATTAAATTAATTTTAAACGTTTCATCCCCCAGTTTAATTTCTCTATCCCGACATATATTATCTGCTGAAATTAATTTACCGTTTGCTAATTCGAGTAAAAATTTACTATCCAAAGGCGTCAATGAGCAACTTAATTTAGCACAAAAATCTCTACTCATATAGCTTCTATCCGCACCCGAATCAAATAAAACATAAGCAGATTTATTGTCAATAGGAAACGTACCCGTAACAAGCTCCGGGTCTTCCTGCGCTTCTGCCGTATTAATATTGAAAACTCTTCCGCGGCCATGCCCATTAGTATTCCCCTGGTTTGGGCAATTACTTCTAATGTGGCCTGGTTTTCCATATCCATAATAAACAAAGGCGGCATTACTTGTTTCGACACTATTTGTCCCTTTAGTTCTGTGAAACTTTGGTCCGTAGACCTCACACTTTTTTGCACCATGGCCAGTTCTTTTACACTTGGTGCAAAATGTCATGTAGAACTCATTCTAGTGGTACTCTTTACACCTTTGGCATTTTTGGTTTTTGTTGCCATTGTTTTTATTGAGGTTGTTGTTGGGATTGTTGTTGAAACGGTTGTTGTAGTTGTTATTATTGTTGGGACGTTTGTTGTAGTTATTGTTAGGATTGCGGTTATTGTTGCGATTGTTGTTGCGGTTGTTGGGATAGTTGTTGCGATTGTGATTGTAATTGTTATTGTTGTTGTACCGGTGATTCTTGTCACCGTTTTCCTCCCACTTTCTCTTGAGTTGTTTCGTGTTGGCTTCTTCGGCCGCCTGCTCTTTAATTCTTCCCTCAATCTGATTTATGAGTTTATGAGCCATTCGACTTGCCTTTTGTATGGAAGCGGGCTCGTGTGAACTCACATCTTCTTAAATCCTTACTGGTAACCCTTTTACAAACAAGTCGATCTTCTCTTCTTCATCTTCGAATGCTCCAGGACACAATAGGCACAACTCTGTGAATCGTCGTTCATATGTGGTAATGTCGAACCCTTGTGTTCGTAACTCTCTAAGTTCTACCTTGAGCTTATTGACTTCGTTTCTAGGACGGTACTGTTCATTCATCAATTGCTTGAATGCCGACCACAGTAGTGCGTAAGCAGCATTTTGTCCTACCTGTTCAAGATAGGTGTTCCACTACGTTAACGCAGTACCTGTGATGGTGTGCGTAGCATACTTAACTTTGTCCTATTCAGTATACTTACTTATGGCAAACACCGATTCAACCTTCTCGGTCCACCGTTTCAATCCGATTGGACCCTCGGTTCCATCAAATTCTAAAGGTTTGCAGGCAGTGAATTCTTTGCAGGAGCATCCTACCCAATTTCTTGTGAAATTAATTCCACTGCTAGATCTAGAGTTATTGTTATTTTGCATTTGCAGCCTGTACTACGGCTATATTTGCTGCAAGGAAAACACGGAAGTTTTCCTCGCTCATGTTCAAATTCTGACGAGTCGCCGGTGCCATTTCCTTCAAAAATAGCCAAAAGAATTGAGTTAATCATATAGAATTTAAGAGTAGTCAATAGTATTTTGTAGCAGTATATGAACTTATTTATCAAAGCTTTTTCTTCATATTAGCATTTTATAGTTTTAATTCGGGTAGTACCTATCCGTTAAGTTCATACTTACTAGCTACTATACAACTCAACTACTACGTTTCTATATGAAAAACTTATTACAATAATATTTCGCGTTCAAACTTTATACAAAATATTACAAACTTACAATACCGCTATTATACATATAGGATGAAATATAGCACATAATAACTTTGCTACCCGGCAGCTATAAGGGCAATTCTAGTTAATACGTAAGTTGTTCAGCAAAAGAAATAAAGACACGTAATTCATATGTCCAGAAACAAGTCATGCATTCTGGTTTTACTAAGACGACTTCTCATCCTTGGTCTTGTGGAAAGTAACTGTTATGACCATTGGATAGGTAGCATGTTGTAATGTCGTTAAAAGGACGAGGGTTTCGTAATGTCCAACAGCCCCGTAATAATCTAAAAACCTTGTTTCTCACCCCAACTACTGAATTCGTCACTTGTGGGAAGGTTTTATTTAAAAGTTGTAACCCGATGTTCTTTTTCTCATTTTGGTAAGAAGCGAACATCAATAACCCGTAAGTATAACATGCTTCATTATGTTGCATGTTAGAAGCTATTTCTAACTCACGAAATCCTATGTTGGGATATGTTGAGTCAAAATAGGTTCTTAACCCTTAGCGTAAAATTACATTTGGGTTCCCAGCATTTAACGCTTTAAAGAAAACACGGCGTAACTTACGGTCTCCCTAATGTGATATACCCCACCTATCAAAGGAAAGCCTTTTATAAACTAAGGCAATTCTGGAAAGTCCTTCAAATGTTTGACAAGTTAATTTCGCCATAACTAATTATGCTGATGAATTCTGATCGACTCTAGACAAGATTTCCTCAATCATATCCTCTGGTAGGTCTTCTAAAATATTCGGTTGTCTACCCTTAACGTCCATTTTGTTTTTATACTGTAAAATAGACAAGGATTAGATTCGTAAAAGATAATTAACAAACAATACAAGCAATTTTTACATAGAACATAAAAGTACAAGCACACTATAATACATATAATACACAACATGATTACAAATATCTAATCTGAATCACTGGTTTCTTCTTCTTTGGACTTGGTTCGTTTTCCTAATTTCTTAGGGATATATGGTGTTCCTCTAATACGAGCCGTCGTTTTCCACAATGGTTTAGAAAAACCTGGTGGTTTAGAGGTTCCCGGGTTATTGTTACAATTTAGGAAATACGGATTTTTACGATACATATAAAGTTCATCGGGGTTGGAAATAGGTTTCTCTATTTTTATACCTTTTCCCTTATTATTTTCTTTTGCTTTATTAAATTGGGTCGAGGTAATTTCTATAACATCATCGGAATCCTCATCGGGATCCGATTCATCGAAAAATTGGTAATCATTCCAATAATTTGCTTCCTCGGCAGAAACACCATTGACCATTTTTAACTTTGGTCCGTTGGTTGAGAATTTTCTTTTATTTAATCGATTTACTGTAGGTATCAATATTTCTTCCTCCGGAACCTCTTCTTCTTCCGGTTCCTCCTCTTCCGGTTCCTCTTCAGGAATTTGTGAATCTTCCCAAAGTATATTCGACTCTTCATTATTATTAGGCGAGTCGATGGGATTTGTACTAGTGGTAGACATCTATCACACAATATCAAACATATTAAGAGGTTAATATATCACATAATAATTACATGATAATAATATATAGTTTCCAACAAAAGTGTTAAGCAATCGTTTTTAAAGAAAACACGGTCGAAGTCGAGACTCACTAATGTATCCTAACAAACTCGATAAGACACACTAATGCAAATTTTTGGTTCTCTAAGACCAACGCTCGGATACCAACTTAAATGTCCCGTTCATATTGATTATAAACGTTCCATATTAAATGATTTCGTCGCGAGGTTTTGACCTCTATATGAGACGTTTTTCAAAGACTGCATTCATTTTTAAAACAACCATAACCTTTATTTTATCGATAAAGGTTTTAAAAAGCATTACGTAGATTATCAAATAACGATAATCTAAAATATACCGTTTACATACGACCATTACATAATGGTTTACAATAAGAATATATTACATCAAAAATAAGTTTCTTGATTGCAGTTTTTACACAATATCATACAAGCATGGACTCCAAATCTTGTCCTTATTTTAGTATGCAACAGCGGAAGCTCTTAATAATCACCTGAGAATAAACATGCTTAAAACGTCAACAAAAATGTTGGTGAGTTATAGGTTTAACCTATATATTATCAAATCATATTAATAGACCACAAGATTTCATATTTCAATATACATCCCAATCATAGAGATAAAAATCATTCATATGGTGAACACCTGGTAACCGACATTAACAAGATGCATATAGAATATCCCCATCATTCCGGGACACCCATCAGACATGATAATTTCGAAGTACTAAAGCATTCTAAATTCCAGAATGGGGCTTGTTGGGCCTGATAGATCTATCTTTAGGATTCGCGTAAATTTAGGGGTCTGTTCCCAAATTCTTAGGCTACCAAGCTAAAAAGGGACATATTCGTCTTCGATCATTCACCCATATAATGTAGTTTCATTTACTTGTGTCTATTTCATAAAATATTTATAAACTTGCATGTATTCTCATCCCAAAATATTAGATTTTTAAAAGTGGGACTATAACTCACTTTCACATATTTTTACTTCGTCGGGAAGTAAGACTTGGCCACTGGTCGATTCACGAACCTATAACAAATATGTACATATATATCAAAGTATGTTCAAAATGTATTTACAACATTTTTAATACGTTTTAATGTTTTAAGTTTATTAAGTCAGCTGTCATCGTTAGTAACCTACAACTAATTGTCCACAGTTAGATGTACATAAATAAAGCAATATATATTATCTCGAATCAATCCACGACCTCGTGTATACAAGCCTCAGGCTAGATCACAACTCAAAGTATATATAATATTTTGGAATCAACCTCAACCCTGTATAGCTAACTCCAACATTACTGCACATAGAGTGTCTATGGTTGTTCCGAAATATATATATATATATATATATATATATATATATATATATATATATATATATATATATATATATATATATATATATATATATATATATATATATATATATATATATAGATGGGTCGATATGATATGTCAAAACATTGTATTCGTGTCTATGGTATCCCAAGATTACATAATATATTAGAATACATGTATAATACAATATGAGTTAGCTAGGATATGATTAATATAGATTTGTTACCAATTTTCACGTAGCTACAACAAGAAAAATTATCCAATCTTGTTTTACACATAACTTCTTCGTTTTAAATCCGTTTTGAGTGATTCAAGTTGCTATGGTTTCATATTGAACTTAAGTTTATGAAGATTCCCCTTTTATGTGGAAAAGGCCCGTATCAATAATTATGATTTTACGTATGGACAATTCCTCAATATCTTGTTCATTCGCAACAAAATATTTTCTAAACAGAAAAAGTATAAGTTTATAGTCAAAAATACAGATTACAAGTCATTTTTGTAAAGGTAGTCATTTCAGTCGAAAGAACGACGTCTAGATGACCATTTTGGAAAACATACTTCCACTTTAAGTTTAACCATGATTTTTGGATATAGTTTCATGTTCATAAGAAAAATCATTTTCCCAGAAGAACAACTTTTAAATCAAAGTTTATCATAGTTTTTAATTAACTAACCCAAAACAGCCCGCGGTGTTACTACGACGGCGTATATCCGGTTTTACGGTGTTTTTCGTGTTTTCAGGTTTTAAATCATTAAGTTAGCATATCATATAGATATACAATATGTGTCTAGTTGATTTTAAAAGTCAAGTTAGAAGGATTAAATTTTGTTTGCGAACAAGTTTAGAATTAACTAAACTATGTTCTAGTGATTACAAGTTTAAACCTTCGAATAAGGTAGTTTTATATATACGAATTGAATGATGTTATGAACATCATTACTACCTCAGGTTTTGTGGATAAACCTACTGGAAATGAGAAAAATAGATCTAGCTTTAAAGGATCCTTGGATGGCTTGAAAGTTCTTGAAGCAAAATTATGACACGAAAACAAGTTCAAGTAAGATTTCCACTCGAAATAAGATTGTTAAAGTTATAGAAATTGAATCAAAGTTTGAATATGAGTATTACCTTGTATTAGAAAGATATCTTACTGTAAATAAGAAAGATTTCTTGAGGTTGGATGATCACTCAAAGTGTATTTGCAAGATTGGAAGTAAGCTAGCAAACTTGGAAGTGTTGTTGGTGTTTTCTTGAGTAGTTGTTTTATAACTTGGTTTATGTATGGATTTATGAGCTAGATTGAGCTAGATTTTGTTGAAGATGATGAAGAACACTTAGAACAAAGGAAGAACACTTGAGAGAGAGTAATTTGATTCAAGAAAATTTCAAAGTGAATGTGTTTGCGAGCTCTCTAATTCACGTGAAGGTGTAGTGTCCATATAGGCTCCATTAGTTTGTAATTTTGTGAGATATTTTATGCTAGATGTTAAATGATAGTTCCCACATGGTTAGGTGACTCACATGGGAGGCTAAGAGTTGATCATTGGAGTGTATATACTAATAGTAAATACATTTAGAAGCTGTGTATTGTACGAGTACAAATACGAGTGCATACGAGTAGAATTGTTGATGAAAATGAATGAGGATGTAATTGTAAGCATTTTTGTTAAGTAAAAGTACTTTGATAAGTGTCTTGAAGTCTTTCAAAAGTGTATGAATAAATATTAAAACACTACATGTAAATACATTTTAACTGAGTCGTTAAGTCATCGTTAGTCGTTACATGTAAATGTTGTTTTGAAACCTTTAAGTTAACGATCTTGTTAAATGTTGTTAGCCCATTGTTTATTATATCAAATGAGATATTAAATCATTACATTATCATGATATTATGATATATTAATATATATATATATATATATATATATATATATATATATATATATAGTTAAATATTGTTACAACGATAATCGTTACATATATGTCTCGTTTCGAAATCATTAAGTTAGTAGTCTTGTTTTTTTTACATATGTAGTTCATTGTTAATATACTTAATTATATGTTTACTCATCATAAATCATGTTAACTATATATATATATATATATATATATATATATATATATATATATATATATATATATATATGACATCATATAGTTTTTACAAGTTTTAACGTTCGTGAATCACCGGTCAACTTGGGTGGTCAATTTTCTATATGAAACCTATTTCAATTAATCATGTCTTAACAAGTTTGATTGCTTAACATGTTGGAAACACTTAATCATGTAAATAACAATTTCATTATATATATATATATATATATATATATATATATATATATATATATATATATATATATATATATATATATATATATATATAACATGGAAAAGTTCGGGTCACTACACGTAAAGATGCGGAGGTGACTGCGACTGAGACAAAAACCGCATTGATTGATGAAAGGAAGAAAAACCGCAAGCTAGTGGGGGCGGTTGATCAGGCGAAAGGGGAGACCGAGCGTCTGCGGGTAGAGCTTGAAAAGGTGCGCAGGGAGAAGGATGACGCGGTGACTGGCTGTGAGCTGGAAGAGGCGGACTTGTTGAAGCTTCGCATCTCCCTTCCTACCATTGCACAAAAGGTGATGGACTCGGAGCCCGTATCTGAAAAGTTCAATGCCTATGTCGATGCGGTGAAGGAGCATGACCGCAACAAGGTGATGCTAGAGGTGATCCAAGGTTGCGGCCTTATGCCACCGTACCCCGAAATTGTACAGAAGTATTTGAAGGAGGGTACAGCTACGGTGCTACTTGAAGCTGAGCCGGCCATCCAGTCCATCCCAATCCCCTTACTAAACGATTTTGCTGCGGACCCGAATATGTCTCTTGATGGCTTCCTCAAGGAAGAATTTTAATTTGAACAATTAACTAATCGTTCGCGCCGTAAGTCCTATGTTTAGGCAGGCGATGCGTAATTATTATTTTTTTGGGCCCTAAGTCCCTTGTTGGGCAGGCATTTATTAGAATTTGTATGTGTAATAACTTATTTTGCTATATATTTTCGTATTATGCATGCGTTGTGTATTTCATTGTTTATATATCGCGAATCAAAACAAAATGTAAACCGCATGCCTATGCGCGTAAGTTAACCAAAACTCATGCGCATAAACGGGTACTGCGTAAAATAAACCAATACTTTAGCAAATTTACCCTTAGATTTTTAGACTCAAAAGCTACTGCGTTCTTGCTTTGTCATGTGCTAGAGGTGCACTTTAGCTGTATGGTAAGAAACGCAACTAAAAACAAACCAATGCTTTTATACTTAAGAGTTCCTCAAGCAAATCAATGCGAGAGTAATTACACACAAGCAAACCAATGCTTGTATTTTTAAGTCGACTTGGCAGCCATCTAGTCTGCGTGGCGCTTAGTTAGGGGAAAATCAATTCCCTTTACCTGTCGTTTATGTCTAGCCTTGTAACCAAATAGGCTTCTGCCGCGTGGGGGCTAGAGGACACCCCTTAAGTAGGTAGAAACCGCATACAAAAAGAAACATACATATAGAAAGCGTATGCGCGACTAAATATTTTAATTGGCATTAATCATAATTACAACCACGACACATCCAAACGGACGGAAATTACATAGGAAAAAATAATGTGCTAAAATATTTGGAGTGATCAGGTCCAACCAGCTACATGTAACATTTTTTCAACAACGTCACGTGCCAAGTGCGCTTCACAGGTTTTCCATCTAATGTCGCGAGATGGTATGCCCCGGTGTTGCTTGCTCCCACTACCTTGTACGGACCTTCCCAACGGGGGCCCAACTTCCCAGTATCTTCCGCATGACTTGCGTCATTTTGACGCCAAACTAGATCCCCGCACTTATAAGAGTGCGAACGAACACGCTGATTATAGTACTTTGCAATTTTTTGCTTATTATTAGCTTCGTTAATCGCCGCAGAGAGTCAGCGTTCTTCCAGCAAATTAAGATTTTCTCGCAAAGCTTCTGAATTGTTTTGCTCATCAAAATTCTGTATGCGGAATGTTGGTACCCCAATCTCTGCGGGTACCACAGCTTCTGATCCATATACCAAACTGAACGGAGTCTCACCAGTGCTTGCTTTAGGTGTTGTTCTATGCGCCCATTATACCTTTGGTAGTTCGTCCACCCAAGCTATGCGACTGTGGCCTAATCTAGCCTTAATTCCAGCTACTATATCCCGGTTGGTGACTTCGCACTGGCCATTCGCTTCCGGATGTGCGACGGACGTGAAAGTTTGCTTAATATTAAGCCCCGCGCACCAACTTCGAAAAGGATCCCCCGCAAACTGCGTTCCATTATCGCTAAAATCGACAGACAATGTCTTCCCATACAAAATTTCGCACTCTTTTTCCTGAAATTGTTACCAGCGGTCTTGCTTCCACCCACTTTGTGAAATAGCCAATTGCAACAATCAAAAACTTGATGTTTCCTGCGTGTGCAGACTATGCGTAAGATTCTGATGCAAGTAGCATATGGTAGAAAATAAATGATTATATTACCTCGGCCTTTTGGAAATGGTCTGACTATGTCAATTGCCCATTTGCAGAATGGCCATGGTGAGGAGACTAGAATCCTTGGATGCGCAGGTGCTTGTTGGGATTTAACAAGTCCATAAACTTACTTAAAACATTTGAAGATCAAATTAAAGCGGAAGCATGCAATTACCATTTTAAACTTGTTATACTTTAACCATTTAAAGTTAAATCCCAATTAGGATCAAGTTGTGAAACATACTTACAAACTACAAGTAAGAAAGGAGTTTATACCTTCTCCAAGCTAGGTAGTAAGTGATGAAGATGATGATGATGAATGGAGCTCCAAAAGTATGAAACCTCAAGTTGTTATACCCCAAACTTGTGCACCAACACCTAGCCTTTGGTTAGGATTTGTTTACACTTGAAAAATAAGCTTGCAAAAAGAAAATTGAACCTTCAAAACCCCTTGAAAGTTCCAGCCAGCTCAAGGAATGTGAGCAGAATTTTTTTTTGCCTTTTGATGTGTGTTTTTGCAAGTGTAAGTCTTGAATGAGTCAAGCCTTGCATACATATGGAAATGGACTTGTAATTGACCAAGAAAGAATCTTTAGCACTCTTGCTCACAACTCCAAGGCCACTAGTCCATTAGTTTAATAAAATAAGTTTTATAAAACTTGTATTTTATAAAACTAATTTTTATAAAACTTCCATATAATTATTATGTACATTTTATTTATAAAACCAATTTTATGTAAAATGTATCATAATAAAATTAATTATTTAGCCTATAAATAATTAAATTCATATTATATAAATTATTCCATAATTTATATACACATCAAATAATATTTAAGAAAACCATTTTTCTTAAAGTTCAAGCGTCGCGTATTTAATCAACGAGCCAATCGTCAAGATCAAATACGAATCAGGTGTCGGTAAGTTTGTTATTGGGTATGACCCGACTTGGATCATAACACATTAGCCACATTAATTTAATACGTCTCTCGGGCATACGAAATACCTTCAATCTCCCACTTGCACGAGAAACATAAGAAATTAATGCAAGTGATGGATACAGCCTAACACACCGTCCATCACCCCTAATATGTTATGACTTTGTGCCATTCAATAACATCATCCCTTTCGAGTTCCCATCTCGAATATGATTAGGTGAATCTTTCATTATTTCCTTTCGTCCTAGATGTCATGTTAAATCCAAGAGATACAGAGTGATCACTCTCTTATAGATTTAACTTTTCAGGCCTTAGACATCTGACTCTCAACAAATAAGAGGGACAAATTCCATCTTGACTACATACGTCCTAGATATACACTTTGTAATATACCTGAGTTCTTCCTTATGTACTACCATGTTTCAGAATAGCGAAGGAAAGAATCAAGGCACAGTACTTGGTGAATATCCGAACCCAATATGTATCTCAGATCAGAGGATACAATGATATTCGCCTTTACTCAAGATTACATGTGATCAACCACAAAGGCTCTATACAGTAATTCTTGAGAGCGGGTCTTCCAATATTTGTTTCCCACAAATATCTATGAACCTTGGTTGCAACCTTGCCCCACATTCAACCTATGAATGTATACCAATCCGAGTTCATAATAGTCTAAACCTCACACTTGTTCCCACAAATGTGATCAACTACGGAATTTAGAATAATAGTTTATTCATGGATGAAATATGCTAAATTGGAACATGACTCATAATTAAATTAATACCATAATTATATTAATGAGTTTGAACTAATTCGTTCCGTTACAATACATAAAGTAGATCAATTCCAATCACTAGAATATCGAAGCCCTAACGCACAAACATGTCCCTCATGTTTTGGCCCATGTAAAAGCTTCGTGAGTGGATCCACAACATTTTGATCTGTGTGAACTTTGTGAATACATATCTTTCCTTTTTCAACCTCATCCCTAATGTAGTTGAATCTCCGCTCAATGTGACGAGTCTTTTGATGAGCTCGAGGTTCCTTGATTTGAGCAATCACACCCTCGTTGTCACAAAAGATCTCAAGAGGGTCCTGAATGGAAGGGACCACTCCTAAGTCGTCGATGAATTTCTTCATCCATGCAGCTTCCTGAGCTGCCAGTGAGGCGGCAATGTACTCCGACTCTGTAGTGGATAACGCAACAACCTCCTGTTTCGAACTCTTCCAAGAGACCGCACCACCATTTAACATGAAGACGTAACCGGATTGTGATCGAGAGTCATCTCGATCAGTTTAGAAACTCGCGTCCACGTAACCTTTTACGGCGAGTTCCTCCTCACCAGACCCATATATTAGAAACATATCCTTAGTTCTCCTAAGGTATTTCAATATACTTTTAACAGCAATCCAATGACTGTTTCCTGGGTTGTTCTGGTATCTACTTATCAAGCTTAGAGCGCATGACACATCCGGTCTAGTACATATCATTGCATACATGATAGACCCAATAGCAGATGCGTATGGGACTTTCTTCATTCTCTCTTGTTCATCTTTCGTGGCAGGACACTGAGATGAACTGAGAACGGTTCCCTTTTGAATAGGTACCAAACCTCTCTTAGAGTTTTCCATCTTGAACCTTTTCAAGATTTTATCAATGTATGTACTTTGACTTAAACCTATCAATCTTTTGGATCTATTCCTATAGATCCCTATCCCCAATATGTATTGTGCTTCTCCAAGATCCTTAATGGAGAAGCAACTCTTTAGCCAAGTTTTGACTCCTTGCATTGTGAAAATATCATTCCCAAATAATAATATATCATCCACATATAGTACAAGGAACATGATAGTGCTCCCACTAGCTTTCTTATATACACAAGCTTCATCACCATTTTTAATGAAGCCAAATTTCTCGGCTTCCTCATTAAAACGATGATTCCACATTCTAGATGCTTGTTTCAATCCGTAGATTGACTTCTTTAACTTGCATACCCTTTTAGGATATTTTGGATCAACAAAACCTTCAGGCTGGACCATATAGACATCTTCCATAAGATATCCATTTAGGAAAGTGGTTTTGACATCCATTTGCCATATTTCATAGTCGTAGTGAGCAGCAATGGCAAATAATATCCTAATAGACTTTAGCATTGCCACAGGCGAGAAAGTTTCATCATAATCAACCCCTTGAGTTTGAGTGAAACCTTTTGCAACAAGTCTAGCTTTATATGTATCCAAGTTTCCATGTATGTCGGTTTTCATTTTGAAAAGCCATTTGCAATCAACTAGCTTAGAGCTAGGAGGTTGCTCAACAAGTTCCCACACTTGGTTTTCATACATGGATTGCATCTCGGCATTCATGGCTTCCTGCCATTTATCTTTATCAATCCTTGATAAAGCATCTTGGTAGTTTGTTGGTTCATCCAAATCAACCGTATAGCAACCATCTATGAGAAACCCATATCTCTCAGGAGGATTGCTAATCCTACCAGATCTACGAATGTCTTGTGTATCTTGATCATCCATTTGATCACTTTCAACATTTTCATGTTGAGTGCTAGTGTCAACCAATTGTGTATCATCTACTTGATCTTGAACCTCTTCAAGATCTATCTTCCTTTCACTATTTCCTTCCATTAGGAACTTAGTTTCAAGGAATTCCGCCTTCCGAGCAACAAATACATTCTGCTCGGATGGATCATAGAAATAGTATCCCATATCATCCTTGGGATATCCTATGAAGATACACTTCATGGATCGAGCATTCAACTTATTAGGGACGTAACGCTTAGGATAAGCTTCACATCCCCATACCTTTAAGTATGATAGAGATGGAGGTTTACCAAACCACATCTCGTGAGGAGTTCGTTCCACTTTCTTGGTTGGGGCCATATTTAAAATACGAGCCGCGGAGCTTAGACAATAACCCCAAAATGATAGAGGCAACGAGCTTCTTGCCATCATAGATTGAACCATATCCATTAGAGTTCGGTTCCTCCTTTCGGAAACTCCATTAAGTTGGGGTGTTCCGGGTGGAGTAAGTTGTGAGATAATCCCACAACTCCTAAGATGATCTTGGAAGGCATCGCTTAGGTATTCACCTCCTCTATCGGTACGAAGTACCTTAATTGTCCTATTGAGTTGATTTTGTACTTCGTTTTGATATTCTTTGAATGCTTCAAACGTTTCGTCCTTGTGTCTTAATAAGTAGACATATCCGAAACGACTAAAGTCATCAATGAAAGTAACAAAGTATCTTTCACCATTCCTAGTCATGGGTTTAAAGGGTCCACATACATCCGAATGTATTAATCCCAATAAATCTTTAGCCCTTTCATAGGTCCCTTTGAAAGGTGCTTTAGTCATCTTGCCTTGTAAACAAGATTCACATACTTCAAACGAATCCATTTCATTTGATTTCAAAAGTCCATTCTTTTGAAGTGTATGTATTCGGTTCTTGTTTATGTGACCAAGGCGACAATGCCATAAGTAGGAATCACTCAAATCCCTTTTGAGTTTCTTGGTGCTTGTATGGTACATTGAGCTACTAGATGATGTGTCATCATGAACCAATTCATAAATTCCATTTGAAGGCGAAGCCTTGAAATAGAATACATTATCTTTAGAAACATGAATATCATCATCAATAAAATTAACAACGTAACCACATTGTTTTAAGCGAGAAATAGAAATAATGTTTCTACACAAATCCGGAGCATACAAAACATTTTCTAAAATAAGTTCCAATCCGCTTGGAAGCTTCAAAATAAAATCTCCTTGAGCTTTAACATGCACCTTTGCACCATTGCCCATATAGAGACTTGATGTTCCCGCCTTATGATCACTTCTTTTGAACCCCTGCAAAGAATTGCAAATATGAGTTCCACATCCAGTGTCTAATACCCATGTATTAGAAGAAGTAATACTTAGCTCTATATATACCATATATATATTACCTGAGGTTTTCCCTGCATCCCTCTTGTCCTTCAACTCCTTAAGGTAGACCGGACAGTTTCGTTTCCAATGACCCATCTCACCGCAACCGAAACATGGGTCTTCCTTGGGTTTTGCCTTCTCGGCTACCTTTTGCTTCTTAGCCTTGTTGATGGTTGGGGTAACCATCTTCCCCTTCCCTTTGCCTTGATGGGCGGGTCCTTTTCTCTTAGCCACCTTTGGCTTAGAGGTGTTACCTTTGGACCCACTTTGATCGATTACTAACACGGGTAAAGCCCTTTTACCCATGCTAGTTTCCGCCGTTCTAAGCATACTGTGAAGCTCACCTATGCTCTTATCCATCCCATTCATATTGTAATTAATTACAAATTGATCAAACCTTTTTGATAGGGAGTTAAGGATAAGATCGGTGGCTAACTCATTAGATATGTTTAGGTTAAGACGGTTAGCACGATCGATAAGGCTTTTCATCTTAAGTACATAAGATGAAACCGATTGGGTATCGTCCATACGACAAGCATGTAGCGCCCGAACGGTCTCGAAACGCTCGACACGCGCTTGTTGAAGGAACATCTCCTTCAATTGCGTTATCATGTCGTATGCACTATGATGCTCGAAATCCTTTTGGAGTTCGGGAATCATAGTCCCAAGCATTAGGCATGAGACTTGAAGGGAGTCGTGGCAATACTTATCGTAAGAGGCCATTGCCTCCACATCATTCTCATCCGGTTGATCGGGAATGGGGTCCTCAAGTACATACGCTTTATCCTCTTTTTTGAGAACAATCCGAAGATTGCGGAGCCAATCCATAAAGTTGGTATGGTTGAGTTTGTCTTTCTCTAAGAGAGACCTTAATGATAGGTGGTTTAGGTTAAGTGGTGCGTTTTGCATGTTGTTGTTGTTATTGGCGGCCATCTACAAAATTCAACAAAGTTCTTTTAAGTATCGATTTTAAATTTAATAAACAATACCCTCTTATTATTAATTGTTTTATTAAATCTTAGAATCCAACGGTAAATCAAATTTCGGTTAGGTGACCTTTATCCCGTCATTTGATTTAGCTAGGTAGTCATTTATGTGATAATTGCAATCCTTTTGCAACTTCTAAGTTATGGGATCATGCAATCCTTTTGCATGGCATATTTATCCCATCAACGCCTATTTGTTCCTCATGCTTCGGTGACCCTAAGTTCATGATTCCTAAATCAAGTCGTCCTACTTGTGCAAACATGTAAAATTAACATACAAGTGGTTAGGTGACCTTTATCCCACAAGCATGCGAATTTTACCTTAAGCATATTAGTTAGTTCATAATGGTTATGTGACCTTTATCCCATTATGAGTTCTCTACTATGTTCAAGTGTTCTCACAAAAGGATGGCGTTAAACTTGTTTACCTTGTTTTAGTTAAGGGATTTTAAGTTTTCATTAATTCTAGTTTGAGAAAACTTTTATGCCATACACTAACATGCATTTAGTGTATGGTTCTTATGAAAATCCATTTTCATGTCTATAAACCATTTTATATATATGATCCTAATCATGATCTTAATAACCGTTTATTAATGTCCTTTTAGCCATTTTTAATTTAACCAATTAAATTGTCGTTTTGCATGTCGTTAACTTGTGTGATTAACTTGTAGCATACAAACATACAATCCACAATCATACAATACACAACCATGCATGCAAAACAAATATGTTCACAATCAAGCCATTTTGGTAGACATTTGTTTAGCCGAAAACAAATGTCACCGGATAAGGGGTAATTACACAAAGTAGGAGATTTCAAATCTCCCACTTAACCTTGCATCCAAATGCTTCTTCATGTGTTCTTTAAGTCTTCATCATTCTTCATCATTTTACAAAATATATCCTAATACATTTTGTCTAAAAAATGAAATTACAACCTAATCTATTTTACATACCAAATATAAAATAAATTACATAACCAAATGAATTATTACATGCCAAATGAATAAATATTATTACAAACCAATTGAATAAATATCAATCAACCATGCATGCAACCAAACACAAGGTCAAGGCTTAGATTGTGAACATCATCAACATAAGTGATAGGCAATACAGAATCACAAGTGATTGGAAACACAGAATCACAAGTGATTGGCAATACAGAATCACAAGTGATCGGCAACACAGAATCACAAGTGATTGGCAGTACAGAATCACAAGTGATTTGCAGTACAGAATCACAAGTGATTGGCAGTACAGAATGCAGAATCACAAGTGATTTTGGCCAAAATGACAACCACCCAAAACCGAAAATTTTACATTCTACTTCATGCATGTTCATAGAATGCAAAATTATAGTGGGTTTAATAACCATCTCGAAGCATATTTCAACAACTTCGGCTCTAGATACCATTGTTGGGATTTAACAAGTCCATAAACTTACTTAAAACATTTGAAGATCAAATTAAAGCGGAAGCATGCAATTACCATTTTAAACTTGTTATACTTTAACCATTTAAAGTTAAATACCAATTAGGATCAAGTTGTGAAACATACTTACAAACTACAAGTAAGAAAGGAGTTTATACCTTCTCCAAGCTAGGTGGTAAGTGATGAAGATGATGATGATGAATGGAGCTCCAAAAGTATGAAACCTCAAGTTGTTATACCCCGAACTTGTGCACCAACACCTAGCCTTTGGTTAGGATTTGTTTACACTTGAAAAATAAGCTTGCAAAAAGAAAATTGAACCTTCAAAACCCCTTGAAAGTTTCGGCCAGCTCAAGGAATGTGAGCAGAATTTTTTTTGCCTTTTGATGTGTGTTTTTGCAAGTGTAAGTCTTGAATGAGTCAAGCCTTGCATACATATGGAAATGGACTTGTAATTGACCAAGAAAGAATCTTTAGCACTCTTGCTCACAACTCCAAGGCCACTAGTCCATTAGTTTAATAAAATAAGTTTTATAAAACTTGTATTTTATAAAACTAATTTTTATAAAACTTCCATATAATTAGTATGTACATTTTATTTATAAAACCAATTTTATGTAAAATGTATCATAATAAAATTAATTATTTAGCCTATAAATAATTAAATTCATATTATATAAATTATTCCATAATTTATATACACATCAAATAATATTTAAGAAAACCATTTTTCTTAAAGTTCAAGCGTCGCGTATTTAATCAACGAGCCAATCGTCAAGATCAAATACGAATCAGGTGTCGGTAAGTTTGTTATTGGGTATGACCCGACTTGGATCATAACACATTAGCCACATTAATTTAATACGTCTCTCGGGCATACGAAATACCTTCAGTGCTCTGCTGATAGGTGCATGTATTTGGCAAGACTCGCAGTGTTTAACTATGCGTGCGTATCTGCGTACATGGGAGGCCAATAATAACCCAACCGCATAATCTTTGACAAAATAGATTTGTGCCCTGAATGAAGAGCGCATGCACCCTCATGCACTTCGCGTATAACCTCCTCTGCTTCGTTTGGACCAACGCACCTTAAATGTGGTCCTAAATAATTCTTTCGATACAGGACGTCACCCTCAAGGGCATACATTGGTGCCTTGGTACGAACTTTCTTTGCTTCAACAGAGTCTGCGGGTGATGTGCCATCCCGCAAGAAAGCAATGATGGGTGTCATCCACGTTGAGCTGGATTCCTCAACAGGTGCCACTAAGGGCATCATAATAATGGATTTCGCGTGTAGTTCTTCTATGAGAACTCTTTTCCCCAGATGATCAAAGGCCAATGCAGCCAATTTGCTAAGCGCATCCACCTTCTTGTTTTACCCTCGCATTACATGGGAAATTTGAAAAGCCTCAAACTGGTCAGCGAGGTTATGAAAAAGTGACAGATATTGCTGCATGGCTATGTCATGTGCTTTAAAATATCCACTAACTTGGCTGCATACCAACTTTGAATCCACATAAGCATGCAACGCTTTAACATTTAATTTATGCGCAATCCGCATACCTGCTAACAAAGCTTCGTATTCTGCTTCGTTGTTTATAACAGCAAAATTAAACCGCAGTGCATATTTATGCTCTTCGCCATCCGGGCCAGTTAAAATTATGCTTGCACCCACGCCAGCGGCGTTGCAAGCACAACCGGTGTATAACTCCCACGTTGTTAAAATTGGTGCGGGCATATCCTGATGTTCAGCTGATGCTTCAACATCCGCGGGTAACTCTGCTAGGTAATCCGCAAGTATTTGGCCTTTAACCGCGCTTCGCGAAGAAATATTTATTTCGTGTTCTCCTAAATCCACTGCCCATTTAGCCATTCGGCCAGAAATCTCAGGCTTATATAGTACCTGTTTGATTGGCTGATCAGTTAGAACCACAATTGGATGTACCTGAAAATACCGACACAAACGTCGCACTGTGTGGACTAGCGCATACACTAGTTTCTCCATTGGTGAATAGTTTACCTCGCTTACGGTCAGCGTCATGCTTACGAAGTAGACCGGCATTTGCATCTTTCCGCGGTCCGCGATACGAACCGAGCTAATAGCTTCTTTTGATACCACAAGGTACAGCGTAAGCGTTTCTCCTGATACTGGCGCAGTGAGTGTTGGTAATTCAGCAAGTAACTTTTTCATTTCTTGAAAAGCTGATTCTACTTCCTGAGTCCATACGAAGTCTTTTTTCTTTAAACAACTCTTCAAAGTATTGAAGAATGGCAGCTGCCTCTCTGCGGCTTTTGACAGAAACCGCGTAATCGCTGCGAGCTTCCCGGTTAGACTCTGCACGTCTTTCTTTGTTCTTGGGGATGGTAAACTATTAATGGCCTCAATATTTTTGGGATTTGCCTTGATTCCCCGCGCCGTCACCACATGACCTAGAAACTTGCCTTCCTCTTCCTCAAAACTACATTTGAGCGGGTTAAGCTTCATGTTGATCCTGCGTAAAGACACAAATGTTTCTAGGATGTCCGCAAGCATTTCTTCTTCGGTGTTACTTTTAATTACCAAATCGTCGACATATGCTTCAAGATTTCTCCCAATTTGGTGCTTGAAGGCTGTGTCAATTACGCGCTGATAGGTAGCTCCCGCGTTCTTTAATCCAAAAGGCATCTTAGTATAACAATAAATACCCTGCGGCGTATGAAAAGCAGTTTTGTCCTCATCTTCTGCAGCCATGCGGATTTGGTGATAATCCTTATACGCATCCAGAAAACATTTGTATCGAAAACTCAATAACGATTCTACCTTCTCGCCAATCTCCGGGAGAGGGTAATTGTCTTTAGGACATGCTTTGTTAATGTCCGTAAAATCAACGTACATCCGCCAGTTACCATCAGCTTTTTTCACCAACACAGGGTTAGCAACCCATGTCTGGTACCGCACTTCCTGCAGAATGTTTGCTCTAACTAGGTTATCAACTTCTGCGCATAACCAATCACTGCGCTCAAGGGCCATGTACCGCTTCTTCTGCCTAACGGGAGTAAGTGACGGATTAACATTCAACTTATGTTCCGCAATATCCCGTGGCACCCCCGTCATGTCTGATTCTTGCCATGCGAAAACTTCTGCGTTAGCGGATAATATACCGTGCAATTTAGCCTTAGTTTCGACTGACAAGCCTACACCAATTTTGATACGCTTGTCCGGATGCAGTCGGTTGGCTATGATTGTAGTGCTTTTAAGTTGCTCTCCCATGCTGGGAATGCTTATAGGCATAACTGAACCACATAACTCGGTTGTTTGATGTGACGCGATTGTGGCAACTTCGCCCATTGTAGGAAAGTTAATCAAGCCATGCACGACCGATGGTATGATCTTAAAACACCGTATGAAGTTTCTCCCTAGTAGCGCATTGTAACGCGAAGTCGAACGAACCACATAAAAGTCAACTAACTCGTGCCTGATCAACTGCGGGTTCTTATCATCTACAACCTCTACTATTAGCTCTATCCGGCCTAGCGGCCATGAGCTTTCCCCAGAGAATCCTGATAGCGTAATATCGGGTGGCGTAACTGCGCTCTGATTTCTGCAGGAAGAAAACGATAGTAATGCTCATACATAATGTCGACACCGCTTCCGGTGTTAACATGCATACATTTAATCTGTATTCCGCAACTAGAAATGTGACACTTGATGATAATTGGCTCGTTAACTGTGTCGATTGACATCACAGGAGGGAATGTGATTTGGAGAAGTTCCTAATCCTGGTGGTCATTGTACTTTCTTTGCTGGCTAACTTTCTCCGCGTCGACCATATTAATAGTTAAATCGGCATTTTACCTTTATCTATTTTCTGCCATGCGAAAGTTTTGGTTTTTGAACCTTCTTCCGCAGCTTTTCCCTTATCCTTCTTTGGTGGTTTCAAGTGATCTAATTTACCTTCGCGCAGTGCTTCTAGCACTCGTCCCATTAAGTTTTTACACTGATTAGTGTCATGACCGTGATCGTCATGGAATTCGCAATACTTTGTTTTATCCCGTTTACCAAATTCTGTCAGCGGAGTTGGAACCGCAAAGGTCGCGCATACTGGCTTGGTGGCCAAAATTTCTTGTGGTGTCTTAGACAGGCTTTTGAGCGGAGCATAGTTCTGATTATTAATGCCACGCTGATTATTGTTTCGATAATTACCACTTGCTCGTCCTTTATCATTCCTTATAGGGCCACCGCTAGAATACCTTCCACGAGAATTGCTTCCGCGGCTTTGATCACGCGACCGATCATCATCGTCTTTCCTTTCATTGTGCGAACTTGCGGTGGGAATATCATTATCTTCACCACTCCGCATATAATCGTGGCATTCTTTAAGTGCTTCAGCATAAGTTTTCGGCACCGTATGGAGCAGACGCTTGACCAACGTTGGGTGACGTTCTGAACTTATACCATGTATGAGCCCAGAAATTTGCTGCTCTGGCTTAAGATCTGGTATGCGCAAGCACTCATTAGTATATCTCGTAAGAAATTCACCCAAAGATTCCTTAGATTTCTGTACAATATCATGACATTCGACGTGAGTGCGTTTGCGCGGTCTCTGATTTTGATACTACAGCAAGAACTTCGTCCACAGATCCATGAACCCGGATATGCTACCTGCTGAGAGTTTATTAAACCATTCGCGAGCAATGCCCTGCAGCGTCATGGGAAATATCCGACACGCAACCGGATCCACCCACCCTTGAGTGCGCATTGCGCCTTCGAAACGCTGCAGGAAGTCATCTGGATCATTCAAGCCAATGTAAGTACCTAACGTGTGAGGTATCTTTGGTACTGATGGAAACGGATATGCAGTTATATGAGGAGGAAAATTATCAAAAGTGGTTGGTAGCTCAAAGGGTGGTTTAACAGGGTCTCATTTTATCCCCGCGAAGAAACGCTTCATCATATCCTGAACAAAGTCAGGTTGTGAAAATAAGTGAACCATGTCAGGAAGTGCATCCTACATAAATTAACTTGCAAGGTTCGCCTGTCCCTGAATATTTTGCCAAGGTTGTACCTGTGTCTGCGGTTATAACCAAGGCTATTACGTTGGAAAAGAAGGGAGACCTAACAGCGCAGAGTATACAGGTAGTTTCAAAAGAACCAAAACCTGTGACGCAGATGTCTACGAGGCCTGAGGGTATGCTGTTAGCAGGCCAACTGTATGCGACGTGCTTTGCTGTTCTGCAGTTATTGGCATCCAATGAGAGTTTGTGTCTGGAATGACACCGAACCTCTAACTATTTAGTAATGCCTGCGCATCCACGGGGGTCAAAAACTGCGAAACTGGACGCGGCTGTTGCCAAGGTTGCAATGGTGTAAATAATGAATTTTGCTGACCGCTCTGTGTCTGCAGAGGTATTGAAACCGTGGTACTGTAAATAGGCACCTGGCCGCAACATACTACATGTGGACCCACAGTTTCACCGCTAGTGCCTACAAAGATGACTCTTGGATCTACTGAGGAAAAGTCCAGCCGTGTGGATGTGACTGGCGAGTTTGCCCTTGGTGGTGTAATTCCATCCGGGAATATCGGCTTATACCTTTGAAAAGGCTCACCGGACACGGGTGGAGGGTAAGGCGTGTATCCCGCCCCCGTAGTCATAGCCTGCGTCTGCTGATTACCAGACGGCGTGTTCTGATTATCCGTTTGAGTACGTTCCGATGATCCCTCGGAAGCCATAATACTGTGAAAGAAACAAAAAATTTGAAAATTCTGTGAATAATGAGCCTTATGATTCAAAACTTTTTAAAAGAAAAAACAATTAAACACGTCTTGAATTAATTCGGCTCTCAATGAAAGCACCAATTGATCATGCATATATTTTCCATAGGGTCAATATGACTGTTCAACATGTTTAAGGGGGGTTTAAGGATCTTAGAACTTAGCTCTCCCATCCGGCTACCGTGAATAACCCTTGCCGACATGATGATGTCAGCGGGGTGGCTAAGTGGTTAAGTCCACCTTCGATAACGTTCGTTGATCAGAATGCCCCAGATAAGGTTGTAGGTGCCAGTTTATGAAGAACTAACCTGTAAACCTCAGAAGTTGAGAGTCGATGATCGTTACTACGTGTTGTAGGCTGTGTTGTGTTATTTTGTGAAGACGACTAGGGTATATATAGGAAAACCCTAATTCTAGAATCGCCCAAGATAATGATGATCCATTCCATAACAAACTCCCCGAATCTCGGATATAATTATGGAAAAGATATTCAGGCTTGATGGCCAAGTAACTGCCATTTCGAGAACAAGGGTAATGATACGCATAATGATCCATCTCAAAATAGGCAAGCATCTCGGCAAAAACTATACCCGGCACTACGCGTCCCGGATTGCCAACTCCTTTTCTCGTCATCCGTCTAACGTCTTCCCGGATATTCCATCATGACAGACAAATGGCAAAGCTAAGAACCTGGATGACATACACGCAACCGATACCGCACAACCGGTCGAGATACTCATAACCAGGCACCGCAAAACTGGTCATCATAATCATGACCGTGAAGAAACACTTGGCAAGTGTTTAGGCGAGACCCACCCGGCTAGACTGAGAGCACCATGATGCCTAAACCGGAATTAACTCACCGATACCACCGTCTCGGTCTTCCAAACTGACATGAAGGCACTCCCGGGACAAGCACGTTGTCCCGGAACAGAACGCATTGTCACGAAGCAGGAACCCTGTCCCGAAATGACCACTTGGTCACGGAACAAGCATGCAAGCAAGTTGCATGACACATCAGCCTGTAAATCTAGGGAAGTTCGTTAGGATCTGTTATTCCTCATGAAAGGGATAAGTGCCGCATCACCCCTCGGGATTGGCAAAGTTTGTTACAACCATGAAAGGGACATGTGCCCCGACATCATTCCCTCCATAACATCTATAAATACACGAGTGAAATCATTCATTTGGACAAAACTGGATGCATAAACGTTACTCTGCCAAAATCAATGGCGACAACGTCACTCCAGTCATTAACTTAATTCCGATCGGTGCTCCGATCACCATCCGAGTTAATCCACACTAAGATATTAACTTATTCGATTCCGGTCGAATAAGGATAATTCACTTGATTGTTTTACGCCCTTGGAATCCAGATTCTAAATCGGGGTTTGCACAATTATTGGAGTTAAAACAATCAATATACTCTTTTTCCCAAATTAAGCACTCAAACCCGAAATCTATTTACACTTAACGATTTTGGTTTGATCAAATGGCACTATCTAACGGTACAAAATTAATCATAACTCACCAAGACGAGCTAGAAAACGAAGAAGCAAGCATACGCAACACCAGTGACACCGATGTTCAGATGATTCATTTGTGGGTCGCGGGACAGAGACGAAAATTAGGGGTGTTAGATGAATGGAAACACGAACCCATCATTTTCCCCTCATTATTTAACATCAACCTATCTTCAGACCCTGTTATCATACGAGCACATATCTCCAATTGCTAGGTCAGGAGAATATACACCGACACTGGTGCGGGAGCTAAGGTCATGTTCGAACATTGTTTTCTGCAGCTACCAGAAAACATCAGACGACAAAAGAAGGCAGCAACTTCGCCACTAGCAGGATTCAATTGCACTACAACTTGGTCGGTGGGGTCCATAACCCTGGAGGTGGTTTTGGGAACATTACCCTTTCAAAGTGCAGCAGACATAGAATTCTCTATTGTCAAAACAGACTCACGGTATAATGTCTTCTTGGGACGTAATGCCATGCAGAAGTTTGGCGCGATTGCCTCAACAGTCCATGGTATGCTGAAATTCCCGACTCCAGCCGGAATCGCTACAATCGGGACATAAGAAATGGAATGAATTGAATGCATGTAAATATTCAACGAAGCAAGTGATATCATAGTCCATGACGACGGTTATGTATCCCCAAATCTCAAGCATCCGGACCAATGAATACAGATTGGTACTACTTTGAGCACAAATGTAAGGGATACGCTCTGCAAACTCCTAGCAGCAAGTATTGACGTCTTTTCCTGGGAACCATCGAACATGACGGGTGTCCCTAGCCCAACATCGGCTAAACGTAAACCCGAATATCACACCAGTCGTCCAGAAGAAAAGGGCAATGGCGTTAGAATGAAGTGAATTCCTGGATAACGAAGTACAACGACTATTCGATGCCGGCATAATGGAAAAAGTAAAATATCAAACATGGGTAGCGAACCCCGCGATGGTAAAGAAGGCAGACGGATCTTGGCGCATGTGTGTTGACTACAAAGACATCAAAAAAAGCATGCCCAAAAGATAACTACCCTCTGCCAAAAATTGACTGGAAAGTTGAGTCTCTCTCAGGTTACCAGTTTCTAAGCTTCCTGGACGCATACAGGGGCTATCAGCAAATCCCTACGGCAGAAATCGATGAAGAAAAAACTGCATTCTTCACAAACAAAGGCACCTTTTGCTATACCAAAATGCCATTCGGGCTAAAGAATGTCGGAGCAACATACCAACAGCTAATCGACAAAGCATTCCAGGGTCAAATCGGGTGAAATATTGTAGCATACGTTGAAATATTGAAGCATACGTAGACAACATCGTCATCAAGAGCAAAACGGAAGAGCAAATGATCCTGGACACCATCGAAACATTCGATTCCCTGCACAAAATTAATATGAAGCTAAATCCGTCAAAATGTTCTTTCGGAATGGGAGAAGGTCGCTTCTTGGGATTCATAATCACTCCGAGAGGGATCAAGGTAAACCCGAAGAAGATCCAAGCAATCGAGAACATGTAGTCACCCAAGAGCAAAATGGACGTCCAGAGCTTAAACGGGAAGCTAGCGGCACTCACAAGGTTCCTGTCACGGGCCGCTGACAGGGCTCTCCCTTTTTTCCAGACGTTAAAAGGGTGCCTGAGCAAAAAAGATGTCATATGGACGGATGAAGCCGAGAGAGCCTTCCAGGATATGAAGGCATTCTTAAAAGAGCTACCAGCGTTAACGGCACCTATACCGGGAGAAACCCTCACGGTATATCTCGCCGCCTCCTCCGAGGCAATCAGCTCAGTTCTAATCACTGATAGAGGCAAGACTCAAATGTCGATGTACTTTGTAAGCAAAGTGTTGCAAAATGGAGAGGTAAACTACCCAGCTATGGAAAAACTAATTTACACTTTAGTACATACAGTCAGGCAGCTACGGCGATACTTCCAAGCACATCCAATACAAATCCTTATGGACCAACCAATCAAACACGTTCTGACCAGGCCGAAAATCTCTGATAGAATGGCAAAATGGGCAATAGAACTCGGAGAACACGAGATCACTTTTCTCCTGAGGCATTCGGTCAAGGGACAAGTCATAGAAGACTTCTTAGTAGAGCTCCCTTCCGACAAGATCAAACATGGCGAAACCACCTTTACAAGAAGGGAAGTGGACGAATTCTGAGAACTATATACGGACGGGGCATCAAGTGAGGAAGTAGCTGGCGTAGGCATTCTCCTCGTTTCCCCAACCGGAGAAGAGATAACTTACGCTATTCGGCTAAAATTCACTGCCTCAAACAACGAGGCCGAGTACGAAGCACTAATAGCCGGATTACGCTTGGCCAAAAGTATTGATGTGCAGCAACTCACAGCTTATGTCGACTCTCAGCTAGTCGCAAGCCAGCTAAACGGCAGCTTTGAAGTAAGAGATACGTCAATGCAAAAATACCTGGAACTTATGAAAGCACTAACCAACACCTTCGCGGCATTTTAAATAAAACAAATCCCCAGAAATTGTAACAAGAAAGCAGATGCCCTGAGCAAGCTTGCCTCTTTACTATACGATCATTTTACCAAAAAAGTAATGGTTGAGGTTCTGGAAAGGAAGTTAACTGACGAAGACACCCTCATGGCAACAATCACAACAAAAGAAGAATGTTGAATGACACCCTTCATAAGATACTTCACTGACGGTACTCTCCCGGAAGACAAACTACAAGCCCGCAGGATACGAATGAGGGCACCAATGTATTATTTCAAAAAAGACATCTTGTACAGGAAATCATTCACGGAGCCCCACTTACGATGCGTTGGCCCGTCACAGGCCAAAGAGATAATACGGGGAATGCACGAAGGAGCCAGTTCAATGCATTCCGGCTATCTTACGATAGTTAGCAGGATCAAGAGAATGGGTTACTTCTGGCCACATATGTACTGGGATACGTATGACCTAATCGTCAACTGTGAAGCATGTCAGATACACGCTCCCGTCAACAGATCCCCTCGCCGAAACATGATTCCAATACACGCCGCTTGGCCATTCTGCAAATGGGGGATTGATATCGTCGGCCCATTCCCACGCGGCTTCAGTAATGTTAAATTTTTAGTAGTCGCAATCGACTATTTTACCAAGTGGGTTGAGGCGAAGCCGTTAAGCACGATCACAGGACGGAAAATCTTAACATTCGTGTAGGAGGACATTGTTTGTCGTTTCGGCTTACCACGAGAGATAGTCAGCGACAATGGCACGCAATTCGCACATAATCCATTCAAAGACTGGTACGCGGACATGGACATTCAACAGTCATTTACCTCCGTGGCTTACCCACAGGCCAATGGGCAAGTCGAGGTCCAACATGTACTATGGGCACATCGGACAACGCCGAAAGATAGTACGAACGAAACACCCTTCAGTCTGGTATACAGAACCCAAGCGGTCATACCGGCTGAAGTACTAGCTCCAACTGATCGAATAACGGAATTTGATGAAAAGCAAAATGACGACGCATTGAGAGAAAATTTGGATGCCCTGGAGGCACGGCGAACAATAGCACACATCTGACAAGCTGCAAAGAAGCAATAAATCGCAAATCACTACGATAAAAAAGTCAAGCCATTAGACTTTCAGTTAAACGATTTGGTATTGCACAGCAACGAGGCAAGCTGGAAGCAAGATGTCGGAAAATTAGGCCCCAGATGGGAGGGACCCTACAGGGTTGTCGGAATAACTGAGTACGGTGCATACCACCTGGAGACACCGGATGGAATTCCGATACAACGCCCTTGGCACGCCTTTCATTTAAAGAAATATCATGTGTAACTTACCTGCAACCGTGAGGACTGATCACCCACTCGGACGGCAGAAACACTTATGTATTCAAATAATTTCTATGTATAAGTCATCAATAAAGCTTCATTTTATATACTTATGCACTGTAATGACTCTAAATATGACACAAGTAACATCAAAAATCCTTTGGCATATTTCGGACCTACCACCAGAAGAAATGCTTTCTAGCTTTCGTTGGTAGGAGGACACCCCTTGAAGAACCTTAACGGATAATAAGGACGTCCGACCATATCATTGGTGGCCCGGTTTTACCGTATAAACAACTCGACTGTGACGACCCAAAAATTTTCGACCAAATTTAAACTTAATCTTTATATGTTTCTGACACGATAAGCAAAGTCTGTAATTTTGAAGTCTTAAAAAAATTTTGAACCGTGTTCATGTATTCAATTACCCTTCGACTGTTCTCAATGATTCACGAACAATTATTTGTAAATAGATATGTGTGTGTATATATAAATAATAATTGGAAGGATAATTTGAAATATTGAATGTTGTTGTTAAGAAATATGATATTATAATAATTATTATTTAAAACATATTTATATATACATAAAAGTATATTAAAAATAAATATTAAATGATTGTAAGACTCGTTTGATGTTCCGATTGATATTAGAGAAGTTTAATTCGAACGTATATGATTTTAAATATATTTAGGAACTATTTGTTGAATTTTAAAACTTTTTATATTTTACTTGGGGTTGGGAGTGAACAATTAATGTAATTTTTATTTAATAGTTATTTACCGAATTTTATACCATAATGACTAAAATAAATAAATATAATTATTGTAAAAATTTGTGATTTTTCGGTGAACTTTTATCCGCCACCAATTTAACAACGGAGTACGAAATTTAGTCCGTATACGACGACAGCTAACTTAATCACACTTTTATATATTTATATGATATTATAATTTTTAAACAGTGTTTTAATCTTTTCAATGCCTCCCACAAAATGAATTTGATTATTAATAATGGAGTTATAGTAATTTGAATCGTGAATGAGAATTATCATTTGAGGTCACTGTTTTTCTTATCTCCCATTATCTATTTCATAATCATAACTGATATCTAATATCTATATATGTTAGACATATAGATGCAGAAAGATATATATATGAACCATCACCATTTTTTTTCTTCTCTCACGACATCTTAAAACCATCATCACCTACACCCTCGTCATCACTTTCTCTATATGTTTCTGTTTTAACAAACTCAATGAATCACCACAAACCGTCACTACCAATTAAACCCATATGTTTTGCAAACAGCTAATGTTTCTCTTGGTTTCTGTTTACGTAGTAACCACTGCTCGTCTCCTGTTTTGCAGCTCAAACTATACACAAAAACTGCCATTTACTACTCTTCAAATTGTTACAGCTGTGCGTGTTTTTCTTCTAATCCTTCATGAATTTACATAACATTACAGTCGACTTATAATAGCTTCTTCTTAATTCGAAACCCACTTGGATTACTACTACTATTTTTATAGTTCAAACGTCACCCCAAATATACACAAAGCCTGCTAATCGATTACTCCTGTTTGTGCTCAGTTTGCAAACCAAAACCGAACCATCCTTATTATTGATGTGGTTTAATTCTGTTTAGATTCAATATAACTCAAGAAGAACCATATGTGAGCTGCAATCATTTCTGTCTCTATCTATTCAACTCGTTCATACAAACAAAACACCCATTACCATAAACGATAACCTTCTTTCCTGCTCGATATCATTGAAAATCATCAAACCCAAATGTTCGCTACTAATATCCCTCTTTTGTTATGAACCACCACCATTAAACCATTTTACTAACCTTATTTCTTTTATCACGAATCAAAAACCCCAATTAATAAACCCATATCGCCACCTTCTAATTTGTTTCTGTTTCCTGTTCTAACCTCAAACCACCATGGCTGCAATCATGTAACTTTTAAACCTGATCAATTCAAATACAACACCCAACCTGCCATCGTCAAAATACCACCATCTACTCATCAAAAAACTGCTGCAACTCTCCTGTTATTCGAACCAACATAAACCCAGAAAGATGAACACCATCAACTCTAACCAAACCAACACCTTCGAATTACTGTTTCTGTTAGAACCGTTGCTACTAGTCGCGTAATTTTTTTTCTCTCTCTCTGGTTTCTAATCCACAGCCGTTACCATCATCATTCTTTTCATTTTATTTGTTTTTGTCGGGTATGACCTGAGGAATCTAATGATAAAGATGTTGTTGCTACAGCTCTATTTTGTTTGGGCCGTGAACTAACCTTGCTATTGGGCCATAACTCGATAATTGGGCTTCTATGTAGTTGGGTTTAATAAACTGCTGTTGGACCGAGCCCTATATAGATGATGATGGTAGAGACTAGGTTAGATATCGACTAGATTAAAATGATAATGTTGTTCGATTTTAGATGATGAAATATTGATGATCATGTTAATCATAAAAGCGATTACGGAGATGAGGTTAAAGAGCATGATGATGGCGTATGAAAGTGATAAAATGATGATCATTATGTTAATGATAATAGGTAATGAGGAAAAAAAAATGATAAACGATTAGTATATAATAAATAGATAGACATGCGAATTAATTTCGGAAAGTAACCAACAACTCAATGGTTTAGGAGTGTGTTCGTTAAGCGAGAAGTCACGGGTTCGAGCCCTGTCTGAGGCATTCTTTTTAGAAAAAGCTTTTAAAGGTAGTTTCTAGTATTATTATCTTTATTATTATTATTATTATTATTATTAATATTAATTGTTGTTGTTATTAAGTTAATTATTATTATCACTAATATTAGTAATATGATTATTAGTATAATTAATAGTATTATCATTATTATTATTACTAGTATTATCATTAAGTATTATTATTATTATTATTATTATTATTATTATTATTATTATTATTATTATTATTATTATTATTATTATTATTATTATTATTATTATTATTATTATTATTATTATTATTATAGTTATTATTATTATTATTATTAGTATTATTATTATTATTATTATTATTATTATTATTAACATGATTTTAAAATTATTATTATTATTAACATTAGTATTAGTATTATCATTAAGAACATTATTAATAGTATCATTATTATTAAAACTATCATTATTATTATCATCATTACTATCATTATTATTATTTTCATTAACCTGATTTTTATATAAATTTATTTACATTATTATCATTATTATTATCATTAATATTATTATTATTATTACAGTATTATTATTACTACAACCAAAATGGCTATTATTATTATCAAAATTTTTATTTTTATTATCACTATTAAGATTATTATTATCATTAATTTACTAAATAAATATGATATATATATATATATATATATATATATATATATATATATATATATATATATATATATATATATATATATATATATATATATATATATATAAGAAAATATATTACATAACTACATTGATTTTTTTATAATAAATTCTAATTATTTATCTAAAGTATATAAAATAAATAGAGTTAATTGAGTTATTAATGAAACACATAAGTCACTAAAATAACAAGTAGATCACTAATAATATATAAATTTGCTGGATTGTAATTATATGTGTTAATATATATACAAATGATATAGGTTCGTGAATCCGAGGCCAACCCTGCATTATTCAGTATCGCCGTATGCATATTTTTACTACAAAATATCGTATCGTGAGTTTCATTTGCTCCCTTTTTAAATGCTTTTGCAATATATATTTTTGGGACTGAGAATATATGCGCTGCTTTTATAAATGTTTTACGAAAAAGACACAAGTAATCGAAACTACATTCTATGGTTGAATTGTTATACCAGATATCGCCCTTGTTGAACTTGGTAGCCAAAGAATTGGTGTTTATTATAATTGCCACCAATTGACGCGAATCCTAAAGATATATCTATGGGCTTTGACACGCCCCAGTCATAGAATTTGAACTGCTTTAGTACTTCGATGTTTATATGTTTGGGGATATTCTAGATGCATTTTGTTAATGTCGGTTACCAGGTGTTCAATCCATATGAATGAATTTTAAACACTTGTGAGTGTATGATTATTGAATAAATAAAATCTTGTGGTCTATTAAAATTATGGAAATGATTGATTACGATAAACTAATGAACTCACCAACCTTTTGGTTGACACTTGAAAGCATGTTTATTCTCAGGTATTAAAGAAATCTTCCGCTGTGCATTTGCTCATTTTAGAGATATTACTTGGAGTCATTCATGAAATATTTCAAAAGACGTTGCATTCGAGTCATTGAGTTCATCAAGATTATTATTAAGTCAATTATATTGGAAATGGTATGCATGCCTGTCAACTTTCGATGAAATGAAAGTTTGTCTTTTAAAAACGAATGCAATGTTTGTAAAATGTATCATATAGAGGTTAAGTACCTCATGATGTAACCAAATGTAATGTATTCATCCAGATGGATTAGGACGGGTCGCTTCATCGACCACACTCACGCGTAGTCTAGATATCTACGTTTTTGTCATGACAAATATACGAAACACAACGAAAAAGTAAACTAGTTTATACACAACATGCAACACGATGTAACGAAATCACATTAATTATACAAAACCCAACCGAGTGCATATCTCTACGGTTGGTAATTTACAATATCATCAATGGATGAGTTCTCATCCCTACAGATTTTATCTAGTTCATCAAAACTAATCCGGCCGAGAGCCTCATGTGCCCGGTGGCAATCCTGCACACAGGTAACGCTCAAAGCAGCCTTTTTCCTCTGGGTCACGCTACCAGGAGGTAGGAAACATTGCACCGCCTTCAATACCTCAAACGTAGTCAACTTCTTAATGGCCTCAATAAAGGCACTGAACGGCTGATGAACAATAGATGACTTCAGGAGGCAGGCAAAAAGCACGGGAATGCCATGCTGAAGACGGGTAAGTTCTCCTAACGTGGCCGACACCTTATCCGATAACTATTTATTGTCATAAAAAAGTAAGGCGACTTTCTCCTGTTCCTGGGCAAGCGCAGCCTTCAACGACTCCTGCATTTCTTTGGCCGACACCAACTCCCCTTCAAGACGAGCAATTGTACCCGACAATTCCGCCACCCAACGGTTATCATTTTCAAACAGCACACAATGCTCGTGAATGTGATGAGCATCAGCCTCGCTTCGGTTCAGATCATCTGCCGCAAGATGCTGAGCAAATACGGTGAATTGAGAACGCAAGTGCTGTGCCTGAGTAGCGGAAAGCGATGCCAACGCCTCTTTCAAAGCCGAAAAAGTAATGAAATCAAGATATTCCTTATAGACCGGATAATCTGAAGCTTCACAGCGGAAAAGATCATGGAATGGCCCAATATTATAGTCGAGCAGCACATAAACATTCTGCCCAGCACTAGTCGTCAACCAGGGGCGAGCATCCGAGATCTCTACAATGGGTTCTTTACCGATACGATGCCCTTGAGCCGTCTCTCTCCCCATGGCTGACCCTTCCGTCGTCCGATTCTCTCTAGCATCCGGCTCAAGTCCCTCCCGGGGAACGGCCCCTTCAAGCAATGGCACCGAGCGAGCAGATGCCTGTGCCCTCGCAGGAGTCATAACTGTGTTACCTGCGCAAAACATGAAAAAGATAATATAATCAGCATCAGATACAGTTAAGTCAAAGAAAGTAAAGGACCAACGCATACCTTCGGCTACCGGCTCAATCTGACGCCTGGTACGTCAGATCAATCCGCCCTCCGAAGAGCCACCAGTCGAAGACTCCAAATCTCCAGGAGGCGCCACCCTGCGGCGGCTGGAGGAAGCCGGTGTGGTCCCTTCAACCAGTTTATCGGTAAAGACCATGCCATCCAGGCTCGACGCGCTCAGAACTTCCGACACGGTCAACTCTGTGCAGATTATAAATTATCATCCTATAAATCACGGTAACATTAAAAAGACGGAAAGCATCAAACGGTAAGCTACCTCTCCCACCTCTTCGGGGCAACAGGGATTCTATCAGCATGAGTCCAGTTGTTGCTAACATTAGCCATTACCAGCACCTACTCCTCATAAGACCGTTGAGGAATCCCCAGGCCCCTCAATTGGTCTACTATTGATTCGCCTAGCTCAGAGAACTGCCTTGGCGGCTGAACAGTCACAAACCCAAATAGATAGAATTGTTCGTTCTTCAATGGAAAGTCAGAACATTTGGCAAAAACAAATGATTGCACCCAATTGTCTGGAATAGCTGGTGCCTCCTCCAGAAAATCAATTTCGTCAGTAAATGTGTACCACCCTTTACAATTGGACTATAGCCGAAAAAAGCTCCTGAAAATATTCAAGCTTAGGCTCATGCCTAAACCATTGAAATACATCTCGAACAACACGATCGTACGGACACCATTCGGATGTAAGCGAGCAACGCTAAGGTTATAGAAATTTAAAACCTTCGTGAAAAAGAGGGTGAAGGGGTACCTCAAATTTGAAACCTAGAATGGTCTCAAATAGATGTTACAATGATTGGGGGCTCACAGGCATGCTGCTGTATGATAAAGGGTCCCTAATTGACAGCCTCTCCAAAACTCCAAGGGAGATACTGTTAACAGAGCCCGTAAAGGCAAAGTTTACTCCGCTGGCACCGCTGGAAAAACGTGACGGTCAAAAGTCAGACAAGTATTACGAGTTCTGATGTCGTAGCGTGGGGGTACGAAATAGTTTATATTTTTACTAGGAAATACTATTAAATATGCTACAATTTTACACAAGTTTTAATTATTTATTTACAAATGGGATATACCAAAACCTTGCTACAACACTATAGGCAGTGTACCTAATCGTAGAGTAGTATAGTTTTTAGTAAGTCCGGTTCGTTCCACAGGGAGCGGGCTTATTGCACACTATATTTTTAAACAACTATATTTGTACAAAATATATATAATTATATATAATAATATATAAAAGGGGGTTTACCATTTAATGACCGGTTTGTTGATTTATATTTTAAACGAAGCGTATAGTAAATGACGATATTTAAATAACAATATAAAATAAATAACAATAATTAAAATGACACTAAATAAAAGTACGAGGAAAAATGAAATAAAATATATTATGCTTATTTAAGCTTCCGTAACCATGATGTTTGACGTTTTGATTATTTATTACCCTAGGTTAATTGTCCTTTGTCCTGGATTATTTGATAAGTCCATCTGGTTTTTGTCCATAACGGTCCATCAGTCATAAATATAAAGTGCGAGTGTCCTCGTCAAATTATCCTTATGTCCGAAGTCAAATATTCCAACTAATTGGGGACTTAAACTGTAACAAGATTTTAATACTTTGTTTAATAATTACACCAGGTTATCGACTGCGTGTAACCCAAGGTTTTAATACTTTGTTATCAATTATGCCAAGTGTCCTTGTACATAATTTCACCCCTGTTTTAATAATTCTAGTGACTATTAATCCATTTCCGTGTCCGGTTAAATGAACTAATATTCGTACATATAAATACCCCGCCCATCGTGTCCTATCGAGTGTATATGGTTATTTATAGGGACGTCCAATTGTAAATCTTTATATTAAAATTAACAAACTATCATTTAGTTTAACAAATATAAAGCCCATTAATAGCCCATAGTCTAATTTCCACAAGTGTCATTCTTTTGTCCAAATCCCAATTATGGTACAAAGCCCAATTACCCCGTCTTTAATATTTAGTCCAACATCATGATTACTTTGGCTCAAATAAGCATAATAATAACTTAAGTACGAGACATTAATTTAAAAAGGAGAACATAACTTACATTGAGTATTTATCGCGTAGTGTTACACGGACAGAATTTCGACTTCAAAAACCCGTAAAATAACATTTACGTAACCCGAACTAATCTAATATAAAACTACCCTATACTATATATATTATATATATATTTATTTATTACAGAGTATTATTATTATTATTTTTATTAATTAAACTCGGCAGAATGCATGGCCTTTTATAGGGATTTCTGATTTTTCAAACTCCGCGAGTCGTGGAGTTTTTGGCCTTCAAACTCCGCGAGTCGTGGAGTTTGATTTTCCAGCTCACATCAATTTGGATCTTAGCTTTGCCGACATAATATATAAATAAATATAATATATAAATAATTTTAAGAATTATTTAAATATTATATTATATTTATGTGCATAGTTGACTTGTAATTTTTAGTCCGTTGCGTCGAGCGTTGAGAGTTTACTCATGTCCCGGTTCCGGATTTTCGAACGTCCTTGCGTATTATTTTATATCGTGTACTTTGCGTTCCACAACTTATACTCTTGTCATTTTTAGACGTTTCTCATCAATAAATTGAACCACTTGGATTGTATCTTGTACATTTGAGCTTTTTGGTCATTTGCGTCTTCAAATCGTCATTTTCGCCTTTTGTCTTCGCACTTATTTAATATAAATGATTACAACTTAAAATAGGACAATTACAACTAAATAATTTACATATTGGGAGGATATTGCTACTAAATATATGTTCATTTGGAGCACTATAAAATATCCCCACACTTGAACGTTGCTTGTCCTCAAGCAATACATAACTTGAAATAATATAATACATCACACGAATCACTTATTTATTCTTCACACTTTATACATCAGTGATTTTGAGATGGCGGTATAAACAATGATAGTAACGATAGAACCATGGTTAAAGGTAGGTGTGTCATCCACAGTTGCCTCGGGTTTAGGTCAACGACACTTGCAATCAAATAGCCGATTTACTTTCGGTTTCCAAAGCAAAGTGCACATTTGAAAGGCGGTTTACAGTCCCACATGACTATGAAAATTTAGATCCGTTAGAAAATTGGATCTTTATGAAAATATTTGATCTTTTGAAAATTCAATCTAGCTTTTACCCTAGACAAGTTTTCCGGAATAACCCTTCACCGGTGTTTGCAAAATATTTTTGTGGGTTGTGTGGGTTTCAGATTTGAAAATTTTAGCTCAACACTTGTGGTTTTGTGTTACCCACTTGCTAACCATGTATTAGGAAAGCAACACGTCCAGTTCACTTGTCCCGTATATTACCTTTCGATAAACTACCGTCCGGTTGTAAAGGAAAGCGATGAACAAGCAACTGTTAAGGCAATGTCCCGTGACTTGCTTTTGATTATGGTCTATAAACGTGTCGGATTCTAGTACTATCCTTTGTAGGAGCAATAATAAAGATCATCCTATGATTTTTCGGTATGGCACAAGGTCCTGTCTTCGACCATGCTATGCAACCACTGTTCTTACGATTGACACCCGATTTGGTTCAGGTGACCTAATGAATTCCAGGTGAATTCCTAGGATTTTACGTTCAATGGTAATGAACGCATTGAAAATGGATTTTCAGAAAACAAATCGGTTTATAATTTTGATCAAAATATTTTCTCGTTCAAGCTCGAGTTTAGATATCATTGAATTCCATGAGTTTGAATTCTCAATCTTTAAGGTCAATCTCAAGGATTGAGTAATATCAGTCTTAAAAGCTGATTTTTAATCTTTAAGGAGATTATCCTTTCTGGGGATCTGATTCATTATTCTTATCAAGCTACTTTTCACGATGTACCTCCCATTGTACGAGATAAATCCTTCTCATGGTTAGGATAAATCTGACCACTTGGCGACCCTGTTTGATGCTGAGGTCCGTGGATTTCCTGCTGATTTTAGTGATGACTTTTCTAGATTTTTCGTCAACCTACAGCTGGTCTGGACGACAACTTCTTGACCTAAATCAAGAAGCGCGTGTCTTTTTCGGAAGACTTTACTTCCTTTTAATGATGGAATTGATTCATCGTGTAGATCCATCTTTTCTTTTCTTTCATCGGGCAAAATAGTTAATTTAGTTCAAAACAAAAGCACCTGTAATAACTTTATGGAAACATGTGCTAGATAGTTTTTAATTAAATAACTAGGTACATTCTCCCCACACTTAGTTTCTTTCTTTGCCTTTTTATTCTCCTTTATTCCATTTTAAATGAATTCAAGCGTTTTAGGGTGTTTCTCAATTTATGTCCTTTCCGAGGTAACGATAATTTTGGTATTAACACCTAGTTTTCACCGTTCATAAATATATATAAACATGATTTTAAATTCATTTAGTTGAAAATTTTTCAAATTTTCATAAAATTTGGCAAATAAATCAAGTATAAACCCGAGAGAATTTATAACCCTTCCCCACACTTGAGATCATGCAATGCCCTCATTTGCATGAAATCAGACTCTAATTATAAATTCATGAGGGTGATTAGTGTAGAAAAATGATTGAAAATACCCAGTTTGTAATTACAAAGCTCGTCAAATGATAGATGGCGCGCCTCATCGTTCATTCCTTCTTGTTTTATCACACATGCTTTTTTTCTTTTCAAAAACGGCTGCTTTTCTGAACTGTTTACTAATATTTGAAAAAGCGTCTTTTACCCTAATCATGCATTTTTATTAACGAGTTATGCACTAACCCGAACCCCTAATTTAACGTTAAGTAGGGTTAAACTTCCCCACACTTATCTGACGACATGTGAAGTCGGTAGAATAAGTTCCAAGAATTAAAATAGTGAGCCAGTTATTTACATCTCGGGTGGTATATATTATATCAATGGGTTTAAAGTTTAGACCCACCCGATCGTCACTACTTAATTCTTTTTTAAGTGTAGCTTTTAGTAAATGGATATGTCTCTTTTCTGGTTCTTGGTCAAATGGATCGATATACACCGACATACATATTTCTATAGGGTGGACAATTCCTAAAATTTCCTTCCGTTTATTCTCGGGATCAAAGTTTTCACCTCTATTACCCAATTGGGTGAAATCCGAGGTGTCATTATCTATTACAGCTCGTAGTTCATTTTTGGTAGATGACTCGTCTATTGAGAATATTGAGTTGGAAGGTTGTGTAATGGTGAAGTTCGGTTTGGCCTCGGGGGTAAAATTTTCAACGTTATCGTTTTCCCAAGAGTACCAATTTGTCACCCTTACTTCTTCTTCATCATCCATTGATGGATTGATGATTTCGTCGGTAGAGGCTAATGTGTCATTATGTTGTGAAATTGGTAAGACTGAATAAAAAGTATCATCGGGATAGTTGGTGATTTCGGAGCTCTCGAATTCATCAAAATTCGATGATATGAGATTTTCTTGTACAATACTCCTCAGATCAACAGGTGTGTAGTCTGATAGAGTTTCAGCTTGCCGGTTTACAAACTCTCTCATTTGTTCATTTTGAGCATTGAGTTCTTCGAGTTTGATTTTCATATTGTCTAATAAATTTTCAGACACGTAATTTTCCTCGTCTACTGGTTGTTGAGTTTGGAAATATTCTTGGGAATAATCCCAATTTGAATTGTATTCTTCATAATCATTCCATTCAGGTTCCGTGGGTGCGTAATTTTCCATAGGAACGTAATAATAACATTCCCATGTTGAGTGATAATCTCCACGGATTTCACAACCAGTTATTGTTTCGTCATTCGTGATCCAAGATTGACCGAACGAATTGTCATCAACACTTGGTTGAGAGTATTGATTTCGTATGTCGTAAAGAGTTTCCAAAATATATTCGAGACTTTTCATAATGCGCTTATTACCAAATTTTAATTATCCTATTAGTTATAAATATAAAAATTATATAAGATATCAAATTAATAGACTTTTCTGCTTTTGCCCACGTTTCGAATAGCCAATAGATGCAGCAGGGAGCCAGAACCCTTTAAAACGGAAGCTCACAACTCAGCCACTAACAAATCCAACTATTACTACGAAGCAGAAAATTTGGATGTCTATTAATTTAACCGCTTAAAATAAATTTTCGTTTGGAATTTTAGAGAAGAAGTAGAGAAAATTTCTAATTCCTAAAAACTAGCGTGTCGAGAAATAAGAAAGAAAAAGATTGCGCGTCGAAAAATGTCGAAAAATAAAAGGTTGAAAAATAAAAAGAAAGTAGCGCGTCGTAACTTAAAAGGTACTAAAAACTAAAAAAAATTAAAAGTTGCGTCTAAAAATATTAAAGCTTACAAGTAAAACTATATCTCAAATGGCAATAACTTAAAAAGGTATTAAAACTTAAAAAGGCGTCGCAAAATTCTAAAGCAACTAAATCTTAGTCTAAAGAAAAAGCACTTAAGGGATTTTACGGCAAAGCCTAAAAATCTAGAAATAAAAATAATAAGCTACGGCAAAACTAAACTTAACACTAGCTACGAACGATAAATATACAATATTACGATTAAACGATTAAAAAGATACAAAATATAAAAATAAAATTAAAGTTGTAAAAATTATAATTTTTATAAAAATATTATTTTTATCCTATTTATATTATAAAAGTATTAATTTATATATATATATTTAATAATACTAATTAATATTTAAAATACAAATTAATTTAAAAACTAAAACTAAATATTAATATTAAATATAATCCTAATTAATTTTAAATAATAATAATTAAATTATACTCGTAATAAATACCAAATTAGAGTTCTGGGTGCGTCTGTCAGGGCGGCTCCGCGAGTCGTGGAGTTTTAAGCCTGCAAACTCCGCGAGTCGTGGAGTTTGAAAGACGTTTTTTATTTTATTTTATATTGTTTTTCTAAAATGATATATAAATATATTTATAGAAAAATAAATTAAAAATATAGCGTTTCGCCGAGTCCCCGGCAGCGGCGCCAAAAACTTGATGTCGTAGCGTGGGGGTACGAAATAGTTTATATTTTTACTAGGAAATACTATTAAATATGCTACAATTTTACACAAGTTTTAATTATTTATTTACAAATGGGATATACCAAAATCTTGCTACAACACTATAGGCAGTGTACCTAATCGTAGAGTAGTATAGTTTTTAGTAAGTCCGGTTCGTTCCACAGGGAGCGGGCTTATTGCACACTATATTTTTAAACAACTATATTTGTACAAAATATATATAATTATATATAATAATATATAAAAGGGGGTTTACCGTTTAATGACCGGTTTGTCGATTTATATTTTAAACGAAGTGTATAGTAAATGATGATATTTAAATAACAATATAAAATAAATAATAATAATTAAAATGACACTAAATAAAAGTACGAGGAAAAATGAAATAAAATATATTATGCTTATTTAAGCTTCCGTAACCATGATGTTTGACGTTTTGATTATTTATTACCCTAGGTTAATTGTCCTTTGTCCTGGATTATTTGATAAGTCCATCTGGTTTTTGTCCATAACGGTCCATCAGTCATAAATATAAAGTGCGAGTGTCCTCGTCAAATTATCCTTATGTCCGAAGTCAAATATTCCAAATAATTGGGGACTTAAACTGTAACAAGATTTTAATACTTTGTTTAATAATTACACCAGGTTATCGACTGCGTGTAACCCAAGGTTTTAATACTTTGTTATCAATTATGCCAAGTGTCCTTGTACATAATTTCACCCCTATTTTAATAATTCTAGTGACTATTAATCCATTTCCATGTCCGGTTAAATGAACTATTATTCGTACATATAAATACCCCGCCCATCGTGTCCGATCGAGTGTATATGGTTATTTATAGGGACGTCCAATTGTAAATCTTTATATTAAAATTAACAAACTATCATTTAGTTAAACAAATATAAAGCCCATTAATAGCCCATAGTCTAATTTCCACAAGTGTCGTTCTTTTGTCCAAACCCCAATTACGGTACAAAGCCCAATTACCCCGTCTTTAATATTTAGTCCAACATCATGATTACTTTGGCTCAAATAAGCATAATAATAACTTAAGTACGAGACATTAATTTAAAAAGGAGAACATAACTTACATTGAGTATTTATCGCGTAGTGTTACACGGACAAAATTTCGACTTCAAAAACCCGTAAAATAACATTTACGTAACCCGAACTAATCTAATATAAAACTACCCTATACTATATATATTATATATATATTTATTTATTTATTACAGAGTATTATTATTATTATTTTTATTAATTAAACTCGGCAGAATGCATGGCCTTTTATAGGGATTTCTGATTTTTCAAACTCCGCGAGTCGTGGAGTTTTTGGCCTTCAAACTCCGCGAGTCGTGGAGTTTGATTTTCCAGCTCACATCAATTTGGATCTTAGCTTTGCCGACATAATATATAAATAAATATAATATATAAATAATTTTAAGAATTATTTAAATATTATATTATATTTATGTGCATAGTTGACTTGTAATTTTTAGTCCGTTGCGTCGAGCGTTGAGAGTTTACTCATGTCCCGGTTCCGGATTTTCGAACGTCCTTGCGTATTATTTTATATCGTGTACTTTGCGTTCCGCAACTTGTACTCTTGTCATTTTTAGACGTTTCTCATCAATAAATTGAACCACTTGGATTGTATCTTGTACATTTGAGCTTTTTGGTCATTTGCGTCTTCAAATCGTCGTTTTCGCCTTTTGTCTTCGCACTTATTTAATATAAATGATTACAACTTAAAATAGGACAATTACAACTAAATAATTTACATATTGGGAGGATATTGCTACTAAATATATGTTCATTTGGAGCACTATCAAGTTCCATGAAGACAATGGCCATGACACCGATGAGTGTAAGGCGCTGATACGTGAAATCATCGCAAAGATTAAAGCAGGTGAACTCAACCACTTGCTGTCAGGAAGGAAATTTAAAAAGGCTGACCCCAACAAAACATTCAGTTGGCAGAACGAAGACGGGAAGAAGCGAGAGAAAGCGAAAGCTAAATTTGTTATCAACATGATCAATGTTCAGAAGGACGAGTTTGCCCCACAGAATTCCTGGAAATACGCTACCATCACTTTCCCGGGAATACCAACATGGTACTCGTGGAATGAACTGGTAGTCATTACCAGACTGATAGATGGATTCCCGGTGAACGAAATGTACACTGATACGGGAAGCGAAGTCAAAGTGTTATACGCTCATTGCCTTTCCCGGCTCCCGAAGTATGTCGGGAGGAAGATGAGACAATCTAATGCCATCATCTCCGGATTATCTGGTCACGCTGAAGAAATAATTGAAAGGCTGAAGGCAACGGTCACGGTGGGCCCTCGACCCTACCTTCGCAGCGAAGTAATCGACTTCTATGTCATCAAATCCGTGACCGCAACGAACGTAATACTAGGAAGGCAGTTTTTCAAAAAGTTCGGCGCCATAGCGTCTACTGCTCATGGTATACTCAAGCTTCCAACCCGGCAAGGCGTGGTAACGGTTCAATCCACCCGACACCCTTTTCCTGGTAATGAAACCATTCAAGACAGGCAAAATGACGAGTCATGGAGGACACCCCATGTCATGGAGGAAGAGCGTGTTTCTGTTCTTAAAAGACTGACCTTTTTCTCCCCGACGGCACATCCCGGTAACAGAAGTTCAGACATGCTTCATAAGGCAGATAAGGCGATTACCGACCGACGTCGCCAGTCAGAGTGGGAGAAATCTTTTAGTGGCATGCGCGGAATGACTAAACCCCATAATCCGACACTCAAATGTTCAAAGACCGAAAGTCGTGAAAGTTCCAACCGAGACAAGATAGCGGTTGAGAAAATGAAAGTGGCTAAATGAAGTAACTAAGGTTTCGATAGATACCGTGATTGAATTTGATCACCTCAATTCACGATTATCTTGATTTTTATCTTTTTTCTTGTAATAAAAGAACTGATGTATGTTTTTTCCTTTTCAAGGAATTAATAAAAAGCTTTTTACCATTTGCAATAACTTTGTCATTATCTTATTCACAACAATGTCTATACAACTATAAATGGCCAGCGGCGAAATGGATTCCGACATCCACATAAGTCCCATGCACGTTTTGTACCCCCTTAAGAGGTGACTGCCGAGCCCTCGTCAGTACAAGTTTATACTGATAAACGGCCAATGAGTAGATGGCATAAACACGCGTGACTGCACGGTGTACACGCCAAAACTAACACAAATGTATTTCTAGGCATACATACGAAGACATGAACTAGTTCAACTCAAGAAAAATTTACACAAAACGCATGAAATTAACATTTCATTAAAAACTGTACGTGATTCATTACAAGTTTAACCCAAAAAATGCACAACTGTGCATTAAAAATTTTTAGAAATTAAAATCTCAAAACTGCTGAACGATAGTATCATCACTGGCACAAAGGTCCTCAAAGCTACCAAAAAGAATCTCCCTTAAAGCCTTTGCAGTAGCCTGAACTGACTCCTGAGCAGATGGATTCACCTTCTCAGCAATTTCGGGATGAAAGGAGGTAATCCCACTAGCATGATACTTCTGCATCAACCTAACTGCATGGGTGAAGTTGACCAATGCAACACTGTCCAAATAGTCCTGAAAGGGTACCTTCACAGTGGGAGAGTTGATAGCTTTCTTCAAAATAGCAGGAAGATTGCCCCGCAGACGTTTACACTCTTCTCGAGCAGCAACAACCTCGCTCTCCCTATGACCGAGCTCCTCCTTGGCCACCCTCAGCTGAGTTTCCAAACTTTTAATGGCTTCCCGAGCAGCCAAAAGTTGACGCTCCAACTAATACCATGGCATTCTTTAATTGCTTCAGCATAAGTTGTCGGCACCGTATGGCGCAGACGCTTGACCAATGTTGGTTGACGTTCTGAACTTATACCATGTATGAGCCCAGAAATTTGCTGCTCTGGCTTAAGATCTGGTATGTGCAAGCACTCATTAGTATATCTCGTGAGAAATTCACCCAAAGATTCTGTGACGACCCGAAAATTTTCGACCAAATTTAAACTTAATCTTTATATGTTTCCGACAAGATAAGCAAAGTCTGTAATGTTGAGTCTCAAAATTTTCGAACTGTTTTCACAAATTCAATTACCCTTTGACTATTCCCGACGATTCACGAACTATTGTGTATAAATATTAAATATTCAGTATATGTTATTATATAATATATTATATAATTAATAATAAATAATATTAAGTTATTAAATTTAATTATAAGTTAAATTATAGTCATTATAGTAATAATATTATTACTTTCAATATTAACATCTATGTTAGTATTATTAATATTATCAGTTTAAATATACGATATATAAGATATGAAAATGGATATATGTAAATTGTTACATTATTACTATTACTATTAATAATATTTTTATTATCATTTTTTATGATTATTAAATATTATTATTATTATTATTATCAGTAATAAAATTATAATTTTAGTTATCATCATAATTATTATTATCATTATCATTAATATTTTGATATTATTATTATGAATACTATTATTATTAGTATATTTATTATTAATAATGTTATTAGTATTAATCTTAATATAATTATTAAATATTAATATTAATTAAATATAATATAAATATATAAAAAGAGAAAAATGGTAAAATCAGTTCCATATCACGATAAATCTGTAGATAAATTTTGTTTTGTCTCTAAGCTGAAATACAGAATCGAATCAAATCACCTAAAAACAACAAAATTAGTTGTGAGTCTTAATCTGCTTTATAATTTCTTTTATTTTTTTTCTCTTTTCGTACCTGTTGGAGCAAGGACTGTCGACAACCTTCAATACAAACAAAATTTATCGAATCATATGTACTAACTCAATTATACGATTACCATTTATATATAATCCTATCTCCACTCTGCAATTGGAGGAATTAAGGAAAAATCAAAAGGAAAACAAAAAGAACACAGCTTTTTCCTCTGTTTCGTGTTCAACTTTTGAAAAGCTCCATTTCGAATCAAATTCAAAAATGTAATAATGTAGTTTTGTTATAAATCTTTTACTCAACATTTCTTCAAAATCTTAGATTTCAATTCATTATATCGAGCCCAAATTTATGAGTCAAAGTTTTTGAAAAATAAAGTCAACCGTTGTTCATCGATTAAATTCGAGTTATATGATGTGATTCAAGTTCAATTAAAGATTTCAAAAGTTTCCATGAATGATTTCAAACCTATTTCATGTTGTAACAATTGTGTTTAACGTTCTACAATTCAAAATCAAATTTTTTTTTTTTAAAAACACCCACGACGAACAGCAGGTTTGTGAGATTTATTTTTTTTATATTTTTTTTTGTTTTCTATTAATAGAATCGTTTAGGTACTGATTAGTTATGTGTATATGGAAGTATTAATCATTGTGGTAATGATTTAATTTGATGGTCGATTAAATTTAAACTAAGAAGAAGATTAGAAGAAACAGAAATTTTAAGATAAATATATTTCGGTTAGATAGTTTATCAAAAAAATAAGATTGGAGGATTGGTTAAGTGTGTGTGAGTGTGAGCGGATAGTCGCGGGTTCGAGTCCAGGCAAGGGCTATTATTTTTCAGGACTCATTTTATTTAAGGTAGTCTTCAATTTTATTATTATTATTATTATTATTATTATTATTATTATTATTGTTATTATTATTGTGATTGTTATTATTATTACTATGATCATGATTATGATTATAATTATAAATAAGTAAAATTATTAGTTAAAATTATAGTTATATATATATATATATATATATATATATATATATATATATATATATATATATATATATATATATATATATATATATATATATATATATATATACAGATTATAAATACAAAAACAATTATAAAGATAATGATACTTATAATTGAGTAATGACTTAAAATGAAACATTATTATTATTAATATCATTATATTATTAGAATTATGAACATGAGTACGATATGAATGATATAAATAGAGATCAAATTTTCAGTATTGACAATAAAAAATATTATGAGTACGTATGAAATCTAAATAAGTTTATGAATTGTTTATGTATAACACATCTTTCATTATTGAAACTTTATTATATTCATTACAAAATATATGATTTTATCATTACTATAATTATATAAATATTATTACTATTATAATTATTATCACTTTTATTACTACTACTACTACTACTATTATTATTATTATTATTATTATTATTATTATTATTATTATTATTATTATTATTATTATTATTATTATTATTATTATTATGGTTATTATTATTATTATTATTATTATAAATCGTTATCATTGTTATCATTTTTATTAAAATTATTATTTTACTATCGTTAAAACTATCATTATTGTTATTATCAGTATTATCTATAGTACTATTATTAAAATAATTATGATTACTAAAATAAAAGTTTTAATGACATCATTAAAGCTATAAGTATAAAAATAAATACTATATATATATATATATAGTACACAAAACTTAACTCTATATATATATATATATGGTTATTTACTTAAAATATATATAAAATGACATATATAGGTTATTGATATAAAAATTATATCACTATTAACAAATATATAATAATAAATACATATATGTTTGTTCGATTACAATTATATATATATTAATGAATATACAAATGATATAGGTTTGTAAATCTGAGACCAACCCTGCATTGTTCAGTATCGTCGTATGAATATTTTTACTACAAAATATTGGATTGTGAGTTTCATTTGCTCCCTTTTTAATTGCTTTTGCAATATATAATTTTGGGCTGAGAATACATGCGCTGCTTTTATAAATGCTTTACGAAATAGAGACAAGTGATTAAAAATGATATTTTGAGGATTGATGTGCTAGGTAATTTAGTTACATGTTATAAGAGCATGTAAGCGCGAATCCTAAAGATAGATCTATCGGGCTTAACACCCCCAAAATGTAGGCTGCACTAGACATAAGAGCTAGTGGGCGGATGTTTAGTACTTCGAGGATTATTTATACACTTGCGAGTGTACAAATCCATCTTTGCGAAGATGACTTATTATATTATTGTTAAGGTTGGTTACTGAGGCCTCAACATAAGCAGAACGGTTTTATACACTTGCGAGTGTACATATATTTATAAACTGAAATCTTGTGGTCTATTAAAATAAAGGAAATGATTGTTTATGATAAACTAATGAAATCACCAACCTTTTGGTTGACACTTAAAAGCATGTTTATTCTCAGGTACGAAAGAAATCTTCTGCTGTGCATTTGCTCATTTTAGAAATATTACTTGGAGTCATTCATGGCATATTTCAAAAGACGTTGCATTCGAGTCATCGAGTTCATCAAGATTATTATTAAGTCAATTATAGTTGGATATATTATGATATGGTATGCATGCCGTCAACTTTCGTTGTAAGAGAAAGATTGTCTTTTAAAATCGAATGCAATGTTTGTAAAATGTATCATATAGAGGTCAAGTACCTCACGATGTAACCAAATGTAATGTATTTGTCCAGATGGATTAGGACGGGTCATGAAAGTTGGTATCAGAGCGGTAGTCTTAGCGAACCAGGTCTTGCATTAGTGTATCTAACTGATAGTTGTTTAGATGCAGTAGTGAGTCTGGACTTCGACCGTGTCTGCATGTCAAAAGTTTTGCTTATCATTCCGTGTCGAAAATTACCTGCTTATCATTCTTAGAGAATCATTTGCTTATCATTCTTAGTCTAGACACATCTTACTGCATTGATTGCATGAATAGTGTATAGACAAAATTCATATCCTAGCGTATCTGTTACTGTAGATTTGCCTGACATATGCCGTAAATTCCTCGGTAATCTACGAAATCTTTTGCTCTATATAGATATCCTATGTAATTAGAATACCACCCGATAGCCAAAAATCATTTCATATCGCAAACCATTTTATCTAACCATACAAGACGGAACTCGCAACTAGTTAAAATTCCTTAGATTCCGACAGCTATTCCGACATGGATGTTCACCAAAGCTCCGAAAGCTGCGTCACCAGAATGAATCAACCAATCAGCTATCCCCAATTCATCTGATGGGATTATAGTCGACTTAATCAATGGAGATGTGAAGAAGGCGATCCCTCCATCAACCGGATTCACCTCTTGGTGAAGAACCTGAAGCACTTACCGACGAACCTGTCTGAAACACCATTTTCACCCTCATTTCCAGAATAGCTTGAAACGATTACGTAATATCTACAATTCTAGATCTTATTCATCCGCTCGTCCGAACCGACAATCATCCCGGAATAATGGAAGAAGTCAACGAGCTTCACGCTCGAGTAATCAAATTGGAAAATATGGTGCAAAACTTACCAGCTTCAGCAACATCACCAGCACCAACAGTACCACCAATAAATCAAGTCTCAACATCATATGCATCAATAGCACATTCTGTACCACGAGCATAATCATCGTTCTACGTATCGTTCTATCTATTTTATCTTCGTTCGACATGGCGATTATGTAATCTCCAATGTTTTAGAGATTATATATTCATGTTCTAACGATAAATCAAATGAGTTTAATATCATATTAACTCATTAAATCTATATCACATCTGAAGAAATATATATATATGTAAGTATATTTTCATAAAGATTGTAATTAAAAATTCTTTTGTACAAACTGTTAATGGTGAAAATATTTTAACGGGTAGGTAATACCCTAGAAATATTTAGATTTTACATTAATAAGTTACACTGTACATTCTTCCAATTTGATTCAACAGTCATTTACTATCCTACTTATAACCACCTATATACGTATCAGTTCACCGCAGAATAACCATTTTCATTCAATTTTATATTTGGATTTTGACCTATCAGAATCCAACAAGTGGCATAATGAAGAAAACATTTGACAAAATAAAATTTGTTAGAAACAAACGAATTAACTATGAGAAAATTTTATTAAGAATCCACGCTAACTGTTTCCAGCTAACTGTTCCTAGCTAACTTATTACATTTATTTATCGCAATTTATTATTCGCAATTTTAATTCTCACAATTTTATTTATCGTCATTTAATTTCTGTTATTTATTTTACGCACTTTAAATATCGGGACACGTATACAAGGTTTTGACATATCATATTGACGCATCTATATATATTATTTGGAATCACCATAGACACTCTATATGCAGTAATGTTTGAGTTAGCTATACAGGGTTGAGGTTGATTCTATAATAATATATATACTTTGAGTTGTGATCGAGTCTGAGACATGTACACGGGTCACGATACATATTAATTAATTCGAATATTATATATTAAACTATATATGAATTATTGGACTGTTAACTGTGGACTATCGACTGTGGACTAATAATATTGGACAATTAAAATGAATTAAAATATTGATTATAACATATGAAACTAAACATTTCTTCAAGTTTGCCACTTGATTTCATCTTAAACCTCATTTGTATCTTGACGATTACAATCCGCGTTCAAACCTTTCATGATTCTTGAAAACACCTCAATCGAGAGGATGAACCAACCGCACTTCATCTACGGAAGAAAAGATTGATGCATATAGTTATGCACCTGAAAACACTCAGAACCTGAGTAAACGTCTAACACGTATCTGTGCTAGCTCCTTTGGCATTGTTATTACCGAAAATAACTTTGCAATTCCTTTTCAAATTAGCCAATTTTGTCACATCTCCAGCAATTCAATTCGATCTTTCATTCGAATTAACCTTATTATAGCCTTGATATATAAGTTTGCTTTTCGTCATCATTACCGAGAAACCGTTTAAATCTCACCACATTAGCATAAACTTATCAGCAACTTCATTACTCATTGGCTTAAGTCGCTCCGAAAAACCATGATATTTGTTCATTAAAACCCTATCATATACTTATCCGCATCTGGTAACGAGAATTGCCATACCAATTACTGAGAATTAGCAATCAGTATTTCGAATCTCCCATTGTTTTTACGTTAACAGTTATATGTATAAATATAACATTTATCTCTTAGAATTATGATCTTCCATTTTGAAATTCTGAAAAGCACTCAGGTTATGAACCAATACTCTGAATATCCAAAAAGCTGAATGAAGCAGCAGAAACTGTAAACGACCTTAACAGTCAAAAGTATGATGATAAAGAATGGAGTGTTGGAAACGCTCAATAGAAAATTTAGTACCAAAAAGCGGATTATGCGAAATTATGAAGGAGACTGTGGATAAATCACAAGGACTAAACTTGTACATAAAGAATCTAGATGATTCTGTTTTTGATGAAATCTTTAGCGAATACCTTGCTCCGTAATTATTCTAAATCATTGTGAATGAATTTCTTCATCACAATTTGATTCTAAAATTCTAAGATATCATCGTATCTTTTAATATAAATATCCTCTATATTTCTGAAGATATTTTCATAACTATTCTTATCCGAAATCATTTATCTCTTCGCGATATCAGTGTTACCTCAGAAAGAAAACTGTTTTAGTTTCTAAAATCTGAAAAATTCAAACTTAAAATATGAATGCTATTGAAGTAGTGTTGGGAACTGAAACATGAGTTAATATAATATAATGACACTTGATCAACGTGATTATATTACAGCAAGTCATGCTGAGTTTCTAATGAAACGTGATGATTCACAGACCACAACGTCATTATGTGCCATATTACACGACTCTTACATTCTATCTAATCTATAAACATATCAAGAACATATTTTCTTGATAAGTTCTACCTTTTCTCTTGAATTCTAATAATTTAATAAATCAGATCGTGCTATTACAACTTCCTTCTTAGAACATTAATAAGGATCATAATTTTCTTAATTTTCGAAGGATCAAACCTTTATAAGATTTTCTTTAAATCTCTTGAATTCGGGAAATCAACCGTGACTACGTCACCGATTAAGACAAACCTGCATTTACTCATTTCATTCTTTTGTGATAGCTTCACTCGTACTCTTCGAGTAATCGAATTATCTTATCCATATTACTCAACAGTAATAAAACTATATTTATCAGCTCATATTAGTCATGAATACATTTCTATTGTTAACCATGACGACCACATTCAAATTTCGGGACGAAATTTCTTTAACGGGTAGGTACTGTGACGACCCGGAAATTTTCGACCAAATTTAAACTTAATCTTTATATGTTTCCGACACGATAAGCAAAGTCTGTAATGTTGAATCTCAAAATTTTCGAACTGTTTTCACAAATTCAATTACCCTTTGACTATTCCCGACGATTCACGAACTATTGTGTGTAAATATTAAATATTCAGTATATGTTATTATATAATATATTATATAATTAATAATAAATAATATTAAGTTATTAAATTTAATTATAAGTTAAATTATAGTTATTATAGTAATAATATTATTACTTTCAATATTAACATCTATGTTAGTATTATTAATATAATATTATCAGTTTAAATATACGATATATAAGATATGAAAATGGATATATGTAAATTGTTACATTATTACTATTACTACTAATAATATTATTATCATTAATAATATTATTATTATTATCATTTTTTATGATTATTAAATATTATTATTATTATTATTATCAGTAATAAAATTATAATTTTAGTTATCATCATAATTATTATTATTATCATTATTATTACTAAAAATTATCATTTTTAATTAAAATTATTATTATCATTATCATTAATATTTTGATATTATTATTATGAATACTATTTTTATTAGTATATTTATTATTAATAATGTTATTAGTATTAATCTTAATATAATTATTAAATATTAATATTAATTAAATATAATATAAATATATAAAAATAGAAAAAGGGTAAAATCAGTTCCATATCACGATAAATATGTAGATAAATTTTGTTTTGTCTCTAAGCTGAAATACAGAATCGAATCAAATCACCTAAAAACAACAAAATTAGTTGTGAGTCTTAATCTGCTTTATAATTTCTTTTATTTTTTTTCTCTTTTCGTACCTGTTAGAGCAAGGACTGTCGACAACCTTCAATACAAACAAAATTTATCGAATCATATGTACTAATTCAATTATACGATTACCATCTATATATAATCCTATCTCCACTCTGCAATTGGAGGAATTAAGGAAAAATCAAAAGGAAAACAAAAAGAACACATCTTTTTCCTCTGTTTCGTGTTCAATTTTTGAAAAGCTCGATTTCGAATCAAATTCAAAAATGTAATAATGTAGTTTTGTTATAAATCTTTTACTCAATATTTCTTCAAAATCTTAGATTTCAATTCATTATATCGAGCCCGAATTTATGAGTCAAAGTTTTTGAAAAATAAAGTCAACCGTTGTTCATCGATTAAATTCGAGTTATATGATGTGATTCAAGATTAATTAAAGATTTCAAAAGTTTCCATGAACGATTTCAAACCTATTTCATGTTGTAACAATTGTGTTTAACGTTCTATAATTAAAAATCAAATTTTTTTTAAAAAAAAACACCCACAACGAACAGCAGGTCTGTGAGATTTTTTATTTTATTTTTTTTTGTTTTCTATTAATAGAATCGTTTAGGTACTAATTAGTTATGTGTATATGGAAGTATTAATCATTGTGGTAATGATTTAATTTGATGGTCGATTAAATTTAAACGAAGAAGAAGATTAGAAGAAACAGAAATTTTAAGATAAATATATTTCGGTTAGATAGTTTATCAGAAAAATAAGATTGGAGGATTGGTTAAGTGTGTGTGAGTGTGAGCGAATGGTCGCGGGTTCGAGTCCAGGCAAGGGCTGTTATTTTTCGGGACTCATTTTATTTGAGGTAGTCTTCAATTATTATTATTATTATTATTATTATTATTATTATTATTATTATTATTATTATTATTATTATTATTATTATTATTATTATTGTTATTATTTTTGTGATTGTTATTATTATTACTATGATCATGATTATGATTATAATTATAAATAAATAAAATTATTAGTTAAGATTATAATTATATATATATATATATATATATATATATATATATATATATATACAGATTATAAATACAAAAACGATTATAAAGATAATGATACTTATAATTGAGTAATGACTTAAAATGAAACATTATTATTATTAATATCATTATATTATTATAATTATGAACATGAGTACGATATGAATGATATAAATAGAGATCAAATTTTCAGTATTGACAATAAAAAATATTATGAGTACGTATGAAATCTAAATAAGTTTATGAATTGTTTATGTATAACACATCTTTCATTATTGAAACTTTATTATATTCATTACAAAATATATGATTTTATCATTACTATAATTATATAAATATTATTAATATTATAATTATTATCACTTTTACTACTACTACTACTACTACTACTACTACTACTACTACTACTACTACTACTACTACTACTACTACTACTACTATTACTACTATTATTATTATTATTATTATTATTATTATTATTATTATTATTATTATTATTATTATTATTATTATTATGGTTATTATTATTATTATTATTATAAATCGTTATCATATTTATCATTTTTATTAAAATTATTATTTTACTATCATTAAAACTATCATTATTGTTATTATCAGTATTATCTATATTACTTTTATTAAAATAATTATGATTACTAAAATAAAAGTTTTAATGACATCATTAAAGCTATAAGTATAAAAATAAAGACTATATATATATATATATATATATATATATATATATATATATATATATATATATAAATATATATCTAGTACACAAAACTTAACTATATATATATATATATATATATATATATATATATATATATATATATATATATATATATATATATATATATATATATATATATATATATATATATATATATATATATATATATATATATATATATGGTTATTTACTTAAAATATATATAAAATGACATATATAGGTTATTGATATAAAAATTATATCACTATTAACAAAGATATAATAATAAATACATATATGTTTGTTCGATTACAATTATATATATATTAATGAATATACAAATGATATAGGTTCGTGAATCCGAGACCAACCCTGCATTGTTCAGTATCGTCGTATGAATATTTTTACTACCAAATATTGGATTGTGAGTTTCATTTGCTCCCTTTTTAATTGCTTTTACAATATATAATTTTGGGCTGAGAATACATGCGCTGCTTTTATAAATGCTTTACGAAATAGAGACAAGTGATTAAAAATGATATTCTGCGAATTGATGTGCTAGGTAATTTAGTTACATGTTATAAGAGCATGTAAGCACGAATCTTAAAGATAGATCTATCGGGCTTAACCCCCATCCTGTAGGCTGCACTACACATAAGAGCTAATGGGTGGATGTTTAGTACTTCGAGGATTATTTATACACTTGTGAGGGTACTTATCCATCTTTGTGAAGATGACTTTTTATATTATTGTTAAGGTTGGTTACTGAGGCCTCAACATAAGCAGAACGGTTTTATACACTTGCGAGTGTACATATATTTATAAACTGAAATCTTGAGGTCTATTAAAATAAAGGAAATGATTGTTTATGATAAACTAATGAACTTACCAACCTTTTGGTTGACACTTAAAAGCATGTTTATTCTCAGGTACGAAAGAAATCTTTCGCTGTGCATTTGCTTATTTTAGAAATATTACTTGGAGTCATTCATGGCATATTTCAAAAGACGTTGCATTCGAGTCGTCGAGTTCAACAAGATTATTATTAAGTCAATTATAGTTGGATATATTATGATATGGTATGCATGCCGTCAACTTTCGTTGTAAGAGAAAAATTTTCTTTTAAAATCTAATGCAATATTTGTAAAAAGTATCATATAGAGGTCAAGTACCTCGCGATGTAACCAAATGTAATATATTCGTCCAGATGAATCAGGACGGGTCATGAAAGATTCCTTGAATTTCTATACAATATCATGATATTCGATGTGAGTGCGTTTGCGCGGTCTCTGATTTTGATACTGCAGCAAGAAATTCGTCCGTAGATCCATGAACCCGGATATGTTACCCGGATATGCAGCGTCATGGGAAATATCTGACACGCAACCGGATCCACCCACCCTTGGGTGCGCATTGCGCCTTTGAAACGCTGCAGGAAGTCATCTGGATCAGTCAAGCCATTGTAAGTACCTAACGTGTGAGGTATCTTTGGTGCTGATGGAAACGGATATACAGTTATATGCGGAGGAAACTTATCAAAAGTGGTTGGTAGCTCAAAGGGTGGTTTAACAGGGTCCCCTTTTAAGACGACCCGTCCTAATCCATAAGAACGAATACAATAACATATGATTACATCGCGAGGTATTTGACCTATATATGATACATTTTACAAACATTGCATTCGTTTTAAAAGACAAACTTCCATTACATCGAAAGTTGAGAGGCATGCATACCATTTCGTAATATCCATCTATAAATGATCTAATCTATCAATTACTTAATTATAATCTTTGCTGATCTCAACGACTTGAATGCAACGTATTTTGAAATATGCCATGAATGATTCCAAGTAATATCTTTAAAATTAGCTAATGCACAGCGGAAGATTTCTTTAATACCTGAGAATAAACATGCTTTAAAGTATCAACCAAAAGGTTGGTGAGTTCATTAGTTTATCATAATCATTCATTTCCATCATTTTAATAGACCACAAGAATTTCATTTTCATTTCTCATAAATATACATCCAATGCATAGAGACAAAAATCATTCATATGGATTGAACACCTGGTAACTGACATTAACAAGATGCATATATGAATATCCCCTATCATTCCGGGACATCCATCGGACATGATAAAACAACATCGAAGTACTAAAGTATCCGTGTTTGTTAGGCTCAATAGATCTATATTTAGGATTCGCATCAATTAGTAGATCGGTTTACTAATTCTTAGGCTACCAAGCAAAAGGGACATATTCGGCTTAGATCATTCAACCATAGAATGTAGTTTCAATTACTTGTGTCTATTTCGTCAAACATTTATAATAGCGCATGTATTATCAGTCCCAAAAATATATATTGCAAAAGCATTTAAAAAGGGTGTAATGAAACTCACCATACTGTATTTCGTAGTAAAAATACATATAACGTCATTGAACAAGTGCAAGGTTGGCCTCGGATTCACGAACCTAAATTAATTATATATATTCATATGTTGGTCAATATTTGTCTAAAAATTTAGGTCAAGTCATAGTGTACCACAATCCTAATGCTCGAGACTAATATGCAAAAGTCAACAAAAGTCAATTTGACTATTAATGATTTCCAAAATTTATACATGATTATTATATAGTTTAAATATCGTCATTTTATATTTTTAAATCTTTTTAAAAGATTTATTAGAGTAAATAATATTATTCATTTATTAATAAATAAAACTTTATATAAAAATATACTTTTATATATTTTAAGTAATAAAATTTATAAAGTTCATTTAATATCATAAAAAATATTATGATAGGTTTTATTAAGGTAAATATATTATTTGTATTCCATATTTATTTGATAAAATAACATTGATAATAATAATAAGTAAAAGTTGTATTATTTTGTAATAATAATTATTATTATTCTATTAATAAAAAATATATCAATATTTATATTTACTAAAAATGATATTATGATAAAATGATAATTCTAATTATGATAACTTTAATATTTACGATACTTTTTAATATTAACTTTAAAATGATAATAATAATGATATTTTATAATAACAATGACATTTCATTTAAAATGATAATTTTTGTTAAAATGATAGTTTTAATACTAACGATACATTTTATAATAATAATGATAAAAATACTAAGAACGATAATTTTATCTAAATCAATATCTTACAAAATTTTAATTTCGTCATGATACTCATACTCATTATTTCCTAATCGATTCGTTTAATAGCTTTTAATCGTCTTTTATAGCGCGCTCATGTTAATGATAATAATAGTAATCATAATAATTAGGTGTTACTAATATTAGTTTTTAATTATAATAATACTAATGATAATAAATATTATGATAATATTAATGATAATACTTAATTATAACTTTAATGATAATAACGATAGTAATAATAATAAAAATAACAATTTTTAATGATAATACCTTTTATTGATAATGATAATAATAATAATAATAATAATAATAATAATTATTATTATTATTATTATTATTATTATTATTATTATTATTATTATTATTATTATTATTATTATTATTATATAAAAACTATAACGACGATAATAACGACGATAATAATAATCATTTTTAATAATAATATAAAAATTCAAATGACTATAACTTCTAATCCGTTCATCGAAATCATTCGACATCTAAATGAAAAGTTCTTAATTTTTCGCTAGCTTTCTAATGACATGCATATCTTATACCTTATCTCAACCGCATATGAATTCAGGATTCAACATAACCTATCTAATAGCAATATCAAAAGTACAAGCATACATAATCCTATATACTCGAGCACTAGTCAGGGATACACTATTAGTATGTAAAAATTAAATTATGAGTACTCACGTATCAATATTGAGATTCAATATTGCAGGAAAGGTACGTAGACGCAACGGAGATGATAAACACTAAATTGACCTCACGAGCATACCCATGAACCATACCCACCACCTCCATAGCTATAACCCATAATTTCCTTAGCCCTATCCCGCTCCCAAAACTTGTTTTGAAATAACTCGTGCGTACCCTTGTCGTAGTATTTTATGTAATATACTACTAATAATATTTTTTAATACTACTAATAATAATATTTTTTATATTAATAATAATAATCTTTATTCATAATAATAATAATTAAAATAAATAAATACATACGGAGTAATATAGAGAAGGAGAGATTTGAGAGAGGTGAACAAATGAACCAGATCGTGTGAGCTTTATGGACCTCCCTTCACCAAACCCCCCATGCGATCGCATGGGGGCTCCTTGAGAATTTCATGCGATTGTATGCCTCCACATCCCAACTCATATGCACTACTAAACTCGCTGCCAACACTTTTAATATTATTATATATTATTTAATTTATATAATTTCTTATATATTATATTATATTTACGTGCATGGTAAAAATGTAATTTTTGTTCAAATGACTCGTACGTTGTCACTCGACTCATGTACCACTTTCGGTTTTTCGAAAGTATTTTCGTACGTTTAGAAAACTAGCCTTTTACATTACGCGACATGTACCCTTATTAATAATTTGACTTTCTCAAAAATAAATTACCTTATAAAAAATGTAACTTATATAATTGAGTGTTGTGGTCATTTTCTTCTATAAATCAGTGGCTCGTTGTTCGTCAAAATATATTATTTTAAATCAGGACATTTTATGACTAAATTAGAATACATATATATATATATATATATATATATATATATATATATATATATATATATATATATATATATATATATATTTATTCAGAATTGTAAATTTGTGCATAATATATGTTTGAAATATTTATCTAATGATACAATATTTAGTCTTTCAAAACTAATTATTTTTCAAAGTTCGTTTTAAAATCGTTCAGAAAAATATTATAATTCGTAACGTTTTCATTTAAAAACTTAATTAAATACAATTCACTTATGTATTAACTTTTTAAATATCAATCGCATCACTAAGCGAATATTACTATCGTGTACTAAACTAATTTAAAAACATATATATTTAATGAACACGTTTTAATGTACGTTGCAAGTTATTCATATATCTAACAACTAATATTCCAACTTATGTAATTTAAACATATACATTAATAAACTAGTTCTATTATGTCGAAAAACGTTTTTACTTAAGAGAGTAAAATAATATATAAATTATAACAGGTTTCAAGTTATTAACTTACAGTTTATTCATGAGTTGTTGGATTAGGTCAAATGGATAAATGTACGTATAAAATCATCTTAACATGACAAATGATTTTATCTTGCCGACGAATATTAATTCAATTATTTACTCTTCATGATAAAATATCAATAAAGACTAGTAATTAACCTATCAATAGTCACGAGAAAAATTATTGTAAGGCATGTATTGAAAATCAAACAGGAGTCTCCACTAATCCGACTAGCTCTCGCTATTTGACACTTTGTCCTTACTCAAAGATCACTTTACCATTTATTCCGAATATCGTTAAAAGGAAATGTTTTCTAAATCAAAGTGGACCTCCTAACAGAGACTCGTAATAGTAATTTAATGTATTTGATAAATCAATCATTTGATATCATCTTTTAATTCCATCGATAACTATTAGAATATATTTTGAAACAAATACGTTTATGTAAAGTATTATACGTCTAATACTTTGTTAATGTTTTCAAGTTATAATATATACACATATACATATATAATCATATTCGTTCATATAATGGTTCGTGAATCATTGGAATTTGGTCGAGGTTAAATGAGTGTATGAAAACAGTTTAAAATTCTTGAGATTCAACTTACAAACTTTGCTTATCGTGTCGGGAATATATAAAGATTAAAGTTTAAATTTGGTCGGAAATTTCCGGGTCGTCACACATTTTAGCCCCGCGAAGAAACGCTTCATCATATCCTAAACAAAGTCAGGTTGTGAAAATAAGTGAACCATGTCAGGAGATGCAGCCTGCATAAATTGACCTGCAAGGTTCGCCTGTCCCTGAATATTTTGCCACGGTTGTACCTGTGTCTGCGGGTATAACCAAGGCTGTTGCGTTGGAAAAGAAGGGAGACCTGACGACGCAGAGTATATAGGTAGTTTCAAAGGAACCGAAACCTGTGGCGCAGATGTCTGCGAGGCCTGAGGGTATGCCATTAACAGCCCAACTGTATGCGCCGTGCTTTGCTGTTCTGCAGTTATTGGCATCCAATGAGAGTTTGTGTCTGGAATGACACCGAACCCCCAACTATTAAGTAATGCCTGCGCATCTGCGGGGGTTAAAAACTGCAAAACTGGACGTGGCTGTTGCCAAGGTTGCAATGGTGTAAATGATGAATTTTGCTAACCGCTCTGCGTCTGCAGAGGGATTGAAACCGTGGTACTGTAAATAGGCACCTGGCAGCAAAATACTACATGCGTGTAGAGACCCGTCCTAATCCATCCGGACGAAGTCTATATCGATTATAAACAATTCACAATAGTTGATTACATCGCGGGGTACTTGACCTCTACATGATACATTTTAAAAACATTGCATTAGTTTTTGAAAAGACAATCTTTCATTACATCGAAAGTTGACGGCATGCATACCATTTTATAATATATCTAACTATAATTGACTTAATAATAATCTTGATGAACTCAACGACTCGAATGCAACGTCTTTTGAAATATGTCATGAATGATTCCAAGTAATATCTTTAAAATGAGCAATTGCACAGCGGAAGATTTCTTTCATACCTGAGAATAAACATGCTTTAAAGTGTCAACCAAAAGGTTGGTGAGTTCATTAGTTTAACATAAATAATCATTTCCATCATTCTAATAGACCACAAGATTTCATATTTTAATTTCTCATAAACATACGTCCCATGCATAGAGACAAAAATAATCATTCATATGGATTGAACACCTGGTAACCGACATTCACAATATGCATATAAGAATATCCCCATCATTCCGGGATCCTCCTTCGGACATGATATAAATTTAGAAGTACTAAAGCATCCGGTACTTTGGATGGGGCTTGTTGGACCCGATAGATCTATCTTTAGGATTCGCGTCAATTAGGGTGTATGTTCCCTAATTTTTAGATTACCAGACTTAATAAAAAGGGGCATATTCGATTTCGATAATTCAACCATATAATGTAGTTTCGATTACTTGTGTCTATTTCGTAAAACATTTATAAAAATTGCGCATGTATTCTCAGCCCAAAAATATAAAGGGTAAAAAGGCAAATGAAACTCACGCATATAATTATTGTAAAACAGTTAATAAAATATTTGCATGTATTCTCAGCCCCAAAAATGTAAAGAGTAAAAGGGGAGCAAATGAAACTCACGCATATAAATATTGTAAAATAGTTATTAAAACATTGCATGTATTCTCAGCCCAAAAATATATATAAAAAGGGAATAATGAAACTCACCTAATGTATTTTGTAGTAAAATACATATGACATCATTTAACAAGAGTAGGGTTGACCTCGGATTCACGAACCTATATTAATTATATATATTAAAACACTTAATCACATTCAAACAAGTTTATATATTAATACTTTAATAATTTTTATGTCATATTAATAAATAGATTAATTGTAATTATTTTATATATAATATATATTAAATTCTTATTGAAGTATGTTAATGTATATTATTTATTACAAATATAATAAAATGTTTGAAAGTTAATATTTACCTATATGATTATACATAAACAAAAATATTTTTATATATACTATGTAAATTAATTTATGTTAGATAATTATAGATAATTACATTTTAAAGAAAAATAGCATGTGATATTAATATAGTCACGATATATGTAGAAAAATATATTTTTATATAAGTACCTTTTGTTTGTTAAAATAATAATTATAATAATAAAGTAATAATAATAATAATAATAATAATAATAATAATAATAATAATAATAATAATAATAATAATAATAATTAGATTTGAAAATAATAATAATAATAATAATAATAATAATAATAATAATAATAATAATAATAATAATAATAATTTTAATGATTCTATTAATGATAAAAATAATAATGATAATGATAGTAATAATAGTAAAAATAAAATTTTAATTTTAATAATATCTTTAATAAAAATGATAACTTTACAAAAAAAAAATGATTCTTTAAATAGCATAGTTGTAATAATGACAATAAAGATAATAATACTAAATATTTAATAATAATAAAAATAATAAGATACTACCTTAGAATGAGCTTCCTAAAAAAATAGAAATCCGCCTATGCCCGGGCTCGAACCCACGACCTCTCAATTTCACCAACACACATCAAACCATCCCTCTACTTCCCATTTTTTGTTCTAATTCGTAATTATGTTTATTTAACATATATAACCAGTGTATCATCTTCAACCCTCGTAATTCCACTTATAAAACACGATGACTTGTTACAAGCTCATCTATTATAGCCCAATACACTCTCGGCCCAACAAACATAAACATTTTTGGCCCAACAACAATTAAAAGCCTGTGGCCCAACACAAACTCATGAATTTTTGTAGCCCACTGAAACAGCCCGGTTAGTTATTAAATAAGCCTCACCTGTTATTTGCATCTCGATCCAAAAGAAAATAATGCGGTGCCCAGTAATTAAATCTAGATCCCGAAATATAAATGAGGGATTATATGTATCCGGGGTTTTATTTGGTTATGATTTTTGACAAAAGAAGAAAAGCAGCCACAAATTATACTCCTAAACAAATACAAAAGTCCAACAGCATATTTGTTACTTTAACTTAGACAAGGAGTAGTGGGGTGGGTTTCGGATGATAAAAAAAATGCTATAGCATCGACCGAAAAGTGAATGAGGGTCTTTTTCATGATTCTTTCTTACAACTCGATCTTTTGTCATCATATATAAAAATATGGATGGTCGTTCATTTTTATGGTGGACTCAAAACATGATACAACAAAATATATAGAGAGAAAGGAGAGGAGAGGGAGTAAAAGAATGTGTTTGCAGTAAAAAAAATATATGAAGGGTTTCATGATAATTCAATTGTGTTTGAAGTTGAAGCTGAAAACATACACATTGTAGCAGTAGCTGTATCAACGTATTACTAGCAACAGATAGCAGTTCAATTTAGGTTTTGGCTGTAGTTGTCAAGTAGTAACCAGAGATGAGAATAAGTAGAAACAATTATAGCAGTAGCAGGTTCATGCTCGTGGTTACTTGGTGTTCGAAATAAATAGAAAACAGAAAGAATTAGCAGTTTAGCAGTGGCACGATCATTGATCAATTTGGTTGTTGTTTTGGTTGGGTCCTGATGGGTTCTTGGTGGTTTGATGGCAACGGACTAAATAGAAAACACAAAGGTGATGGTTGATTATATGCATATATACCTATATGTCGTATGTATGTATAAGTATATAGAGAAAGATATAATGGTGATGCAATGGAAAGTGTTTACGGTTTTGAATGGGTTTGAGTGTCGTCTGAAAGGTACATCTGCAGTAGCAGCAAGAAGATCAAGGAATTTTGAGTTGGTTTGTGTTGTTGGTTGTGCTCAATTGATTATAGCAGCGAGAAGTAAAAATAAGATAAATGGGTTTGGTTTGTACGGGACTGAAAACAGAAACATGAAGCTGCAGCAGGTGAAAGTTGGTGGTTGCTTGAAACATAATCTAAAATAGCGAGAGAAGTTTGAGTAGCAACATAATGTGAAGGTGATGGTTGTGGTGGTTCTTGAAGAAGAAAGATAGATATGAGAGAGATGGATGGGAGAGATGGTGGATTGTAGTTTTTAAAAAGGTGATCAATTAGAAACAGAATCTAAAGAAAAATGGTGTGATGTTTTAAAGTGATGATTGAGGTGATCTGTAACAACCCTCACTTTTTGACTTCTAAATTTACTGAATTAACCCTAGGGTTATATGTCTGACTACATGTATTAAGGGTTGTTATATACAATTAAATATTGACCGAATAGTAATTTTTAGTCAACAATGTACGCTTAAATAAATAATATATTATTAATTTATATAATTTGACATAATTTAACTAAGTATATAAACTTTGTATCACTTTTATTATTTAGTTAATGTATTATATATTTAACTATATAATAAATCTAATTATATATAAATGTAATAATATTTATAAACTTACTAAAACTATAGTTTAATAATTAAAATCATAATTATTATTAAAAATACAAAATACCGAATTATTTATTATTTTTATGCAAAATTTGTATTTATTAATTAAATAAAAAAATAAAAATAAAAAAAAATAAAATATTATTGACAAATATTCTTAGAAAAGCATTAAATCAATTTGTTTATTTATATAAAAAAATCCTTAAAATAAATGAAAAAAAATAAATAAATAAATAAATAAATTACTTTTTAATTAAAAATTGTAATGGAAAAACTACTTTTATTATTTTATTTTGTGCATTATCCCATGACCTAACATTTAATACTTTTTAATTTTAAAATCCCATTAAGAATTAAAATATTTCTTTTTCTTTTAATTATTTTATTCTTTTTACCTAATTTTTTCAAGTATAAATAACCCTTATTTCTCATTCAAACTCACACCAAAATTTCTCTCATTCTCTCTTTGAAGAATTACTACTAGTAAGTATTCTTTTCTTACTTTTTATTTTTTTACTTTTTACTTTTTACTTTTTACTTCGGTTATTATTTTTACCGAAACATGTAAATAATGTTATAAATTATATGCAATTAAAAATAAAATAAATAACATGTATACACTATTACTATCACTAGCACCTATAACCTACTACTTATATTGTAACATAAAAACATTTTGGGATATGTATTAGAGATGTGTAGATCTTCGAACTTTCTTGACGAATGGTTTCTATGAGATTCTAGGTAGAGGGTTTGGATTTCCGATTTAAAGGGTCCTATGGCTCAAGCCCCTAGATCTAAATTAGCCATTCAAAGGGAAAAGGGTGATTGGAAGCTTATCTAATACGGCAAGTATCCTAAAATGGAAAACACTGATAAAAGTAGAAACTCTCTAGTCATAGAAACTTAGTAAAATAAGAAACTTTCTAAAAATGGAAACTTTATAAAAATAGTAACTTACTAGGAATAGAAACTTAGTAAAACAAACACATACTTAAACTTAAACATGGGCAAAACACTTAACTACTCTTAAATGTGAATAGGTTGACTTTCCTGCTCACTCGTTCAACTCTTTATTCCAAAGAATAACTCTCTCTCTCTACTTACTAAGGTGAATTCATAGCCCCTCTTTATTGCTAGCAAACTTACTTACTTTACTTGAGGTGAGACACATGCTGTTTTTAATTTTTACAATTTAGACACAAGTACCAAACTGTTAAACTATGTTATACCCGGCTATGTCCGACTAAGTTCCTACAGTGATATTTTTAATTGCTGCCGCATGCTTAATTATTGGGGGTAGGCCTATCGGGAGTAACGTCCCCGATACATTTGACTAAGTCTTTGTATTACTTGATAATGAAATTAAACCGACAAGGACAGACATAACTTGTCATGGGGTAAACTTGAACGTTTAGTCTAAATATCACGCATTGGCATAACTTTTTGATCCTGCGGGAGATCAACTTTACAAACTAAATCTTGTGGTCTAAAACAACGACAAACTTTTTGTTAAACCTATGAACTTCACTCAACCTTTTTGGTTGACACTTTAGCATGTTTTGTCTCAGGTGCTGTTTGATTCAAGATCTTATACTTACCGCTTATGTGATGCTACTTGGACATAGGATCAAGAGATATCGCATTTATTACCTCTGCATGTGAACATTTACGATATTGGTATTCCTGTCATTGTAACGACATTTCATTTTCCGCTGCGTACTCATTAAAGTTAAATTAATCATTTAGTATTGTTCTCATTTATTATAATATGTTGGTATGTTTTGATATTAGTGACGTTCCTTCCAGACCCTATTGGGAGGACGTTACAGATTGGTATCAGAGCATAACCAGGCTGTTATAGAGAACCAGGATTGCATTTTTATGTGTGCCTTACTTGTTAGCTAGGGTGCCATAGCAATCTAGGAAACTATAACCTTTCCTGCCTTAGAATTAAAGCACTTAGGATTGCCCCATAATCTTAACGATTATGATTTAATAAACTTGACTTAAAGATTCTAATCAAAATATCCTTCCTAATGTTAGGATGTCTAATTATCATCAAACGACCAAAATGAATCTTTTCAAGCCAACCGAAAAAGATACTGAAAGGTCTTCCACAGAAAGACAAGTCCAAAGTCCACCTTATGGCTTTGGTGGTCCTCCCTCACCAAATTATAGCCCAAATACTACTCTAAAGTTACATGGGTCTCCTGAATACTATCCAACCCCGAGGAATAAAGATAAGAGGAAATGTCTTGAAGAAACTGGGCCGTCAAAGAAAAGATCCCGATCTCCTTTCTACGATGAAGTTGATGCCAAGTACGAGCTCATGAATTTGCGAAAAACTACCGATGACCTAATTCGCCATATTGCAAGGATCGATTTTCAAATGAAGGAAAAAGACCTAGCGATCAAGAAGCTCATGGAGGAAAATGCTGAACTAAAGAAAGAGATAAAGTTGGTGAAGTATGAAGGTGATAGAAATACCCAATGGGGGAAGCAATCTCTCTCCTACCTAAGAGCAGATGTTGACCTTAGATTGAAGATGGAGGAAAACCGCGTGAATAATCAACTTTCTATAAGGGACCACAAGTACCATGTAATCAACAATGAAGTTTCTAACCTTTATGATAATCTCGAGTTCCTGCATGAGAAACAAAAGGCGAAGAATGAGAAAGTTGAGAAGTTTATGAAGAAGGTTGAGGACGAGAAGAAGGAATATGAATCTTAATATTCTTTAGTTATCTTTCTATTTTCCATCTATGTAAAGGCTATGCCTTAAAACTATTTCTATTTCCGAATCATATATTAAAAGGCTTATTTAATGCCTAGTTCCTTAATAAAATAAAGTGTTTTATTTTTATCATGTGATATTAATACTTTATCTTATTCCTACTTGCAATTGCTCAAATTTGTTAACTTATCCGACTTATGTTCACTTTTATGTAGTGGCATCATGGTTCGTTCAGCTGCACCTACTGTTAACAATGTTGTGTTAACTACTGAGCAATTCCAACAGTTACTCGCTGCCGCCCAAGGCAACGCCTAAGCTAACCATGCTAATCCACAACCGAAACCTTGTTCCTACAAGGATTTTTCAAACTGTCATCCTCCTGCATTTAAGGGGACTGAAGAAGCTGTCGAACTAGTCCGTTGGTTCGAGAAGATGGAATCTATTTTCCGTATTTGCAACTGTGGTGATAACGATCGAGTAAAGTATGCCACTAGCTCATTGGGTGGAAATGCTTTAACTTGGTGAACTGCTCATGCCAAGTCCGTAGGAATTGATAATGCTAATGCAATTCCATGGGATGAACTCAAAAGCATGATGGTCAACAAATTCTGTCCTCGAAGTCAAGTTCAGAAACTTGAAGCTGAGTTCTGGGAACTCAAGGTCAAGGGTACTAACATTGAGAACTATACCAATTGTTATCTGGAGCTTTCTACTCTATGTCCTGAAATGTTTCCTACTGAAGCTAGAAGAATTGAGCGGTATATTGAAGGTCTTCCTGAGGATGTTTAAGGGAATGTTATTGCTGCTGATAAGGTTACTTTAGATGCTGTGATTCTCATGGCACAAAATCTCATGTTGGCCAAGAGAAGAAGGGCGTCGACTAATAAGCAATTTGAAACCAAGGGTAATGATGGTAAGAGGAAGTTTGAGCCATCTCAAGGTTCGGCTCAGAATGATAATAAGAAGCCTGTGGATGGTACAAGGTCGAATTATAAGGGTACTTATCCTTTCTATATTCGTTGTGAGAGGCATCACCCGGGGAAGTGTACTGCGGTTTGTGCGTTGTGTAAGAAAGTGGGACACGTTGCTAAGACGTGTAAGACTCCTCCGAAGGATGAGGCTATTGTTCTGGCCAAAGCTCCTCCTACATGCTATACTTGTGGAGAGAAGGGACACATTAGTCCGAATTGTCCTAAGAAGAAAGATAATCCCGCTACTGGAGCTAATGCTACTGCTGCGAAGGGTCGTGCGTTTGTTATTACTGCTGCTGAAGCCCGAGATGAAGAAGAAGTTATCACGGGTACGTATCTTGTCAATAATTTCTATACAACTATTTTATTCGATACTGGTGCCGACAGAAGTTACGTGTCTAGTGATTTTTGTACCCTATTTGCTGAAAAGCCTCAACCCTTAGAAAGTAAAAGATTAGTAGAAGTAGCCAATGGAAAGGTCATGCAAGTCGAAAAAATCTATAAAAACTGCAACCTAATCTTAGCCGATAAAGAATTTAAGATAGACCTTTTGCCGGTCAAACTCGAAAGTTTTGACGTCGTAGTTGGTATGGATTGGTTACGTCCATTACATGCTGCTATCATGTGTTACGATAAAACTGTTAATGTTCCATTGGGGAATGGAGATACTCTCATCATCCAAGGTGAAAAGAGTGGTTCCAATCTCAATATCATCTCCTATATCAAAACCCGCAAATACCTTATGAAAGGTTATCCAGCCATTCTAGCCCACGTTAAGCTGATCGAATCGGAAGAGAAGCGTATTAAAGATGTACCAGTGGTTAGAGACTATCCCGATGTGTTTCCCAAAGATCTTCCTGGTCTTCCACCTCCTCGACAAGTTGAATTTCAAATTGATTTAGCTCCCGGTGCTGCTCCTATTGCTAAAGCACCATACCGTTTAGCACCTTCCAAAATGAAGGAACTTTCCAACCAGCTCCAAGAACTATTGGATAAAGGTTTCATTCGTCCAAGCTCGTCCCCATGGGGAGCTCCTATTCTATTTGTTAAAAAGAAGGATGGTACGTTAAGGATGTGCATTGATTACCGCGAACTTAACAAGCTTACTATCAAGAACCGTTATCCGTTGCCACGTATTGATGATCTATTCGACCAACTTCAAGGGTCAAGTGTTTATTCAAAGATTGATTTGAGGTCCGGATATCACCAACTTAGAGTCAAGGAATCTGATATTCCTAAGACTGCTTTTTGCACTCGTTATGGGCACTATGAATTCTGTGTCATGCCTTTTGGTTTGACCAATGCTCCTGCCATTTTCATGGATCTCATGAACCGTGTCTGCAAACCTTATCTCGATAAATTCGTCATTGTTTTCATTGATGACATTTTGATCTACTCCAAGAGTGAGAAGGAACATGAGCAACATCTGTGCGTGATTCTTGAACTCTTACGAAAGGAACAACTCTACGCTAAGTTTTCTAAGTGCGAGTTTTGGCTCAAAACTGTACAATTCCTCGGACACGTTGTTGATAGTAATGAAATACATGTCGATCCAGCTAAGATTACCGCTATCCAGAACTGGGAGATACCAAAGACTGCGAAACATATTCGTCAATTTTTGGGACTTGCCAGTTATTATCGGAGATTCATCAAGGATTTTTCCCTTATTGCCAAACCTCTTACGAAGCTAACTCAAAAAGGGAAGAAGTTTGAGTGGTTCGAAGAACAGGAATCTGCTTTCAAGATTCTGAAAGAGAAGTTGACCACAGCCCCTATTCTATCTTTACCTGAAGGTACTGACGATTTTGTTGTTTACTGCGATGCCTCAAAGCAAGGCTTTGGTTGTGTTTTAATGCAACGTGAAAAGGTTATTGCCTACGCATCTAGACAGTTGAAGAAACACGAGGAGAACTATACCACACACGACCTTTAGTTAGGTGCCGTGGTATTTGCATTAAAGATATGGAGACATTATCTATATGGTACCCAGTTTACGGTGTACACTGACCATAAAAGTCTTCGACACATCTTTGATCAAAAACAGCTAAATATGAGGCAAAGCCGATGGCTCGAGTTATTGAACGATTATGACTGTAAGATGGAATATCATCCTGGCAAGGCAAACGTAGTTGCTGATGCCCTTAGTCGAAAAGACGATGTTAAACGTGTTGGTGCCTTAAACCTAAAAATCAAATCAAATCTTATATCACGAATCTACGAAGCTCAACTGGAAGCTATTAAACCAACACTTATCGAAGGTGAAGGACCTATCAGTTTCGAGAACCAACTCCAAGTGAAAGCTAATGGTACACGGTACTTTGGCAACAGAATTTGGGTTCTTCGCTTCGGTAATCTCCGTGAACTAGTCTTGGATGAAGCGCATAAGACTAGGTATTATATTCATCTGGGTTCCAGTAAGATGTACCACGATGTGAAGGAATTCTACTGGTGGCCTAATATGAAAGCCGACATTGCTACTTATGTTAGTAAGTGTCTCACTTGTTTGAAAGTCAAGGCTGAACATCAAAAGCCTTCTGGTCTGTTGACACAACCAGATATTCCGCAGTGGAAGTGGGAATGTATCGCTATGGACTTTATTACTAAATTTCCCAAGACTTCTAGTGGCAATGATACTATATGGGTCATAGTAGATCGTCTTACTAAATCTGCTCATTTCTTACCGATCAAGGAGACCGACAAGATGGAGAGATTGTCACAACTATATATCAAAGAAATTGTCTCTCGTCATGGTGTTCCTATATCAATCATATCCGATCGCGACAGTAGATTCACTTCCAGATTCTGGAAATCCTTACAAACTGCTCTTGGAACTCAACTCGACATGAGTACTGCTTATCATCCGCAAACCGATGGTCAAAGTGAACGAACCATTCAAACATTGGAAGATATGCTTCGCGCTTGTGTTATCGACTTCGGCAAAGGCTGGGATAGACATTTGCCTTTGGTTGAATTCTCTTACAATAATAGTTACCACTCAAGTATTAAGGCTGCACCTTTTGAGGCCTTATACGGACGAAAATGTAAATCCCCACTGTGCTGGGATGAATTAGAGGACAGACAGTTAACTGGTCCTGAAATCATACACGAGATAACCGAAAAGATAGTTCAGATTAAGAAACGAATAGAAACTGCCCGCAGCCGATAGAAGAGCTATGCTAATAAAGGTCGAAAAGATTTGGAATTCCAAGTTGGTGACAAAGTCATGTTGAAAGTATCCCCTTGGAAAGGCGTCGTTCGTTTTGGTAAAAGAAGCAAACTAAGTCCGCGTTTTGTTGGACCCTTCATGATTACTGAAAGGATCGAACCCGTGGCTTATCGATTAGAATTACCTGCTGAACTTAGCAGCGTACACAACGTATTTCATGTCTCGAATCTTAAAAAGTGTCTCGCTGATGACACTCTCATTATTCCTTTGGATGACATTCGCATTGATGATAAAATGCACTTCATAGAGGAACCCGTAGAAGTCATGGACCGATCTGCTAAATGCTTAAAACAAAGCACCATACCTATTGTTAAGATCCGTTGGAATTCACGACGTGGCCCCGAGTATACCTGGGAACGTGAAGACCAAATGAAACAGAAATATCCCCATCTCTTCTCAACCGCTGATGCATCCGAGAAGTCTACCTAAAACTTCGGGACGAAGTTTTTATTAACGGGGAGGTACTGTAACAACCCTCACTTTTCGACTTCTAAATTTACTGAATTAACCCTAGGGTTATATGTCTGACTACATGTATTAAGGGTTGTTATATACAATTAAATATTGACCGAATAGTAATTTTTAGTCAACAATGTATGCTTAAATAAATAATATATTATTAATTTATATAATTTGACATAATTTAACTAAGTATATAAACTTTGTATCACTTTTATTATTTAGTTAATGTATTATATATTTAACTATATAATAAATCTAATTATATATAAATGTAATAATATTTACAAACTTACTAAAACTATAGTTTAATAATTAAAATCATAATTATTATTAAAAATACAAAATACCGAATTATTTATTATTTTTATGCAAAATTTGTATTTATTAATTAAATAAAAAAATAAAAAAAATAAAATAAAATATTATTGACAAATATTCTTGGAAAAGCATTAAATCAATTTGTTTATTTATATAAAAAAATCCTTAAAATAAATGAAAAAAATAAATAAATAAATAAATAAATTACTTTTTAATTAAAAATTGTAATGGAAAAACTACTTTTATTATTTTATTTTGTGCATTATCCCATGACCTAACATTTAATACTTTTTAATTTTAAAATCCCATTAAGAATTAAAATATTTCTTTTTCTTTTAATTATTTTATTCTTTTTACCTAATTTTTTCAAGTATAAATACCCCTCATTTCTCATTCAAACTCATACCAAAATTTCTCTCATTCTCTCTTTGAAGAATTACTACTAGTAAGTATTCTTTTCTTACTTTTTAGTTTTTTACTTTTTACTTTTTACATTTTACTTCGGTTATTATTTTTACCGAAACATGTAAATAATGTTATAAATTATATGCAATTAAAAATAAAATAAATAACATGTATACACTATTACTATTACTAGCACCTATAACCTACTACTTATATTGTAACATAAAAACATTTTGGGATATGTATTAGAGATGTATAGATCTTCGAACTTTCTTGACGAATGGTTTCTATGAGATTCTAGGCAGAGGGTTTGGATTTCCGATTTAAAGGGTCCTATGGTTTAAGCCCCTAGATCTAAATTAGCCATTCGAAGGGAAAGGGGTGATTGGAAGCTTATCTAATACGGCAAGTATCCTAAAATGGAAAACACTGATAAAAGTAGAAACTCTCTAGTCATAGAAACTTAGTAAAATAAGAAACTTTCTAAAAATGGAAACTTTATAAAAATAGTAACTTACTAGGAATAGAAACTTAGTAAAACAAACACATACTTAAACTTAAACATGGGCAAAACACTTAACTACTCTTAAATGTCAATAGGTTGACTTTCCTGCTCACTCGTTCAACTCTTTATTCCTAGGAATAACTCTCTCTCTACTTACTAAGGTGAATTCATAGCCCCTCTTTATTGCTAGCAAACTTACTTACTTTACTTGGGGTGAGACACATGCTGTTTTTACTTTTTACAATTTAGACACAAGTACCAAACTGTTAAACTATGCTATACCCGGCTATGTCCGACTAAGTCTCTACAGTGATATTTTTAATTGCTGCAGCATGCTTAATTATTGGGGGTAGGCCTATCGGGAGTAACGTCCCCGATACATTTGACTAAGTCTTTGTATTACTTGATAATGAAATTAAACCGACAAGGACAGACACAACTTGTCATGGGGCAAACTTGAACGTTTAGTCTAAATATCACGCATTGGCATAACTTTTTGATCCTGCGAGAGATCAACTTTACAAACTAAATCTTGTGGTCTAAAACAACGGCAAACTTTTTGTTAAACCTATGAACTTCACTCAACCTTTTTGGTTGACACTTTAGCATGTTTTGTCTCAGGTGCTGTTTGATTAAAGCTCTTATACTTACCGCTTATGTGATGCTACTTGGACATAGGATCAAGAGATATCGTATTTATTACTTCTGCATGTGAACATTTACGATATTGTTATTCCTGTCATTGTAACGACATTTCATTTTCCGCTGCGTACTCATTAAAGTTAAATTCATCATTTAGTATTGTTCTCGTTTATTATAATATGTTGGTATGTTTTGATATTAGTGACGTTCCTTCCAGACCCTATTGGGAGGACGTTACATGATCATTGGTATATAATATATTTTAGGGAGACAGAAATATAGAATATTTGGTGGATTCAAATAATGGATGAATGGATGGAACGTTTAACAGAAATAGACGTATTTTGTTTGTTTGCTTTTACATTTGAATATCGTGTGAATGAACAACAAAAAGGGAACAGTAACCATGTCAATCAAGAGATAAAAGTATCATAAACAAGTGTTTGTATGTGGTTGTGTGTGTTGATGATTAAAAACAGGAGGGTCGATGATTATATCTATATCTCTATCGTATGAGTATGTGGTTGCATATAAAGGAAATAGGTGGATATTGGCAAAACAAAACAAGAACAGTATTATTTATATGTATCAATTATGTACAGTATTAAATGGTACTCACACTAGTATGCATGAATTGATTGAAAACAGAAATAGTCTAATTCCCTAGTAGGTTGTCAATCATAAAGTAATATAATAAATAAACATGTCTGAGTTATAGCAGCCATTAATTTGGATCACCGTTTATTCTTAAAATCTTCTAACTTGTCCAAATAACCATCGAGTGTTACAATCGTTTATTAAATGGATTCAAAATCACATATATATATTTAATATACTTCAATTATATATATAGATATATTTTAAATAATAATTATTATAATATCATACTTTATTTTATAACAACATATTATATTCGAATTATATTTTCAATTATTATATATATATACACACCAATCAATTTACAATTAATTGTTCGTGAATCGTCGGAGACGGTCAAAGGTCAATTGAATATATGAAACAGATCAAACTTTTGAGACTCCACATTACAGACTTTGCTTATCATTTCGGAAACATATAAATATTAAATTTAAATTTGGTCGGAAATTCCCGGGTCGTCACAGTACCTACCCGTTAAAGAAATTTCATCCCGAAATTTGAGTGAGGTGGTCATGGTTAACAACAAAAATGTTTTCATGACGAATACGAGTTGATAAATAGAGTTTTATCACAAATGAGTAATATAAATAAGACAATTCGATTATTCGAAGAGTACGAATGAAGTTATCACTAAATAGTGAAATGAGAAAGACACGTTTCATCATAACTTTTGACTAGTCATGGTTGAATTTAGAAAATAAAGTGCGTCTTAACCTTTGACGTGGTCACGTTTGAATTCCGGAATTCAAGAGATTTAAAAAAATCTTCGAAATCTAAAAGATTTGATTCTTCGGCGAGTAAGAAAATTAAGATCTCTATTATTAAATGCGATGATCTGTATCGATTGCTTTGTCTAGTATCTTCACTATAAATGAACTTCTTCCGTTCCCTTATTTTCATCATTCCTATACTTTCATTCTTAATTTTTACTTCTAAAAGGTTGGGAAAATGCTTCATCCAGTTCTACTCCTTGATATTTTCTTAATTATCATTTCTATCATCATTCTTTTTAATCTTCCACCAGAAGAATCTGATTACTTCTACTATTGCCTTGGGGTGATACTATTCTTAATTATACCGTGTCTTTATATTGCTATTCGTATTAATATCCACGGTTTGTAATTTATGTGTTGTTATCGGGCTTTATATCTTCCCTTATACTTCGAAGCCCTTGGTTCTGTTTTCTATAATCATTGTCATCCCCAGTTAATACTTCCCCCTATTTGCTGTGATTTATACTCCAATTTCTGTTTCTGAGCTTTGTCCCTTCGTTCCTTCTTCTTGCGATTGGGCATCTCTTGTAATGGTTCAGAATTCGCAGATATAGGTTTCAGAATGAACATTGTTAATGTCCTAAGAAAGAAACGGTAATAGAGCAATTTGACTTGTCAAATTACCAGAATATCCCGAAAAAATAGATTTATCAAGAAGATATGTTCTCGATATGTTTGGAGACTAGATAGAATGTAAGAGTCGTGTACATGGCACATGATGATGTTAGAGTATGTGAATCATCACATTTCATTAGAAACTCAGCATGACTTACTGTAATATAATCACGTTGATCAAGTGTCATTATATTATACTAACTCATGCTTCAGTTCCCAACACTACTTCAAAAACATTCATATTTTACATTCGAAGGTTCGCAGAATATAGAACTAAAACAGTTTCCTTTTATGATATAATACGGATAGCGCAGAGAGATAATTAATATCGAACGAGAATATTTATGAAGACATCTTCAGAAATATTGAGGATATTAATAAAGAAAGGTACGATGATATCTTAGGATTTCAGAATTAAATTGTGATGAAGAAATTCATTCACGATGATTTGGAGTGGTTAAGGAGTAAAGTATTCTCTAAAGATTTCAGCAGGTATTGAATCATTTGGATTCTTTGAAGTCAAACTTATTCTTTGTGATTTGTCCACGGCTTCCTTCATAGTTTCGCATAATCCGATTTTCGGTATTAAATTTTCTATTGAGTGTTTCCAATACTCCATTCTTTATCATCAAACTTTTGACGGTTAAAGTCGTGTACAGTTTTTGCTGCTGTATTTAGCTTTTCAGAATTTCAGAATGGAAGATCATAATTCTAAGAGATAAATGTTATATGTTTACATATAACTGTTGATGTAGACATGCTGCGAGATTTCAAAATACTGATTGCTGATTCTCGATATTTGGTACGGCAATTCTTGTTATTAGATGCAGATGAGTAGTTGATAGGATTTCAATGAATATAATAACTTTTCATGAAGTTAAAGATCAATGACGTTGCTAGTAAGTTTACTGCTAATATAATGAGATATAAACGGTTTCCCAGTAACGAAAGCGAAAAGACAACTTATATATCAAGGTTATAATAAGGCTAATTCGATTAAAAAAATCGAAGTTGAATTGCTGAAGCTGTGACAAAATTGGCTAATTTGGAAAGGAATTGCAAAGTTATTTTCGGTGATAACAATGCCAAAGGAGCTAGCACAGATACGTGTTAAACGTTTACTCAGATTCCGAGAATTTTTTTTTTAGGTGCATAACTATATGCATCAATCTTTTCTTCCGTAGATGAAGTGCGGTTGGTTCATCCTCTCGGTTGAGGTTTTTTTTTTTTTTTTTTTTTTTTTTAAGAATCATGAAAGGTTTGAACGCAGATTGTAAGCGTCAAGATACAAACGAGGTTTAAGATGAAATCAAGTGGAAAACTTGAAGAATTGTTTAGTTTCATATGTTATAATCAATATTTTAATTCATTTTAATTGTTCAATGTTATTAGTCCACAGTCGATAGTCCACGGTTGACAGTCCAATAATTCATATATAGTTTAATATAAAATATTCAAATTAATTAATACGTATCGTGACCCGTGTACATGTCTCAGACTCGATCACAACTCAAACGATATATATTATTGTAGAATCAACCTCAACCCTGTATAGAGAACTCGATCATTACTGCATATAGAGTGTCTATGGTGATTCCAAATAATATATATAGATGCGTCGATATGATATGTCAAAACCTTGTATACGTGTCCTGATATTTAAAGTGTGTAAAATAAATAACAGAAAATTAAATAACGCTAAATAAAGTGCGTAAAGTAAATAACAGAAATTAAATGACGATAAATAAAATTGCGATAAATAAAATGTAATCAGTTAGCTAGGAACAGTTAGCTAGGATTTTGTTAGCGTGGATTCTTAACAAAATTTCTCATAGTTAATTTGTTTGTTTCTAACAAATTTTATTTTGTCCAATGTTTTCTTCATTATGCCACTTGTCAGATTCTGATAGGTCAAAATCCAAATATGAAATTAAATGAAAATGGTTATTCTGTGATGAACGGATTCGTATAGCTGTGGTTGCAAGTTGGAGAGTAAATGACTGTCGAATCAGATTCGAAGAATGTACAGTGTAACTTATTAATGTGAAATCTAAATATTCCTCGGGTATTACCTACCCGTTAAAATATTTTTACCATTAACAGTTTGTACAATAAAAATTTTAATTACAATCATTATGAAAACATATATACATATATATTTTCTTCAGACGTAATTATGGATTTAATGAGTCAATGTGATATTAAACTCATCAGATTTATGGCTAGAACTAGAGTACATAATCTCTAAAATATTAGAGATTACATAATCACCATGAAGGACGAAGATAGTTTATGTAGAACGATTCGTAGAACGATTCGTAGAACGATGATTATGCTTGAGGTATAGATTACGAGGTTGAGACGTGTGATGATGTTGTTGTTGTTGGTACTGGTTATGCTGCTGGTGCTGCTGATGGTGGTACTGTTGTTGTCGGTGCTACAAGTGTTGTTGGTGCTAAGGTTGGTGATGATGTTGGTGTAGTAAATATAGTTTGTAAATCACGCACCATTCTTGTCAGGTTTTCTATCCTACCTTCTATCATTTCTATCCATCCATTCATCTGATTCAATAGATCTTGATTATCAATTCGAAGTTCCCTAACTTCTTCTAATACTCCCCTTCGATTGGTATTGGCAAGTAGAGGTTGAATATTTTCTGAGATTGCAGTAACGCGACCTTCGAGGTGGAAAACTTTAGCAAGAAGGGTGAATACAGTGTTGCGCATAGGTTCACCGGTGAGTACATCGTTTTCTCCGATGTTAGGAGGTAAGTTTGGTTCGCAGTAGGGCTCGCCTTCTTCATTTCTCCATCGAGTGAGTAAGTCTCGGACCCATCCCCATCTGCTCCAGAAATAAAAATAACTAAATGGTTGAGGCACTTCTGTTTCATTGACTTCGGAGTCTGCTTCAATATACATCTCTAAATCGCTTCCGGAACTAATGGAATCCAAGCTAGGTGTAGGATCCATCTCTCACAGTAAGTTAAAGGGTTTTGATATGAAATGATTTTCGAATATCGAATGATATTCTAATTATATATAGAATATCTATACATACTTCCAAAGATCCCGTGAATTACAGAGAAAATTAAGGAAACGTGTCAGATAAAGTCTACAGTGACAGATACGCTAAGATATGGATTTATCTATACACTGTCTATGCAATAGAGGTAGTAAGACGTGTCTAGACTTTAAGGATGATAAGCAAATAATTTTCGACACTAATGATAAGCAAAACTTTTGACATGCAGACACGGTCGAAGTCCAGACTCACTAATGCATCCTAACGACTTATCAGTTATACACACTAATGCAGACCTGGTTCGCTAAGACCACCGCTCTGATACCAACTGTAGAGACCCGTCCTAATTCATCCGGACGAAGTCCATATCGATTATAAATGATTCACAACAGTTGATTACATCGCGAGGTACTTGACCTCTATATGATACATTTTACAAACATTGCATTCGTTTTTGAAAAGACAATCTTTCATTACATCGAAAGTTGACGGCATGCATACCATTTTATAATATATCTAACTATAATTGACTTAATAATAATCTTGATGAACTTAACGACTCGAATGCAATGTCTTTTGAAATATGTCATGAATGATTCCAAGTAATATCTTTAAAATGAGCAATTGCACAGCGGAAGATTTCTTTCATACCTGAGAATAAACATGCTTTAAAGTGTCAACCAAAAGGTTGGTGAGTTCATTAGTTTAACATAAATAATCATTTCCATCATTCTAATAGACCACAAGATTTCATATTTCCATTTCTCATAAACATACGTCCCATGCATAGAGACAAAAATAATCATTCATATGGATTGAACACCTGGTAATCGACATTCACAATATGCATATAAGAATATCCCCATCATTCCGGGATCCTCCTTCGGACATGATATAAATTTCGAAGTTCTAAAGCATCCGGTACTTTGGATGGGGCTTGTTGGGCCCGATAAATCTATCTTTAGGATTCGCGTCAATTAGGGTGTCTGTTCCCTAATTTTTAGATTACCAGACTTAATAAAAAGGGGCATATTCGATTTTGATAATTCAACCGTATAATGTAGTTTCGATTACTTGTGTCTATTTCGTAAAATATTTATAAAAATTGCGCATGTATTCTCAGCCCAAAAATATAAAGGGTAAAAAGGCAAATGAAACTCACGCTTATAATTATAGTAAAATTGTTAATAAAATATTTGCATGTATTCTCAGCCCCAAAAATGTAAAGAGTAAAAGGGGAGCAAATGAAACTCACGCATATAAATATTGTAAAATAGTTATTAAAACATTGCATGTATTCTCAGCCCAAAAATATATATAAAAAGGGAATAATGAAACTCACCTAATGTATTTTGTAGTAAAATACATATGACATCATTTAACAAGAGTAGGGTTGACCTCGGATTCACGAACCTATATTAATTATATATATTAAAACACTTAATCACATTCAAACAAGTTTATATATTAATACTTTAATAATTTTTATGTCATATTAATAAATAGATTAATTGTAATTATTTTATATATATTATATATTAAATTCTTATTGAAGTATGTTAATGTATATTATTTATTACAAATATAATATAATGTTTGAAAGTTAATATTTACCTATATGATTATACATACCCAAAAATATTTTTATATATACTATGTAAATTAATTTATGTTAGATAATTATAGATAATAACATTTTAAAGAAAAATAGCATGTGATATTAATATAGTCACGATATATGTAGAAAAATATATTTTTATATAAGTACCTTTTGTTTGTTAAAATAATAATTATAATAATAAAGTAATGATAATAATGATAATAATAATAATAATAATAATAATAATAATAATAATAATAATAATAATAATAATAATAATAATAATAATAATAATAATAATAATAATAATAATTAGATTTGAAAATAATAATAATAATAATAATAATAATAATAATAATAATAATAATAATAATAATAATAATAATGATAATAATAATGATAATGATTTTAATGATTCTATTAATGATAAAAATAATAATGATAGTAATAATAGTAAAAATAAAATGTTAATTTTAATAATATCTTTAATAAAAATGATAACTTTACAAAAAAAAAAATGATTCTTTAAATAGCATAGTTGTAATAATGAAAATAAAGATAATAATACTAAATATTTAATAATAATAAAAATAATAAGATACTACCTTAGAATGAGCTTCCTAAAAAAAATAGAAATCCGCCTATGCCCGGGCTCGAACCCACGACCTCTCAATTTCACCAACACACATCAACCCATCCCTCTACTTCCCATTTTCTGTTCTAATTCGTAATTATGTTTATTTAACATATATAACCGGTGTATCATCTTCAACCCTCGTAATTCCACTTATAAAACACGATGACTTGTTACAAGCTCATCTATTATAGCCCAATACATTCTCGGCCCAACAAACATAAAGAGTTTCGGCCCAACAACAATTAAAAGCCTGCGACCCAACACAAACTCAGGAATTTTTGTAGCCCACTGAAACAGCCCGGTTAGTTATTAAATAAGCCTCACATGTTATTTGCATCTCGATCCAAAATAAAATAATGCGGTGCCCAGTAATTAAATCTAGATCCCGAAATATAAATGAGGGATTATATGTATCCGGGGTTTTATTTGTTTATGATTTTTGACAAAAGAAGAAAAGCAGCCACAAATTTTACTCCTAAACAAATACAAAAGTCCAATAGCTTATTTGTTACTTTAACTTACACAAGGAGTAGTGGGGTGGGTTTCGGATGATAAAAAAAATGCTATAGCATCGATCGAAAAGTGAATGAGGGTCTTTTTCATGATTCTTTCTTACAACTCGATCTTTTGTCATCATATATAAAAATATGGATGGTCGTTCATTTTTATGGTGGACTCAAAACAGGATACAACAAAATATATAGAGAGAAAGGAGAGGAGAGGGAGTAAAAGAATGTGTTTGTAGTAAAAAAATATATGAAGGGTTTCATGATAATTCGATTGTGTTTGAAGTTGAAGCTGAAAACTTACACATTGTTGCAGTAGCTGTATCAGCGTATTACTAGCAACAGATAGCAGTTCAATTTAGGTTTGGGCTGTAGTTGTCAAGCAGTAACCAGAGACGAGAACAAGTAGAAACAATTATAGCAGTAGCAGGTTCATGCTCGTGGTTACTTGGTGTTCGAAATAAATAGAAAACAGAAAGAATTAGCAGTTTAGCAGTGGCACGATCATTGATCAATTTGGTTGTTGTTTTGGTTGGGTCCTGATGGGTTCTTGGTGGTTTAATGGCAACGGACTAAATAGAAAACACAAAGGTGATGGTTGATTGTATGCATATATACCTATATGTCATATGTATGTATAAGTATATAGAGAAAGACATAATGGTGATGCAATGGAAAGTGTTTACGGTTTTGAATGGGTTTGAGTGTCGTCCGAAAGGTACAGCTGCAGTAGCAGCAAGAAGATCAAGGAATTTTGAGTTGGTTTGTGTTGTTGGTTGTGCTCAATTGATTGTAGCAGCGAGAAGTAAAAATAAGATAAATGGGTTTGGTTTGTACGGGACTTAAAACAGAAACAAGAAGCTGCAGCAAGTGAAAGTTGGTAGTTGCTTGAAACATAATCTAAAATAGTGAGAGAAGTTTGAGTAGCAACATAATGTGAAGGTGATGGTTGTGGTGGTTCTTGAAGAAGAAAGATAGAGATGAGAGAGATGGATGGGAGAGAAGTGGGAGAGATGGTGGATTGTAGTTTTTAAAAAGGTGATCAATTAGAAACCGAATCTAAAGAAAAATGGTGTGATGTTTTAATGTGATGATTGAGGTGATCATTGGTATATAATATATTTTAGGGAGACAGAAATATAGAATAGTTGGTGGATTCAAATAATGGATGAATGGATGGAACATTTAACAGAAATAGACATATTTTGTTTGTTTGCTTTTACATTTGAATATCGTGTGAATGAACAACAAAAAGGGAACAGTAACCATGTCAATCAAGAGATAAAAGTATCATAAACAAGTGTTTATATGTGGTTGTGTGTGTTGATGATTAAAAACAGGAGGGTCGATGATTATATCTATATCTCTATCGTATGAGTATGTGGTTGCATATAAAGGAAATATGTGGATATTGGCAAAACAAAACAAGAACAGTATTATTTATATGTATCAATTATGTACAGTATTAAATGGTACTCACACTAGTATGCATGAATTGATTGAAAACAGAAATAGTCTAATTCCCTAGTAGGTTGTCAATCATAAAGTAATATAATAAATAAACGTGTTTGAGTTATAGCAGCCATTAATTTGGATCACCGTTTATTCTTAAAATCTTCTAACTTGTCCAAATAACCATCGAGTGTTACAATCATTTATTAAATGGATTCGAAATCACTTATATATATTATATATACTTCAATTATATATATATATATATATATATATATATATATATATATATATATATATATATATATATATATATATATATATATATATATATATAGATATATTTTAAATAATAATTATTATAATATCATACTTTATTTTATAACAACATATTATATTCGAATTATATTTTCAATTATTATATATATACACACCAATCAATTTACAATTAATTGTTCGTGAATCGTCGGAGACGGTCAAAGATCAATTGAATATATGAAACAGTTCAAACTTTTGAGACTCCACATTACAGACTTTGCTTATCATTTCGGAAACATATAAAGATTAAATTTAAATTTGGTCGGAAATTCCCGGGTCGTCACAATGCGAACCCACAGTTTCACCGCTAGTGCCTACAAAGATGACTCTTGGATCCACTGCGGAAAATTCCAGCCGTGTGGATGTGACTGGCGAGTTTACCCTTGGTGATGTAATTCCATCCGGGAATATCGGCTTATACCTTTGAAAAGGCTCGCCGGACACGGGTAGAGGGTGAGGCGTGTATCCCGCCCCCGTAGTCATAGCTTGCGTCTGCTAATTACCAGACGGCGTGTTCTGATTGTCCGTTTGAGTATGTTCCGATGATCCCTCGGAAGCCATAATACTGTGAAAGAAACAAAAAATTTGAAAATTCTGTGAATAATGAGCCTTATGCTTCAAAACTTTTTAAAAGAAAAAACAATTAAACACGTCTTGAATTAATTCGGCTCTCAATGAAAGCACCACTTGATCATGCATATATTTTTCAAAGGGTCAATATGCCTGTTCAACATGTTTAAGGTGTAATGACCCGAACTTTTCCATGTTTATATATATTAATTGAGATTGATATTTACATGATTAAATGTTTCCAACATGTTAAGCAATCAAACTTGTTAAGACTTGATTAATTAAAATAGGTTTCATATAGACAATTGACCACCCAAGTTGACCGGTGATTCACAAACGTTAAAACTTGTAAAAACTATACGATGACATATATATGGTTATATATATAGTTAACATGATTTTATAATATGTATGTATCTCATTAGGTATTTTAACAATGAGTTATATACATAAAAATGAGACTATTAATTTAAGAAACTCGAAAACGATATATATAACGATTATCGTTATAACAACGTCTTACTAGGTACATATGAATCATATTAAGATATTGATACACTTGGTTAATTATGTTAAATGATAAGTAAATATATTATTAAGTGCATTAACAATGAAATACATATGTAAAAATAAGACTACTAACTTAATGATTTCGAAACGAGACATATATGTAACGATTATCGTTGTAACGACATTTAACTGTATATATATCATACTAAGATATATTATATATCATAATATCATGATAATATAACAATTTAACATCTCATTTGTTATAATAAATAATGGGTTAACAACATTCAACAAGATCGTTAACCTAAAGGTTTCAAAACAACATTTACATGTAACGACTAACGATGACTTAACGACTCAGTTAAAATGTATATACATGTAGTGTTTTAATATGTATTCATACACTTTTGAAAGACTTCAAGACACTTATCAAAATAATTCTACTTAACAAAAATGCTTACAATTACATCCTCGTTCAGTTTCATCAACAATTCTACTCGTATGCACCCGTATTCGTACTCATACAATACACAGCTTTTAGATGTATGTACTATTGGTATATACACTCCAATGATCAGCTCTTAGCAGCCCATGTGAGTCACCTAACACATGTGGGAACCATCATTTGACAACTAGCATGAAATATCTCATAAAATTACAAAAATATGAGTAATCATTCATGACTTATTTACATGAAAACAAAATTACATATCCTTTATATCTAATCCATACACCAATGACCAAAAACACCTACAAACACTTTCATTCTTCAATTTTCTTCATCTAATTAATCTCTTTCAAGTTCTATCTTCAAGTTCTAAGTGTTCTTCATATATTCTACAAGTTCTAGTTACATAAAATCAAGAATACTTTCAAGTTTGCTAGCTCACTTCCAATCTTGTAAGGTGATCATCCAACCTCAAGAAATCTTTGTTTCTTATAGTAGGTTATCATTCTAATACAAGGTAATAATCATATTCAAACTTTGGTTCAATTTCTATAACTATAACAATCTTATTTCAAGTGATGATCTTACTTGAACTTGTTTTCGTGTCATGATTCTGCTTCAAGAACTTCGAGCCATCCAAGGATCCGTTGAAGCTAGATCCATTTTTCTCTTTTCCAGTAGGTTTATCCAAGGAACTTAAGGTAGTAATGATGTTCATAACATCATTCGATTCATACATATAAAGCTATCTTATTCGAAGGTTTAAACTTGTAATCACTAGAACATAGTTTAGTTAATTCTAAACTTGTTCGCAAACAAAATTTAATCCTTCTAACTTGACTTTTAAAATCAACTAAACACATGTTCTATATCTATATTATATGCTAACTTAATGATTTAAAACCTGGAAACACGAAAAACACCGTAAAACCGGATTTACGCCGTCGTAGTAACATCGCGGGCTGTTTTGGGTTAGTTAATTAAAAACTATGATAAACTTTGATTTAAAAGTTGTTATTCTGAGAAAATGATTTTTATTATGAACATGAAACTATATCCAAAAATTATGGTTAAACTCAAAGTGGAAGTATGTTTTCTAAAATGGTCATCTAGACGTCGTTCTTTCGACTGAAATGACTACCTTTACAAAAACGACTTGTAACTTATTTTTCCGACTATAAACCTATACTTTTTCTGTTTATATTCATAAAATAGAGTTCAATATGAAACCATAGCAATTTGATTCACTCAAAACGGATTAAAAATGAAGAAGTTATGGGTAAAACAAGATTGGATAATTTTTCTCATTTTAGCTACGTGAAAATTGGTAACAAATCTATTCCAACCATAACTTAATCAACTTGTATTGTATATTATGTAATCTTGAGATACCATAGACACGTATACAATGTTTCGACCTATCATGTCGACACATCTATATATATTTCGGAACAACCATAGACACTCTATATGTGAATGTTGGAGTTAGCTATACAGGGTTGAGGTTGATTCCAAAATATATATAGTTTGAGTTGTGATCAATACTGAGATACGTATACACTGAGTTGTGGATTGATTCAAGATAATATTTATCGATTTATTTCTGTACATCTAACTGTGGACAACTAGTTGTAGGTTACTAACGAGGACAGCTGACTTAATAAACTTAAAACATCAAAATGTATTAAAAGTGTTGTAAATATATGTTGAACATACTTTGATATATATGTATATATTGTTATAGGTTCGTGAATCAACCAGTGGCCAAGTCTTACTTCCCGACGAAGTAAAAATCTGTGAAAGTGAGTTATAGTCCCACTTTTAAAATCTAATATTTTTGGGATGAGAATACATGCAGGTTTTATAAATGATTTACAAAATAGACACAAGTACGTGAAACTACATTCTATGGTTGAATTATCGAAATCGAATATGCCCCTTTTTATTAAGTCTGGTAATCTAAGAATTAGGGAACAGACACCCTAATTGACGCGAATCCTAAAGATAGATCTATCGGGCCCAACAAGCCCCATCCAAAGTACCGGATGCTTTAGTACTTCGAAATTTATATCATATCCGAAGGGTGTCCCGGAATGATGGGGATATTCTTATATATGCATCTTGTTAATGTCGGTTACCAGGTGTTCACCATATGAATGATTTTTATCTCTATGTATGGGATGTGTATTGAAATATGAAATCTTATGGTCTATTATTATGATTTGATATATATAGGTTAAACCTATAACTCACCAACATTTTTGTTGACGTTTTAAGCATGTTTATTCTCAGGTGATTATTAAGAGCTTCCGCTGTCGCATACTTAAATAAGGACGAGATTTGGAGTCTATGCTTGTATGATATTGTGTAAAAACTGCATTCAAGAAACTTATTTTGTTGTAACATATTTGTATTGTAAACCATTATGTAATGGTCGTGTGTAAACAGGATATTTTAGATTATCATTATTTGATAATCTACGTAAAGCTTTTTAAACCTTTATTGATGAAATAAAGGTTATGGTTTGTTTTAAAATGAATGCAGTCTTTGAAAAACGTCTCATATAGAGGTCAAAACCTCGCAACGAAATCAATTAATATGGAACGTTTTTAATCAATAAGAACGGGACATTTCAGTTGGTATCCGAGCGTTGGTCTTAGAGAACCAGAATTTTGCATTAGTGTGTCTTATCGAGTTTGTTACGATGCATTAGTGAGTCTGGACTTCGACCGTGTTTACTTGAAAAATGATTGCTTAACAAATTTTGTTGGAAACTATATATTTTTAACATGTGAATATTATGTGATATATTAATCTCTTAACGCGTTTGATATTATGTGATAGATGTCTACCTCTAGAATAAGTCCCATTGACTCACCTAATAATAATGAAGAGTCAAATGTAAATTGGAATGATTCGTGGACTGATTCACAAGTTCCCGAAGAGGAACCGGAAGAAGAGTCGGAACCAGAAGAAGAATCGGAACCGGAAGAAGAATCGGAACCGGATGAAGAAATAGAACCGGTGGGGGAAATAATAAAACGGTTAAGTAAAAGAAAATCCTCAACCAACCGACCAAGGTTAATTATGGTCAATGGTGTTTCCGCCAAGGAAGCAAAATATTGGGAGGATTACCAATTCTCCGATGAATCGGATTCCGACGAGAATTCCGATGATGTTATAGAAATTACCCCAACTGAATTTAAAAAGGCAAAAGAAAATAATAAGGGAAAGGGCATAAAAATAGAGAAATCTAATTCCAACCCCGATGAACTTTATATGTATCGTCAACCCCCGAAGTCCTTAAGTTGTAACAATGACCCGGGAACCTCTAAACCACCAGGTTTTTCTAAACCAATGTGGACAACGACGGCTCGTATTAGGGGAACATCATATATCCCTAGAAACTTGGCAAAACGAACCAAAAATGAACAAGAAGAAACGAGCGAGTCGGAATAAGATAGTTGTATTTGTGTGGTGTAATATATGTAATATAGTGTGCTTATGCTTTATGATATATGTAAAAATTGCTTGTATTAATAAGTATTTTTTTATGAATCTAACTCTTGTCTATTTTACAGTATAAAAACACAAAATGGATAGACAACCCAATATTTTAAGAGACCTACCCGGAGACATGATTGATGAAATCTTGTCTAGAGTCGGTCAGAATTCTTCGGCACAACTATTTAAGGCGAGATCAGTTTGTAAGACATTCAAAGAACGTTCCAAGAATGCCTTGGTTTATAAAAGGCTTTCGTTCGAAAGATGGGGGATATCACATTGGGAAATCCATAAGTTACGATGTGTTTACTTTGACGCATATATTGCGGGGAACCCAAATGCTATTTTACGCAATGGGTTAAGAAATTATTTTGACTCAATATATCCGAATATTGGACTTCGTGATTTAGAAAAAGCGGCTAACATGCAACATAAAGAAGCATGTTATGCTTACGGATTAGTAATGTTCGTTTCTCACCAAAGTGAGAACAAGAACATCGGCCTACAACTATTAAACAAAACGTTCCCACAAGTGACGGAGTCGGTAATTGGGGTAAGAAATGAGGTTTTTAGATTGTTACGGGACTGTTGGACATTACGTAACCCTCATCCCTTTGACGACGTTACAACACGCTGTCTTATCAACGGCCATAACGGTTATGTTCTACAAGACCAAGGATGGGAAGTAATCCTAGTAAAACCAGAATGCATGACTTGTTTCTGGACGTATGAATTACGTATCTTTATTGCCTTTGCTGAACGACTTGTGTACTAGCTAGAATTATCTTCACAACTATCTTGTATCAAAGTTATTGTGTACTATATTTCATGCTTTATGTAAAATAAGCGGTATTGTAAGTTTGTAAAATATTGTATAAAAGTTTGAACGCGAAATATTATTATAATCAGTTTTTCATATAGAATTGTAGTAGTTGAATTGTATATTAGCTACTAAGTATGAACTTAACGGGTAGGTACTACCCGAATTTAAACTTATAAAACGCTAATATGAAGAAAAAGCTTTTATAAATGAGTTCATATTATGCTACGAAATACTATTAACTACTCTTAATATTCTGTATGATTAACTTGTTCCATTTGACTATTTTGAAGGAAATGGCACCGACTACTCGACACACCGTGAATATGAATGAAGAGGAATTCCGTACTTTTCTAGCTTCAAATATAGCCGCAGTACAGGCTGCGCTACATACCAACAATAACCTTGGATCTAGCAGTACAGGAAATCGTGTAGGGTGCACCTACAAAGAATTCACTGCCTGCAAACCTTTGGAATTTGATGGAACCGAAGGACCGATCGGATTGAAACGGTGGACCGAGAAGGTCGAATCGGTGTTTGCCATAAGTAAGTGTACTGAAGAGGACAAAGTAAAGTACGCTACGCATACCTTCACAGGTTCTGCGTTAACATGGTGGAATACCTATCTAGAGCAAGTGGGACAAGATGATGCGTACGCACTACCGTGGTCAGCATTCAAGCACTTGATGAACGAGAAGTACCGTCCCAGAACCGAGGTCAATAAGCTCAAGACAGAACTTAGAGGGTTACGAACCCAAGGATTTGATATTACCACGTACGAAAGACGATTCACAGAATTATGCCTATTGTGTCCGCGAGCATTCGAAGATGAGGAAGAGAAGATCGACGCGTTTGTGAAAGGATTACCGGAAAGAATCCAAGAAGATATAAGTTCACACGAGCCCGCCTCCATACAACAGGCATGTAGAATGGCTCACAAACTAGTGAACCAGGTTGAAGAAAGAATTAAAGAACAGACTGCTGAAGAGGCCAATGTGAAGCAAGTCAAAAGAAAGTGGGAGGAAAACGGTGATAAGAATCACCAATACAACAACAACAGCAATTACAAAAATAATCGCAACAATTATCCCAACAATCGCAACATCAATCGCAACTACAACAAACGGCCCAACAACAACAACAACAACAACAACAACAACAACATCAACTACAACAATCATCCCAATAATAATAATAACCGCAACAACAACAACAACAATCAGAAGCAGCTATGCCAAAGGTGTGAAAAGTATCACTCGGGGTTCTGCACCAAATTTTGCAACAAGTGTAAAAGAAATGGTCATAGCGCGGCGAAGTGTGAGGTCTACGGACCAGGGGTTAATAGAACGAAAGGAACAAATGGTGTCGGAACGAGTAATGGCGGAGCAAGTAGTGTCGGAGCAAGTTATGCCAATGTAGTTTGTTATAAATGTGGAAAACCGGGCCACATTATTAGAAATTGCCCAAACCAGGAGAACACAAATGGACAAGGCCGCGGAAGAGTTTTCAATATTAATGCGGCAGAGGCACAGGAAGACCCGGAGCTTGTTACGGGTACGTTTCTTATTGACAATAAATCTGCTTACGTTTTATTTGATTCGGGTGCGGATAGAAGCTATATGAGTAGAGATTTTTGTGCTAAATTAAGTTGTCCATTGACGCCTTTGGATAGTAAATTTTTACTCGAATTAGCAAATGGTAAATTAATTTCAGCAGATAATATATGTCGAAATCGAGAAATTAAACTGGTTAGCGAAACATTTAAGATTGATTTGATACCAGTAGAGTTAGGGAGTTTTGATGTGATAATCGGTATGGACTGGTTGAAAGAAGTGAAAGCAGAGATCGTTTGTTACAAAAATGCAATTCGTATTATACGAGAAAAAGGAAAACCCTTAATGGTGTACGGAGAAAAGGGCAACACGAAGCTACATCTTATTAGTAATTTGAAGGCACAAAAACTAATAAGAAAAGGTTGCTATGCTGTTCTAGCACACGTCGAGAAAGTACAAACTGAAGAAAAGAGCATCAATGATGTTCCCATTGCAAAAGAATTTCCCGATGTATTTTCGAAAGAATTACCGGGATTACCCCCACATCGATCCGTTGAATTTCAAATAGATCTTGTACCAGGAGCTGCACCAATAGCTCGTGCTCCTTACAGACTCGCACCCAGCGAGATGAAAGAACTGCAAAGCCAATTACAAGAACTTTTAGAGCGTGGTTTCATTCGATCAAGCATATCACCGTGGGGAGCTCCTATTTTGTTTGTCAAGAAGAAAGATGGTACATTCAGGTTGTGTATCGACTACCGAGAGTTGAACAAACTTACCATCAAGAACCGCTACCCACTACCGAGAATCGACGACTTATTTGATCAACTACAAGGCTCGTCTGTTTATTCAAAGATTGACTTACGTTCCGGGTATCATCAAATGCGGGTGAAAGAAGATGATATTCCAAAGACTGCTTTCAGAACACGTTACGGTCATTACGAGTTTATGGTCATGCCATTTGGTTTAACTAATGCACCAGCTGTGTTCATGGACCTTATGAACCGAGTGTGTGGACCATACCTTGACAAATTTGTCATTGTTTTCATTGATGACATACTTATTTACTCAAAGAATGACCAAGAACACGGTGAACATTTGAGAAAGGTGTTAGAAGTATTGAGGAAGGAAGAATTGTACGCTAAGTTTTCAAAGTGTGCATTTTGGTTGGAAGAAGTTCAATTCCTCGGTCACATAGTGAACAAAGAAGGTATTAAGGTGGATCCGGCAAAGATAGAAACTGTTGAAAAGTGGGAAACCCCAAAAACTCCGAAACACATACGCCAGTTTTTAGGACTAGCTGGTTACTACAGAAGGTTCATCCAAGACTTTTCCAGAATAGCAAAACCCTTGACTGCATTAATGCATAAAGGGAAGAAATTTGAATGGAATGATGAACAAGAGAAAGCGTTTCAGTTATTGAAGAAAAAGCTAACTACGTCACCTATATTGTCATTGCCTGAAGGGAATGATGATTTTGTGATTTATTGTGACGCATCAAAGCAAGGTCTCGGTTGTGTATTAATGCAACGAACGAAGGTGATTGCTTATGCGTCTAGACAATTGAAGATTCACGAACAAAATTATACGACGCATGATTTGGAATTAGGCGCGGTTGTTTTTGCATTAAAGACTTGGAGGCACTACTTATATGGGGTCAAAAGTATTATATATACTGACCACAAAAGTCTTCAACACATATTTAATCAGAAACAACTGAATATGAGGCAGCGTAGGTGGATTGAATTATTGAATGATTACGACTTTGAGATTCGTTACCACCCGGGGAAGGCAAATGTGGTAGCCGATGCCTTGAGCAGGAAGGACAGAGAACCCATTCGAGTAAAATCTATGAATATAATGATTCATAATAACCTTACTACTCAAATAAAGGAGGCGCAACAAGGTGTTTTAAAAGAGGGAAATTTAAAGGATGAAATACCCAAAGGATCGGAGAAGCATCTTAATATTCGGGAAGACGGAACCCGGTATAGGGCTGAAAGGATTTGGGTACCAAAATTTGGAGATATGAGAGAAATGGTACTTAGAGAAGCTCATAAAACTAGATACTCAATACATCCTGGAACGGGGAAGATGTACAAGGATCTCAAGAAACATTTTTGGTGGCCGGGTATGAAATCCGATGTTGCAAAATACGTAGGAGAATGTTTGACGTGTTCTAAGGTCAAAGCTGAGCATCAGAAACCATCAGGTCTACTTCAACAACCCGAAATCCCAGAATGGAAATGGGAAAATATTACCATGGATTTCATCACTAAATTGCCAAGGACTGCAAGTGGTTTTGATACTATTTGGGTAATAGTTGATCGTCTCACCAAATCAACACACTTCCTGCCAATAAGAGAAGATGACAAGATGGAGAAGTTAGCACGACTGTATTTGAAGGAAGTCGTCTCCAGACATGGAATACCAATCTCTATTATCTCTGATAGGGATGGCAGATTTATTTCAAGATTCTGGCAGACATTACAGCAAGCATTAGGAACTCGTCTAGACATGAGTACTGCCTATCATCCACAAACTGATGGGCAGAGCGAAAGGACGATACAAACACTTGAAGACATGCTACGAGCATGTGTTATTAATTTCGGAAACAGTTGGGATCGACATCTACCGTTAGCAGAATTTTCCTACAACAACAGCTACCATTCAAGCATTGAGATGGCGCCGTTTGAAGCACTTTATGGTAGAAAGTGCAGGTCTCCGATTTGTTAGAGTGAAGTGGGGGATAGACAGATTACGGGTCCGGAGATTATACAAGAAACTACCGAGAAGATCATCCAAATTCAACAACGGTTGAAAACCGCCCAAAGTCGACAAAAGAGCTACGCTGACATTAAAAGAAAAGATATAGAATTTGAAATTGGAGAGATGGTCATGCTTAAAGTTGCACCTTGGAAAGGCGTTGTTCGATTTGGTAAACGAGGGAAATTAAATCCAAGGTATATTGGACCATTCAAGATTATTGATCGTGTCGGACCAGTAGCTTACCGACTTGAGTTACCTCAATAACTCGCGGCTGTACATAACACTTTCCACGTCTCGAATTTGAAGAAATGTTTTGCTAAAGAAGATCTCACTATTCCGTTAGATGAAATCCAAATCAACGAAAAACTTCAATTCATCGAAGAACCCGTCGAAATAATGGATCGTGAGGTTAAAAGACTTAAGCAAAACAAGATACCAATTGTTAAGGTTCGATGGAATGCTCGTAGAGGACCCGAGTTCACCTGGGAGCGTGAAGATCAGATGAAGAAGAAATACCCGCATCTATTTCCAGAAGATTCGTCAACACCTTCAACAGCTTAAAATTTCGGGACGAAATTTATTTAACGGGTAGGTACTGTAGTGACCCGAACTTTTCCATGTTTATATATATTAATTGAGATTGATATTTACATGATTAAATGTTTCCAACATGTTAAGCAATCAAACTTGTTAAGACTTGATTAATTGAAATAGGTTTCATATAGACAATTGACCACCCAAGTTGACCGGTGATTCACGAACGTTAAAACTTGTAAAAACTATACGATGACATATATATGGTTATATATATAGTTAACATGATTTTATAATATGTATGTATCTCATTAGGTATTTTAACAATGAGTTATATACATAAAAATGAGACTATTAATTTAAGAAACTCGAAAACGATATATATAACGATTATCGTTATAACAACGTCTTACTAGGTACATATGAATCATATTAAGATATTGATACACTTGGTTAATTATGTTAAATTATAAGTAAATATATTATTAAGTGTATTAACAATGAAATACATATGTAAAAATAAGACTACTAACTTAATGATTTCGAAACGAGACATATATGTAACGATTATCGTTGTAACGACATTTAACTGTATATATATCATACTAAGATATATTATATATCATAATATCATGATAATATAACAATTTAACATCTCATTTGTTATAATAAATAATGGGTTAACAACATTCAACAAGATCGTTAACCTAAAGGTTTCAAAACAACATTTACATGTAACGACTAACGATGACTTAACGACTCAGTTAAAATGTATATACATGTAGTGTTTTAATATGTATTCATACACTTTTGAAAGACTTCAAGACACTTATCAAAATAATTCTACTTAACAAAAATGCTTACAATTACATCCTCGTTCAGTTTCATCAACAATTCTACTCGTATGCACCCGTATTCGTACTCGTACAATACACAGCTTTTAGATGTATGTACTATTGGTATATACACTCCAATGATCAGCTCTTAGCAGCCCATGTGAGTCACCTAACACATGTGGGAACCATCATTTGGCAACTAGCATGAAATATCTCATAAAATTACAAAAATATGAGTAATCATTCATGACTTATTTACATGAAAACAAAATTACATATCCTTTAAATCTAATCCATACACCAACGACCAAAAACACCTACAAACACTTTCATTCTTCAATTTTCTTCATCTAATTAATCTCTCTCAACTTCTATCTTCAAGTTCTAAGTGTTCTTCATATATTCTACAAGTTCTAGTTACATAAAATCAAGAATACTTTCAAGTTTGCTAGCTCACTTCCAATCTTGTAAGGTGATCATCCAACCTCAAGAAATCTTTGTTTCTTACAGTAGGTTATCATTCTAATACAAGGTAATAATCATATTCAAACTTTGGTTCAATTTCTATAACTATAACAATCTTATTTCAAGTGATGATCTTACTTGAACTTGTTTTCGTGTCATGATTCTGCTTCAAGAACTTCGAGCCATCCAAGGATCCGTTGAAGCTAGATCCATTTTTCTCTTTTCCAGTAGGTTTATCCAAGGAACTTAAGGTAGTAATGATGTTCATAACATCATTCGATTCATACATATAAAGCTATCTTATTCGAAGGTTTAAACTTGTAATCACTAGAACATAGTTTAGTTAATTCTAAACTTGTTCGCAAACAAAAGTTAATTCTTCTAACTTGACTTTTAAAATCAACTAAACACATGTTCTATATATATATTATATGCTAACTTAATGATTTAAAACCTGAAAACACGAAAAACACCGTAAAACCGGATTTACGCCGTCGTAGTAACATCGCGGGCTGTTTTGGGTTAGTTAATTAAAAACTATGATAAACTTTGATTTAAAAGTTTTTATTCTGAGAAAATGATTTTTATTATGAACATGAAACTATATCCAAAAATTATGGTTAAACTCAAAGTGGAAGTATGTTTTCTAAAATGGTCATCTAGACGTCGTTCTTTCGACTGAAATGACTACCTTTACAAAAACGACTTGTAACTTATTTTTCCGACTATAAACCTATACTTTTTCTGTTTAGATTCATAAAATAGAGTTCAATATGAAACCATAGCAATTTGATTCACTCAAAACGGATTTAAAATGAAGAAGTTATGGGTAAAACAAGATTGGATAATTTTTCTCATTTTAGCTACGTGAAAATTGGTAACAAATCTATTCCAACCATAACTTAATCAACTTGTATTGTATATTATGTAATCTTGAGATACCATAGACACGTATACAATGTTTCGACCTATCATGTCGACACATCTATATATATTTCGGAACAACCATAGACACTCTATATGTGAATGTTGGAGTTAGCTATACAGGGTTGAGGTTGATTCCAAAATATATATAGTTTGAGTTGTGATCAATACTGAGATACGTATACACTGGGTCGTGGATTGATTCAAGATAATATTTATCGATTTATTTCTGTACATCTAACTGTGGACAACTAGTTGTAGGTTACTAACGAGGACAGCTGACTTAATAAACTTAAAACATCAAAATGTATTAAAAGTGTTGTAAATATATGTTGAACATACTTTGATATATATGTATATATTGTTATAGGTTCGTGAATCAACCAGTGGCCAAGTCTTACTTCCCGACGAAGTAAAAATCTGTGAAAGTGAGTTATAGTCCCACTTTTAAAATCTAATATTTTTGGGATGAGAATACATGCAGGTTTTATAAATGATTTACAAAATAGACACAAGTACGTGAAACTACATTCTATGGTTGAATTATCGAAATCGAATATGCCCCTTTTTATTAAGTCTGGTAATCTAAGAATTAGGGAACAGACACCCTAATTGACGCGAATCCTAAAGATAGATTTATCGGGCCCAACAAGCCCCATCCAAAGTACCGGATGCTTTAGTACTTCGAAATTTATATCATATCCGAAGGGTGTCCCGGAATGATGGGGATATTCTTATATATGCATCTTGTTAATGTCGGTTACCAGGTGTTCACCATATGAATGATTTTTATCTCTATGTATGGGATGTGTATTGAAATATGAAATCTTGTGGTCTATTATTATGATTTGATATATATAGGTTAAACCTATAACTCACCAACATTTTTGTTGACGTTTTAAGCATGTTTATTCTCAGGTGATTATTAAGAGCTTCCGCTGTCGCATACTTAAATAAGGACGAGATTTGGAGTCTATGCTTGTATGATATTGTGTAAAAACTGCATTCAAGAAACTTATTTTGTTGTAACATATTTGTATTGTAAACCATTATGTAATGGTCGTGTGTAAACAGGATATTTTAGATTATCATTATTTGATAATCTACGTAAAGCTTTTTAAACCTTTATTGATGAAATAAAGGTTATAGTTTGTTTTAAAATGAATGCAGTCTTTGAAAAACGTCTCATATAGAGGTCAAAACCTCGCAACGAAATCAATTAATATGGAACGTTTTTAATCAATAAGAACGGGACATTTCATAAGGGGGGTTTAGGGATCTTAGAACTTAACTCTTCGGTCCGGCTACCCTGAATAACCCTAGCTGACATGATGATGTCGGCGGGGGTGGCTAAGTGGTTAAGTCCACCTTTGATAACGTTCGTTGATCAGAAGGCCCCAGATAAGGTTGTAGGTGCCAGTTTATGAAGAACTAACCTGTAAACCTCAAAAGTTGAGAGTCGATGATCGTTACTACGTGTTGTAGGCTGTGTTGTATGCTGTGTTGTGTTATTTTGTGAAGACGACTAGGGTATATATAGGAAAACCCTAATTCTAGAATCGTCCAAGATAATGATGATCCATTCCATAACAAACTCCCCGAATCTCGGATATAATTATGGAAAAGATATTCAGGCTTGATGGCCAAGTAACCGCCATTCCGGGAACAAGGGTATTCGATACGCTACCGCATACCGCATATAAAGTATACGCGTACACACACTAGTGATTGCCCGCATACGTATAGAATGCGCATGCGGGTTGCGGTATCATTATAAACACTGGCACATAACATCGGTAAAATCAAGTTATTTAAATGGAGAATCTTAAGAGTAAGACAGTAAACAAGAAGACCTGAGCATATATATACATAGGTTAGGGATTGTTGTCATACTTCGTACTTGTTGTAAAACAAACCACTGTATAGCTATTGAAATCGTAAATCGAGAACTCTACATTCATCGTATTGGTTAGTCTGGTCCAGTCCGGTTTAACCTTCCGGTGGCCTAATGAAACCGCAAACCGGACCGAGTTTCGCGGTTTAGAGATCTTAAAACCGGCGACCGGACCGCTAATATCGAGAACTGGACCGAACCAATAAATCGGTCCGGTCCGACCGGTTTTCGCGGTTTGACGGTTTTGTGAACACCCCTAGAAAGAAGTATCATTTTATTTATATACTAGTGAAATGACCCGTGAAATCACGAGTTTGTTTAAACGAAACATTTTAATGATATGTTTTAGGCATTAAGTGAACGTAAATGCTAAAATTATTTAGTTTAATGACTCGTGGAACCACATAGTCCGACTAAGACACTCGTCAGCTGAACATTTCATCAAACACCTAATATGCATATTAAACAATCTCTATCCAATCATAAGAGATAATATTGGTTGTCATTTTATTTTAAAAGTGTAAATTAAAAATATAAATATAAAATTGATTTTCTTCTGTCTAACTTTTATACCTTCTCGTACTCAATTCAAAATAATTAATTACAATAATTTAAAATTATTTATTTTTAATAACTAAAATAATTATTAATAAGATTTAATAATAATAATTAATTAATAAGATTTAATTTTAATTCAAAATTATTTAGATTAATGAAATCATTCACCTAGCTTAGATTTTTTTCTTTTTCTTTTTGGTTTTTTCTTAACAAAGGAATTAGCCTAATAATGACATCATCATTTTAGCAATTAGTTTAATGACTCGTGGAACCACATAGTCCGACTAAGACACTCGTCAGCTGAACATTTCATCAAACACCTAATATGCATATCAAACAATCTCTATCCAATCATAAGAGATAATATTAGTTGTCATTTTATTTTAAAAGTGTAAATTAAAAATATAAATATAAAATTGATTTTCTTCTGCCTAACTTTTATACCTTCTCGTACTCAATTCAAAATAATTAATTACAATAATTTAAAATTATTTATTTTTAATAACTAAAATAATTATTAATAAGATTTAATAATAATAATTAATTAATAAGATTCAATTTTAATTCAAAATTATTTAGATTAATGACATCATTCACCTAGCTTAGATTTTTTTCTTTTTTCTTTTTTTGATTTTTTTTAAACAAAGGAATTAGCCTAATAATGACATCATCATTTTAGCAATATAATAGAAACTATAGATAGATAGATAGATAGATAGATTAACGTTTAAAAAATACAAATTAATTTTATAAAAAATATGATAATGATTAAGAATTGAAATAATTTTTGATTAGATTTTCGCTTATATATTCTTGTTTTTCAAGAAAAAATAAAAATTAATTTGTTGAGCCACCAAAAAAATAAGGTCAACACAGTGGTAATTATCCATATCAAATTGGCAGCTAGCTTTGACAAAGGTACAGCTAGGGATGGCAATGGATCGAATATGGATCGGGTGAGGCCGTATCCATATCCATATCCATTTATTTTTTTTACTTTTCATCCATCCATATCCATATCCGTCGGGTGAAGCGGGTTAATGGATAATTATCAATATCCATTTAAATTTATTTTATTTTTAACAATTATAAGCGATGGTTCACTATATACGATCAAAAGTAATATTTTTAATAGTTTATGCGACCGAAAGTCACATTTTACTAATCTATATAACAAATATTCAATAGATAACCTGTTAAACGTGTAAAGATATCGACATGTAAGTTGCTTACTTTTAGTTACATGGAATCACATTTGAACCACCAAAGTACGATAAATACATTTGATTATTTAAACAAAACAAAATATAATAAGAAAATTAAATTTTTAGATAAAATATAAAGAAAGATGAATATGAATATAATTAATGAAATATCACTACATAAATGATACTAATTTGAGTGATAAATTTATATATTTAGTTATTCGGGTGAAAGCGGGTTCATCCATGGATGAAATTTTTTCATCCACATCCATATCCATATCCATTTAGATCGTCCATATCCACAAATAATCGGGTGAATCGGATGGATATCCACTGGATCGGGTATCCATTGCCATCCCTAGGTACAGCAGACATACACAATCTTTTACAAAATTAAATATAAATGACGTCATCATCCTTCCTTTTATATATTATCAACAACACATGCATTCATTTATTTCCATTCCCCTGTTTCTTCTTTCGCTCTGATAAAATTAACTCAAACCACCGCGTGTTTTGTTTTTCTCAGGCGGCGGAGCACGGCGGAGGGTCACAATTGTCTTCATTTTTTTATGGCTGCTCTCTTCCGCACTCTTCTTTTGCTACTATTCACCTTATCAGGTAAATTTTGTAAATTCGCTGATTTATGTTACTTGTTTTTAATATTCTTTTAAATTAATTTTAAATTTTGTTTTTTTTTTTTTTTTTTTTTTTTTGTTAGTTCTATTGATTGGTTTTATTTTGTTACTAGTTTTTTTTATTTTATAAGTTTATAAATTTGTTGGTTTTGTCTCGAAAAGATGAGATATAATTTGAATATTTAGGATATTTATTTTTATTGCCAAATTGATAAATTATAATGCTAATGCAAATGCATTAGCATTATAAATTTGAGTGTTAGAATTTTATTTATCTATATATATTTTATATCAGATATTACATTAATAAAATTATTATTTTTGTGATTGCATATACAGCCAGGGAGCCTAAGTGGTTGAGGCCCTGAGATCCTTGCAAGAGGTCTCAGGTTCAATTCTTGGGGTGGCCAGGGAAGGGTTGGAAACAGCCAGGGAGTATTCCTGATGGGTTGCGTACACTAGAGTATGAGGTCGGATTACTCGCCCTTCCCGGGTAACCCGAATAGGGAAAACCTTACAACTTTTCTTTTCTTTTCTTTATATACAGGCTAGAAATTAACTATTGGATACTGAATTTAATACCTATTGGTAATTAAGTGTGTTTAATATTTTTTTAAAACAGAGTTGTTAAACTTGCCAGTTTATCTGTTTTTTAAACAAGATTTTTTTATATGAATGTTGACTTTAAATATAAATTTTGGGACATCTAATAATCTATCTGATTACGAATTTTAATTATAAGTTTTTATATGAGTGTTAGAATTTTATTCATCTATATTTATTTTATATCAAATATTACATTACTAAAATTATTAATTTCTGTGATTGCATATGCAGGTTAGGAATTACAGTATTTATTTGATACTGAATTTAATTTAATACCTATTGGCTGTTAAGTGTGTTCAATATTTTAATAAAAGTTGTTAACCTTGCCGGTTTATCTATTTATTTTGACAATTTTTTTTTATGAATGTTGACTATAATTTTTGGGACTTTTTTTTTTTTTTTTATTATCTGACTACGAAATTTAAAATATCATTCATTGCTTTTTGAATCTAGTTTTCATAATCTGAGTTTGAAAAAACATTAATTTGAATTTTATTGAATTTGTATCTTTCCCAGAGTTATTTGTTAGTATCAAAAGCATTGGAGTTGGGGTAAACTATGGACGAATCGCTAACAATCTTCCGTCTCCATCACAAGTATCCGGCCTCCTTAACTCGTTAAACATTAATAGAGTAAAAATTTATGACGCCGAACCTAAAGTGTTAGAAGCATTTGCAGGAACCAATGTCGAATTCATCATTGGTTTAGGCAACGAAAACCTTCAAAAAATGGGAGATCCTCAACAAGCGCAAACATGGATTCAACAAAACGTACAACCATATATTTCACAAACAAAGATCACTTGCATCAACGTTGGTAACGAGGTTTTAGGAGGTGGAGATGCACAATTAGCTTCGTATCTATTGCCCGCAATGAAAACTATGTACAACGCATTAGTAAACCTCGGATTAAACAAAAAAGTTTACATAACAACGGCTCACTCGCTCCAAATTTTAGCTACTTCGTTCCCTCCTTCACAAGGTTCGTTTCAAGAAAGTATGGTGCAATATATAAAACCGATACTTGATTTTCACGCTCAAGTTGACTCGCCTTTTTTCATCAACGCGTATCCTTATTTTGCATACAAAAGTGATCCGAGCAACGTTCCTTTGGAATACGTGCTTTTTGAGCCAAACAGTGGTTCGGTTGACCCAAATACGAATTTAAAGTATGATAATATGTTGTATGCACAAATTGATGCGGTTTACGCTGCTATTAAGGCATTGGGTCATACCGATGTAGAAGTTAAAATTTCGGAAACGGGTTGGCCTTCAAAAGGCGATGAAAATGAAGCTGGCGCAACGGTAGAAAATGCAGGAATATATAATAGAAATTTGATGCAGAGGATGCAACAAGGGGAAGGTACTCCGGCCCGACCTTCGCAACCGATTGATATTTACATTTTTGCCCTTTTTAATGAGAATCAAAAGCCCGGTCCAACTTCAGAGCGGAATTTCGGATTATATTATCCTGATGAAACTTTGGTTTATGATCTTGGCGTAAAAAGTTATGTTCTTCCGCGGATGAACTATTCATCTTCACACAAAAACGTATGAAAATTTACTTTTCTATCTGTCACAAAATAATTGTTTACTGAAAAATGCACACAGTTTAAGAAAAAAATATTCATTTATTGCAACTTTTTGTTGGTATAATGACTGTTTGTTATTTTATATGCAGGTCATATTGTCCCTCTTTAATATTCTTTTTATCGTTCTTGGATCATGCTCTTTACTTAAGAGATAAATAGTGAATTTCAAACTTGGTGACAATTATACATTGAAAGCTCAAAGTCCCTAAATAGGATGGTCCTTAGAGGTAACATTTTGTTATTTATCAATTTATTTATTTATTTTTAAGGCAAGTTTCATACTTTTCATCATTATTCGCCTATTCTTCACCTACCGACAGGTTTGGTTGTGCTAATAATAGTCGTAATAACAATAACAATAACAATAACAATATATTGTTTCAACAAATCATAAGATTATAATGTTGAATTATATGCATCCACTTTCTAAGATGATGTTGTTCGGACCCCATCAATCATCATTCACCAAATTTGTGGGCTCAGTGTTTTCAAAACTGACAATTAAATCTATTAAAAGTTATAAAGCAAACCTTTTTACATTCGGGTTCCATTTCCGAAATTACTCAAGTTTTGCTGCATAACATCAGAGGTTTACTAAAAATGCCAAGTATACCGATAAAGTTTCTGTCTACTAGACTTACCATACCGGGTCCTACACAGATCCGACCCGTATATACCATATGTTACGAATAAGTAACTTGTAAATACAGATTGTGAAAATTTAAAGTATGGCTACTAGTCTCTATACCTTTTTATCTCTACCAACAATCATTAAATATAGAATCTTACTGCAAACAAAATTCTTCATGTCTTATAGTATACAAAAGTCCAAATTCTGTTCAATCAAATATGAAAAAGTCATCCTTCTATAATCTAATGTTATGCAAATCCCATTTTATCTAAAAATATTACTAGATAATACATGAAAGCTCATTGTTGTTGCTTTTGGTGTACTTCTTTCATGTCCACATTGTATCTTCACTTTCATTAATCAATTATTAAATTTTAAATTTATATGCGAAAGTGATAATTTTTTCTTGAGCGTTCGTATCTTAATGTCCTTTTCTCTCTCTCTCTCTCTCTCTTTTTTTTTTCATGGCACATGATTATTATATGTTATATAGTAATCGTATTACATACTCCGTAACTTTAGTACAAGTTGGGTATCTTTCACATTGAAAAGCTCAAGAATCTAACTTGTGTATGGTCGTTTTAGCTTGTTTTTTCATACACGTTGAACGACACTTGAAAACTGTTTTTTATGGGCTCATTCAAAAGGTTATCAATTGTGAAAATGGGTTGCACCATATAACATCAAATTTATTTTTACCTTTATTGATAATGATTCTTGATAGTGGATTTCAACATCAAGAAATACATATCTAACAAATACATATCCAACTTTTTAGGTGTTCTTAACGTCAATTTGTCGTTAAGAGGATAATAATTGACATGAAATTTACACTTAATTGGCATACCTTCAATCGTACGTTTACCTCAGTTGGTGGGCGCTATGCCACATGGCATGTTCTCATTGGCAAATGCCAATTTTATTTTTTAATTTTATTTTTTATTTTTTGGCTAAAATAACGAATCGACTATTCGTCCTAATTAATATCAAGATGTTTGTCTGACTTGGGGTCCATTTGATTAAGCAATTTGACACAGGTTTGAAAATGAGGTGAATTTGGTATACACTTTTAAGGGTCATTATTATTCCACCAAATCTTATCTCTTAATATATCAAATTATAGATTAGAAGAATTCAAATATGGCGATTAGATGTAAATTCTGACTTTTCTTGCTTAATTAATCTAATGAATTGCATACCTAAATGTTACAGGTGAGAACTAAGGATTCACATTCATGGCCACACCAATGCTTTCAAATTTTGTGCCAGGCTTGCATATTCATAGTACCCATTGTTACAGACATACTTGTAAAATCATATTTCATTCGTTTTGTTAAGGAAATAAGCAAATTTATATACACAATAGAAGTAATGTTACATTTACAAATTAAATTTAACGGCATCAACATTCATGAGGAACATCAACAAAAATGAAGCAAAGAAATATTCTTTACAAGTTTTACCTTATAGTTTCTGTTTTATCATCTGAAATTCTTGTTTAGTTTTCTGTTTATATGATTAGATTCTATACATTTGAGTTTGTATCTATAACATTTGAGTACGATACTGTATGTTAGGTATGAATACTATCACTAGATACCTTAGTTGTTGGTGGCCCAATATTCTCACAAAAGTTCTCAGATTCAACCTTCGTCAGTAGCACATCATCTTGTGTGGCCTATGAAAGGGCCGGAAAAAGGTCATAGGATAACTCAATTATGGCATCTATAGATACCTGCCTTCGCGTTTTCCGTTTAGGTTTTAAGTATGAATCCTATTATGTACACATCATCTTTGGGTGGCATGTGAAAGGGTCGGATGCGATCAGGAGATCATTCACTTGTATCGTGTAAATCTGATTAAAAATATTCGCATTCCCGTTATCCGGTTATGTTCAAGTATGAATCCTGTAGGAACTAGAGAGGGTGAATAGTTCCAAAAATCGATTTGTTAAAACTTTTCGGTTTAGGATATCCTACGATCGACCGTAGATGCGACCGTGGATGTTGTGTTCAACAATGATGTTGTTTTCAAGTCCAAGGAACTAGTTTTAATAAAATAGTATGCTTGTGTTTGTTAGACTATATATGAAATGAAGTAAAATGCACAAACACAAGGATTTATAGTGGTTCGGGTGGATGTTAACTAATCCACCTTAATCCACCCCCCAATTCTACGAATTGAGAGTTTTCTTCACTATGATACCCCAAATCCGGTGGAGTGTCCGAATACAACACTAGCTCCTCGATAAGCCGCTACTTATGAACCCTTACGTCTCTTTGAAGAATTCACAAACACCAAATGCTCTTACCACAAGATACTAATGCTCTAGCCTAGTGAAATCACAACTACCTTATAGATCCCTTTAAGAAGATAGCTCACAAGTAAACTTATAGTTAAGCTTACAATCACCCATAGTTCTTCAATAGGTCACACTAACCTTACTTAGATTAAACTTGTCTTTACATTGGACAAGTATTAATTTCTAATGAAATTAATCAACTTCCTAGATCCCTTTAAGGAAGTGGGATCTAGGAAGTTGAATCATTAAGTAAGATAGGTGTTTCCTATCGCAAGAACCATTTAACTTCCTTAACTCCTCCAAGGAAGTATCTCACAATGTAAACTTAAAGATACAAATGTTAAGCATAAAGTTTACATTACAATTCTACTTGGTGTAAGTAGAATCTCTCTTTCTCTCTTATAATCTCTTCATAGATTTGTGCTTGAGGCTTGGGAGATAAGTTGATATGACTTTGAAAGTATGTTGGAAAGAGGTGGTCTTCAAGTGTCTTCAAGCCTTGTTTTAATAGGCAATAGAAATGCAAAGTAGTGGGCACACATATTCGTTGATGAGTTTTCTTCTTCATCTCTTTTGTCTTATTTCTTCATAATGTTACTTACACAAAGATTCTCTTTGACTTGGAAGTATTCATTGAATATAAACATTCAATGCATGTGTCAACATTTGATCTTGGAAGCATGCATATGATACTTGCCAAACAACAATCTTCCAAAATACTTCTTGTAAGCATGCATGTGATATTCAAGTAAGTACTTGACAAGTAGCAACCTTTCAAATTCTCTTTGTAAGACTTATATGCATGTGTCAACATCTAATCTTGTGACAAGCCATAATACTCCAAACTTCATATCTCAAGACTTCAATAATTTGTCAATACATTGATGGAAGTATCAAGCTCCATTGGTTGCTTGCAAATGAGGAAAACATCTTCTCTTGAGACTTTTGTCATTGATTCTAAAAGAGGTAAATGCTGAATTTTGCTCCATGACAATTAGAAATCATCCAAACTTCATAACCCATGACTTTAAACATTTATCTTTTCTTTGATGGAAGTATCTAGCTCTTTAGAACCTTGTTACATCTTAATTGAACTAGTTTGGATCTAGTTGGAACTTAATGATCCTTGTTACAACCTTGACTAGCTTGAACTAATTACATTTACATACATATGGTACTTAAAACTAATGGGAGAGCACCTCTTTAATTGGGACTTTAATGACCATTATTAGTATGTTTAAATGACATTATTTAATAGGATAAAAAGGTAAAACACTTGTGTGTTTAATCTTGTTTCAACTTAAATTGTCATTAAGGTGTCATTAAGCGTGATTAGTAAAAATTAACATCTTTTAGTTCAAAACTCTTTTAGAATCAAAGAAGGCAACTATTATAAGTATGTTTAAAAAGGTTTTGTAAATTATAGATGCCTCAAAGTGGTCTATCTTAAAGTGGATGAATTTGGTTACAGAGAAAACTGCGGTCGGCCTGGGGTGAGTCGTAGATTGACAGTTTTAGAAAAACTTAAAATCGTTGGTACAGGACATCCACGGTCAGGTTCACGGTCGACCGTGGTGCAGCCGCATATCACTTTTACCAAGTTAATTATTTATGTATTGGTCTTTTGCTGGAGATAGTGTAGGCTTATGAACTCATGTCGTCTTACATATGATTAAGCACTTATCTTTTTTATGTCATCATCAAAACAAAGTGATTAACATCTGAATATTATCATTGGATCATTAACCAACATTCCCCCTTCTTTGATGATGACAAACATATAGGTAAGTGCTTAGTTATGTAAGCTGACATAAGTGTTAACGTCACTTACCATACACTTTCTCCTCCTTTTGTCGAAGTAAAAAGGTTAGCTCCCTCTGGAACTAAGCGCGCCCTAGAGTAATGCTCCCCCTTGAAATGTGCAATATAAGACTCATAGAAAAGAGGATTAGTCCACACATAAGTCATAATATCAAGTAAAGAGTGATATGAACTCAACGAGCTGGATAAACCTCCAATCAAGGGTTAGTGCACACACATAATAATATATTGCAAGCATAAGAATCATTGTGTGTCATAGATAACAAAGATAGTGGAGTGAGCACTTTGACCAATATATGTGATGGTTAGAGAGCATGTAAAATCAAAAGTGCGTATAAACCATCACATATCAGAGTTAATGAATAGTATAGCATGAATGTGTGATATAACATGTAGTGTGCAAAAGCCTTAGTATATCATGCAACATTATCATTAAGTACCAACACTACTCCACTAGTTCTACCAATTTCATGTATAGAAGCAAGTAGGTTTAAGCAAGCATGTAAAACCATATAGCATATCATGGTATACATATTGCACATAGCACAATGTGGAAACATAAGTGAGAGTAGCATGGAAAAGCTAATATACATTAGATCAATTGTCAAGTAAACAATCATGCATAACAATCATATTTATGAGCTTAGATGCTAAAGCATGAGAGAAGTTCAAACAAGCATGTTAAAACACAAGCATAACATAGCATGGTAAACAAGTAAGGGCATCACACGTAATCATTTAATGCAACATTATAGATACTAACATAGTAGTTTCAACAATCATGTAAGAACACATGCATGGCATACATATGGCACATATCATAAGCATAGCATGATCAATAAGGCATATATGATAAGTCGAAACGTTATTCACATGATAAGTTATCACTGAAAAATCATACACTAAGTTTCAAGTTATTCAACTAAGAGCATATCTCTTTGTATTCTTAGTGATGAACATATATATAACCTAAACATATAGAGCATTGTAATATTTTACTTGTAATGATCAAAGCTAAATTGGAGTTCAAATAATGACTCATTAGGTTGACTAGTCCAAATTTTAGCAAGAGGATGCACACATGAGTTTCGGAAGAAGTGGTACCTTAATCGAGGAAAGTTTATTTCATCCATAAGCCTTGAGCACATGATATTTCAAATGATATATACTCGACTTTGGTAGTAGAGAGAGAACTACAAGTGTTTGTTCCTTTGAGAGTCAAGAGGTTATGCATAAACCAACTAATGCACATACACCACTCTTTTAAATAGTAGCTATCCATCATATCCGAATTTCCAAGGCACATGATGTTCATGATGCATAGAACTCTTTAGATTTCTCTAAAGATCTCTTTAATGGCTCGAAAGCGTGACATATTTGGACTTTCCTTTGCTTGGGTGATGAGCATAATAGTGCGTTTGAAGTCTCACAAGCATTGTTAGAAATATATGCATACATAGAACTCAAAAATAAATATAGTAAGCATATATCACATCAAAACAAGCAATCATGCATAATAAGCTCAATTAGAATTCACACTACAAGTAACAATCATGCATAGCAAGCAAGTAATCATGATAATCAAATAGAGGCATGTTCCATAGCATGAATTTTGGTGAGCATATTCATAACCTAAATAACTAGACCGGGAAGGCATTTAACTCGCAATTCATATCAAATACGATATACGTTAAATCACTACTTATTTAGTCATTTATTCAAATATAGCTCAAGATTGCACTTAAATGATATAACGTAATAAGCAATCACATAACTCATGGTAAGCTAGCGAATATCAAAGTATTGTTTAGCACTCAACAAATATGATTTAAGAGAATTATCATCATGTAGAGATATGTTAACTTGACTACGTATAATATTAACTAGTTAAAATTTTCGATGTATTGTATTTAACAATTTGGAGTGTTATATTGGATCGTGAGTATAAAAACATCCATGCATAATTTTTCAACATGTTAATAAATCATAAGCATGTAATCACATAAGTATGATGAAAAATATATGGCATGTTTAGATGTAGCAAACATTAAGCACAATGCCCTTACAAATAAGATTCAATTAGCAAGTTAATGAGCCTGAAGTGTGTAGGGTAACATCTTTCAAGGTGATTTCAAGCAACATAGGTTCGAAAGAGATAACTCAAGTTGTCAAGCATGACGATCATGTGAGCATGCGAGTATGATAAATAGATTTGCACATATAAGAACATATAAGCATACAAATATGGCAGGTAGATGTTGTACACACACTTATACAAGTAATGAACATATATATGGCACATGTGAGAGATAAAGAGAAACATTATGCAATTTACACCTATTGTATAATGAGCGGAAGCCTAGAGTTAATCCTAGAGTGTAAAGCATAGAATAAAGCATTCAATTTTCTCTATCAAGTATGTTTCAAACTTATCATTCGTGAGTTCAAAAGGCTTTTCACAAGGAAAATGGTTAATTGGATCAATAATCAAGTCATGAACATCTATTAACATTTTATTCTTATGCTCCTTAGCGAATAATGTATTGCCAACTTTTACCATTTTACACACATGATCAAGCAAGTATGTCCTAAGTTTATCAAGACTTTCAAGATGCAAAGATATAGCCTTTTCATGTATGTTCAATTATTCCTTAAGGCTACTCGGACGTCTATTTAGACCTAGTTAGGTTTTGTTTTCTAAAGACTATCCTAGAGATGTACACATACACCTTTGAATGATAATCTAGCATTGATTTTTGTTCTAGGTGTTAGTTTGACGCAGACCTAATTCTAGTTTAGAAATTAAGAGCATGAATTATTCTTAAAGCTTTCTAACCTCAAAGATTTAGAATCATCCGTCCTAATATGTCTAAGTGTGTTTTAGACATTTTAACAACTCAACAAATGCTTACGCGTTTAACTAACAATTTTTATTAATGACTACTACTCTAGCAATTTAGACAAGAATAATATCATTTTCTTTTTGTACTTTAGGTATGAGCCGAGAATGAGTTCTATCATCACGAATGTATCTCCTTAAGCATAGATGATGGAAATCATATATAATCCATTTACTAAGACTACAAAGTTGAACTTTGAAAATTTATAATATACCTAGAAAATGAAGAACTTAGACTACACACTTCAAATCTAATTTGACTCCTATTGATGTCTCCCAAGATTTGTTTATCATGATTCTCTTTGCTATCATTGTTTATCAAATATTTACTTTGTTGAAGCAAACTAATGAGAATGATCTTTTTAACACTTTAGCTCACTTAGTGATCATCATATATTACTTTTAGGTAGATCTCTAATGATTAGTTTCATGGTCGTGTGATCTAATCTTATGTGCCATCTAAAAACATGTATTGATGCAACGCACATATTGACATGTTCTTATCTTTTCACCAATTTCACTTGCAAGCATATAAGACATTCTACCTAATTGTATGCATAACATGTTTCTACTTTCAAATAAGTTGTGACCTAACTAGCATGTTAAGAAATATGCACATATCAAGCTAAAACTCAAGTAGCACATTTACTTGCAAGAGATGTTACCTCTACCGATAATGGTACTTCAAATATGTCCATTACGTCATCATGTTCTTTGTGCTCGTGGTGACATATTTATCATGGACATGTGTTTTGAGTACTTATGATTACATCGTCTTCCACCACACTTGTTAACAAACCTACAACTTGTTAGAAAAACAAAAGGTGGTACCCAATGTTTGTTGCGTCCGGAGTTGTTAGCATTAAATACTCTCGCCCTAATCCATTTTAGTACCTTTCTCAAACACTAGAGTTTATCCTTTTAGACATTTTTGTATTATAAGATTTGATAAACCAAGTTCATGTCTTGAGTGAGAATAATTTATCGTGTACACTTATAGTTGTTTGGGAATCACTATCATTTATATAAACAAGTGTCATTTGATGACAATATATAGCTTTACATTTAACAAATGTTTAGATCTTTTCAAAAAACAATGTAAAACTAATGTTATAACCAATTTACAAAGAATTAACATCTAAAAGTATCAAATCATGGTCGATCTTAAAATTGCAAAAGCACATTTTGATCAGAGCCTATGCGGTCGATCCACGGTCGACCGTAGGCTCGACCGCCGACTAGTTTGGCACAATTTTGAGTTTTATGAAGTGTGTTTTTGAAAAGCATGTGATAGTTTTACTCAAGGTGTCTTTTAGAGCCAAACATTGGTTTATTATTTGAAATCTTTGACTTTAAAAGTCACTTTTACTATATCACCACTTTTTATCATTTTCGAAGAAAGGTAATTCTTTTTCTTTTTCAAAATAGTCACAAGCTAGTGATATTCAAGTTATAATTACCCCTAAGTAACTTTTTGTTCGAGAACACTTATTTAGATGCTTAGAGTCTAATCTTAGATATTATATCTATCACTTAAGGCTTTAAGTTGTGTGACAACCTAAGTATTCTAGTATGTAAGATCAACTAATCAAGCACACATAAAGCAATAACTCATTCAAGGATTCAAGGCACAAGTAATTTCAATTATCTCATACGTTGCATTGACCTAAGTTTCATGGCAAGTTTCAAGGTGCTTCTATTGTGTACTTATAGTTGTAATTTTGTCTCAACCCCACATTTTTCTTTACATACTTAAATGGAATCGGGTGTGATTTTACAAAAATTTGAATAGCACATGATCCCATCGTGGGATGGTTGAGATCCCATAGTGGGATTAAATTTTTTTTTTTTAATAATTCTTTGTTCAAGTTTTTTTTTTTTTTTTAATCATGGTTTTGTTAATTATCACAACATTTAGAGGACACAAATATTAAATAAACTAAAAACAAGTAAGCTTACCACACCATGTAAATGGTGGTATTTTTCCTCAATGTAATTGGATGTGAGTTTGAGCATTCGGGTTCGATCCTTGACTTCACATACCGCAAGTGTCTTGAAGTTGCTTCTCATATGTAAACTTTCATCGTGATTCAAGACTAACTCATCCAAGATCTCTTTTGAGTTCTCCAAACACGTAGAGTTTAGTTCCAAGATCTTTGACTCGGGTTTTTGCACAAAATGATATTTTTGACTCAAGCAAAAATGTTTTTAGAGCAATGATTCGAGCAACCGCTCTGATACCAATTGTAGGAACTAGAGGGGGGTGAATAGTTCCAAAAATCGATTTGTTAAAACTTTCCAGTTTAGGATATCCTACGGTCGACCGTAGATGCGACCATGGATGTTGTGTTCAACAATGATGTTGTTTTCAAGTCCAAGGAATTAGTTTTTATAAAATAGTATGCTTGTGTTTGTTAGACTATATATGAAATGAAGTAAAATGAACAAACATAAAGATTTATAGTGGTTCGGGTGGATGTTAACTAATCCACCTTAATCCACTCCCCAATTCTACGAATTAAGAGTTTTCTTCACTATGATACCCCAAACCCGGTGGAGTGTCCGAATACAACACTAGCGCCTCGATAAGCCGCTACTTATGAACCCTTACGTCCCTTTGAAGAATTCACAAACACCAAATGCTCTTACCACAAGATCCTAATGCTCTAGCCTAGTAAAATCACAACTACCTTCTAGATCCCTTTAAGAAGATAGCTCACAAGTAAACTTATAGCTAAGCTTACAATCACCCATAGTTCTTCAATAGGTCACACTAACCTTACTTAGATTAAACTTGTCTTTACATTGGACAAGTATTAATTTCCAATGAAATTAATCAACTTCCTAGATCCTTTTAAGAAAGTTGAATCATTAAGTAAGATAGGTGTTTCCTATCGCAAGAACCATTTAACTTCCTTAACCCCTCCAAGGAAGTATCTCACAATGTAAACTTAAAGATACAAATGTTAAGCATAAAGTTTACATTACAATTCTACTTGGTGTAAGTAGAATCTCTCTTTCTTTCTTATAATCTCTTCATAGATTTGTGCTTGAGGCTTGGGAGATAAGTTGATATGACTTTGAAAGTATGTTGGAAAGAGGTGGTCTTCAAGTGTCTTCAAGCCTTGTTTAAATAGGCAATAGAAATGCAAAGTAGTGGGCACACATATCCGTTGATGAGTTTTCTTCTTCATCTCTTTTGTATTATTTCTTCATAATGTTACTTACACAAAGATTCTCTTTGACTTGGAAGTATTCATTGAATATAAACATTCAATGCATGTGTCAACATTTGATCTTGGAAGCATGCATATGATACTTGCCAAATAACAATCTTCCAAAATACTTCTTGTAAGCATGCATGTGATATTCAAGTAAGTACTTGACAAGTAGCAACCTTTCAAATTCTCTTTGTAAGACTTATATGCATGTGTCAACATCTAATCTTGTGACAAGCCATACTACCCCAAACTTCATATCCCACGACTTCAATAATTTGTCAATACATTGATGGAAGTATCAAGCTCCATTGGTTGCTTGCAAATGAGGAAAACATCTTCTCTTGAGACTTTTGTCATTGATTCTAAAAGAGGTAAATGCTGAATTTTGCTCCATGACAATTAGAAATCATCCAAACTTCATAACCCATGACTTTAACCATTTGTCTTTTCTTTGATGGAAGTATCTAGCTCTTTAGAACCTTGTTACATCTTAATTGAACTAGTTTGGATCTAGTTGAAACTTAATGATCCTTGTTACAACCTTGACTAGCTTGAACTAATTACATTTACATACATACAATGGTACTTAAAACTAATGGGAGAGCACCTCTTTAATTGGGACTTTAATGACCATTATTAGTATGTTTAAATGACATTATTTAATAGGATAAAAAGGTAAAACACTTGTGTGTTTAATCTTGTTTCAACTTAAATTGTCATTAAGGTGTCATTAAGCGTGATTAGTAAAAATTAACATCTTTTGGTTCAAAACTCTTTTAGAATCAAAGAAGGCAACTATTATAAGTATGTTTAAAAAGGTTTTGTAAATTATAGATGCCTCAAAGTGGTCTATCTTAAAGTGGATGAATTTGGTTATAGAGAAAACTGCGGTCGAACTGCGGTTGGCCGTGGGGTGAGCCGTAGATTGATAGTTTTAGAAAAATTTAAAATCGTTGGTTCAGGACATCCACGGTCAGGTTCACGGTCCACCGTGGTGCAGCCGCATATCACTTTTACTAAGTTAATTATTTATGTATTGGTCTTTTGCTGGAGATAGTGTAGGCTTATGAACTTATATCGTCTTACATATGGTTAAGCACTTATCTTTTTTATGTCATCATCAAAACAAAGTGATTAACATTTGAATATTATCATTGGATCATTAACCAAAATCCTATCATTTACACAAATTCCATCTAAAAGAAAAACTCTTTACTTTGTTATATTCATCATTATTATTGTTATTATTCAGTGTTATCTGTTTGGTTTATTTTGTTAGTGATTAGTTGGAAAAATAATTGTGTAGTACTAGAATTATTTAGGTTGCAATCATTCATGTTTTGTATTTTAAGTAAGATTTAATATCAATGATAGGACACCATTGAGAATGGTATCAATTATTTCATCTCCATAAAGTCCTTCAACATTCAATAGCTTGCTTACTTCTTAGGGCACTCTTTTAGACTTCTCTACTTTTTTACAGGTAAAATTCAGCAATGTTCTTATTAACATCAATTACTTGTTAAAGTGACACAACCGCAGTCCTACCACCTCAAGAAAAACATTCTTAAAGAGTGATCCCGACCGGAACTGAATGTCACCGCCTATAAAAACATTCTCAAAGAGTGATCCTTACCGGAACTGAATGTCACCGACAAGAAAAAGAACAAACCACACGGATGCCGAACCATCCTAAAACCCTTGAGAATCAAACCAGGAGAACAAAACAGGACACCTACATTTGCATCACAAGAAAGCGGTAGTGATAAGGCGGGAGAGCAGCAACACAGGGAACGTCACTAGAAGTTGAACCAAACCCCAAGAAGCAAACGAAAGTGCCAGAGGACACGGGTCCAATAGACAATGATAGGGTTTAAGAAATCCATCGTCTCAAAGCCAAATCAACCAATAACCTTTGTACTCAAACAACCTAATATCAATCTAGAACCAAACCAACATCAAACTCTGAACCTAATATCAAAGTGTATCTAACAACCAACTTGAAACTAACATTAAACTTTGAATAGAGCCTTTGAAACCAATTATTGTTATATGAATGGAAACATAGAGAAAAGAAGACCTGGTCAATTAACAACAAGCAACCAACCTACCACCAATAAATCAACCGCTATAATAGCTCTGACGAGCTACACCACCATGAAAAAAATCAACCACCAAGAACAAACAACCCTACCAAGACAAACCAACCACCACCATAGAGTTTATCAGAGGCAAGACCACCACCACTTCCAAAACCACTATCAATAATCACCATTTGAGGTGCCAACCACCACAAACCACCCATGAGAGGCTTGAAGGGGGAACAAAGTGATCAATCGCTTAGGTGTAACATCGACCCTTTTTTTTTTATTTCACAGCGGGATACCTTAATACGAAAACCACGTCGTTAAATACATCATTACATAAATCCATATAATAAGTTTAAATTTACACAACGGTGTTACTTATTACCAAATACATGGTACAAAAGTCTACATCAGAGTTCGCACGTCAAACATGTCTTCATACACCTGCACCCGTCCTATCTAGCACTACCTAAACCTACAAGGGTGGAAATGTGGGGGATTAGCATAACGCTAAGTGAATAGAATCTATCTAACACACATAGCTTAAGCATCACACATGCATATAACAACAACACCACAACATGCTAACTACCAACTAGCATACAAGTAAAGACAATACGAGGATCGACGGCTTGTACGAGCACACGACCCTAGCTGATCGGGCTAGAGTCTACCGCTAGTCTTGTTGAATCAGTACACAGACAACAGGATATGAACCCAGCCTCCCTTGGATTTGTTCACCTCATACAGACTACAATCTCCCTTGAAATGGTTGAAAGTCCCCAGCCTCCCTAGCAACGACTGGTGTCAAACACAGCGCACACATAATATCACACAATCACGGTAAGCATGCAATCATCTAACTAGCATGACAACCATTATTTAAACATAGCAATATCACTAAAATTAAAGCATTGTAAAAGAGTTAATCACAGTAGTTGGGTATGACACTTAAACTCTATCCAGAGATAGACCCACTCACCAACTACCAGGAACAGTGATAATGCTAAAAACGAACATATATTTCATAGCATTATCCCTCAAGAAAGACAAGCTTTTAGTTGCAATTATCCTATTTACAAGTAATATTCGTTTAAATAATAAAAGGTGAAGACAAAAGACAGATTCAACGAATTGAAGACGCAAACGACCAAAAAGCTCAAAAGTACAAAATACAATCAAAGAGGTTCCAATTATTGATAAGAAACGTCTCAGAATTACAAGAGTACAAGATTCAAAACACAAAGTACAAGATATTAAATTGTACGCAAGGACGTTCGAAAATCCGGAACCGAGACCAGAGTCAACTCTCAACGCTCGACGCAACGGACTAAAAATTACAAGTTAACTATGTATATAAATATAATATAATATATAATTAATTATATAAATTATATATATATTATATTTATATATTAAAACCGTCGGAAAAGAAGATCCAAAAAGGGATGAGCTGTAAAAGCAAACTCCGCGACTTGCGGAGTTTGAAGGGCAAAAATACCGCGACTCGCGGAGCCCCAAATTCTGAAAATGCCTATAAAAGCTCGCGCATTCTGAACGTTTTACATATCCTTTAATCTCTCTATCTAAACGTATATATATATATATATATATATATATATATATATATATATATTATATTTTATTTTTAATTTTAATTTTAATTTTAATTTCTAATAATAAGGGTATGTTAGCGAATGTTGTAAGGGTGTAAGTCAAAATTCTGTCCGTGTAACGCTACGCTATTTTTAATCATGGTAAGTTATGTTCAAGCTTTTTAATTTTATGTCTCGTAGCTAAATTATTATTATGCTTATTTAATACCGAAGTAATCATGATGTTGGGCTAATTACTAAAATTGGGTAATTGGGCTTTGTACCATAATTGGGGTTTGGACAAAAGAACGACACTTGTGGAAATTTGACTATGGGTTATTAATGGGCTTTATATTTGTTTAACTAAATGGTAGTTTGTTAATTTTAATATAAAGATTTACAATTGGACGTCCCTATAAATAACCATGTACACTCGATCGGACACGATAGGCGGGGTATTTATATGTACGAATAATCGTTCATTTAACCGGACACGGGAATGGATTAATAGTCTATGAAATTATTAAAACAGGGGTGAAATTATGTACAAGGACACTTGGCATAATTGATAACAAAATATTAAAACCTTGGGTTACACGCAGTCGATAACCTGGTGTAATTATTAAACAAAGTATTAAAACCTTGTTACAGTTTAAGTCCCCAATTAGTTGGAATATTTGACTTCGGGTATAAGGATAATTTGACGAGGACACTCGCACTTTATATTTATGACTGATGGACTGTTATGGACAAAAACCAGACGGACATATTAAATAATCCAGGACAAAGGACAATTAACCCATGGGCATAAAACTAAAAATCAACACGTCAAACATCATGATTACGGAAGTTTAAATAAGCATAATTCTTTTATTTCATATTTAATTTCTTTTATTTTATATTTAATTGCACTTTTAATTATCGCACTTTTATTTATTGTTATTGTATTTAATTGTACTTTTAATTATCGTACTTTTTAATTATCGCAATTTTATTTTATCGCACTTTTATTTATCGCAATTTCATTATTGTTATTTACTTTACGCTTTAAATTAAGTCTTTTATTTATTTAATATTTTACATTAGGTTTTAACTGCGACTAAAGTTTTAAAAATCGACAAACCGGTCATTAAACGGTAAAAACCCCCTTTATAATAATAATATTACTTATTTATATATTTGTATTTTTATAAATTTAAACTAATATAGAGTTAAGCTTTGTTTAAAAGATTCCCTGTGGACGAACTGGACTTACTAAAAACTACACTACTGTACCATTAGGTACACTGCCTATAAGTGTTGTAGCAAGGTTTAAGTATATCCACTCGATAAATAAATAAATAACTTGTGTAAAATTGTAGCATATTTAATAGTATTTCCTAGTAAAAATAAAGTTATTTCTTATACGCCTAGCATAACAACAAGTATTTTTGGCGCCGCTGTTGGGGAACGCCGAAGCGAAACGCCACATAAAAAAAAGAGATTTTTATTAAGTTTTATTTAGTTTTTGTAAAAATACATTTTAAATATTAAAAAATTTAAAAATTTAAAAACCGAAAAAAAAATATATATAAATCTATTTTTAAGATTTTTATTTATAAAATTATAAAGTATTTCTATATAAGTTTTATAAAAATATAATTATTAAAAACAGAAAAATATATAAAATATAATTTAAAAAACTACAGAACCTGTCAAACGAAACTTGTGCATTTAAAATTTTAACCTCCGCGACTCGCGAAGTTTTTCTGGTACGTGGAACCGCGACTCGCGGAGCCACCCTGACACGAACAGAAACCCTGCATTAATTACGGTGTAATTATTATTATTATTATTATTTAATTAAAACACTAATTAGGGTTAGTATTTTAAATAATTAATTAATTTAGTTTTATTTATTTAATTTGTATTTTAAGTTTAATTAGTTTAATTAGTTTATAAAATTAATAGTTTTATAAAATAAATAATATAAAAATAATATTTTTATAAAAATTGTACTTTTTACAACTTTTAGTTTATTTTTATATTTTGTCCCTTTTTATTCGTTTTTAGCTTAATTTTTGTATTTTTTGCTCATTTTTAGTTTTAAGTTCTAGTATTTTGCCGTAGCTTATTTTTTTACTTCTAGATTTTTAGGTTTTGCCGTAAAATCCCTTAAGTGCTTTCTCTTTAGACTAAGATTTAGGTGCTTTAGAATTTTGCGAGGCCTATCTAAGTTTTAGTATTTTTTTTAAAGATATTGCCATTTGGGATATAGTTTTACTTGTAAGCTTTAATATTTTTAGACGTAACTTTTAATTTTTAGTTTTTAGTTCCTTCTTAAGTTTCGACGCACTACTTTCTTATTTTTATTTTTCGACGCCTTTTACCTATGTATCAATTATCACTCCAATTAGTAATCTCAATTTGCAATTTTAATTTTAAGTTAGTGATAGTAATAAGGTTGGTTTAGTCGAGTGTTTTAAAGTTTTTTAATCATTTTTTTTTTCTTTTTCGACGCATTTTATTTTTCAACCCTTTTCTTTTTCGACATTTTTCGACGCGCTCTTTTTCTTTCTTATTTCTCACCATTCTAGTTTTTAGGACATAGATTTTTATTCTATTTCTTATCTAAATTTCTTAAAATTACGAAAATTTATTTTAAGTGGTTAAATTGATAGACATCAAAATTTTCTGGTTCGTAGTAATAGTTGGATTTGCACGTGGACCGGGTTATTGGAGCCAAACAGTACTCAATTATATTGAGACCAAATGAATCCTGCCCCTCTGCTGCATCTTTTGGCTATTCGAAACGTGGGCAAAATCAGAAAAGTCTATTAATTGGATAACTTATATAATTTTTCTTCCTTTTTAAAAACTAATAGGATATTCAGTAAATGCACCGAGCAAGACGTTCACCACCTTTTGTACGTTCACCACCTGTAACTCGATCAAGACATCTAGCAAATATTGTCGCCGTTAATTTTCCTTTAGAATCGTCATCCAGTCGACCAAGTACTCCAATTCAAATTTCCGATAATCCATTTTTTGAACCCGACCTCACAATTGAGAATCCGAAAAATATTCAGGGACGATTCATAGATCCTGAACCATTAATTTTTCCTTCGGAACCACCAATCATTCAAAAAGAGATTGTTGAGGAACGAACCATTAAATCAGAATCCTCTAGTGATTCAGATTCAACAAATTCAATCATGGAGAATCTGGAACCTTTAAGTATGGAAGACCGAATGAGAGCTAAACGCACTGGCCAAGGTCACGCAATTACTCATCCAGACATTAATGCACCAGATTATGAAATCAAAGGACAAATTCTACATATGGTGACTAATCAATGCCAATTTAGTGGTGCGCTGAAGGAAGATCCAAATGAACATCTTCGTACCTTTAATAGGATCTGCACACTATTTAAAATAAGAGAAGTGGAGGATGAACAGATATATCTCATGTTATTTCCATGGACTTTAAAGGGAGAAGCCAAAGATTGGTTGAAATCGTTACCTGAATGGGCGATTGATACATGGGACGTTTTAGTTGAAAATTTTCTTAAACAATTCTTTCCGGCATCTAAAGCCGTAAGACTTCAAGGAGAAATTGTTACGTTCACACAGAAACCAAATGAAACTCTATATGAGGCATGGACAGGATTTGGAAAGTTATTGAGAGGATGTCCGCAACATGGTTTAGACACTTGTCAAATAGTACAAATATTCTACCAAGGATGCGACATCACTACAAGGAAAGACATCGATATAGCAGCTGGCGGTTCTATTATGAAGAAAACCGAAACTGATGCTTATAAAATTATTGATAACACTGCTTCCCACTCACATGAGTGGCACCAAGAAAAAGATATCGTTAGATCATCTAAAGCAGCTAGAGCCGATTCTAGCCATGACTTAGATTCCATTTCTGCAAAGATAGATGCTGTCGAGAGACGAATGGAAAAGATGGCTAAGGATATACACTCAATACGAATTAGTTGTGAGCAGTGTGGAGGACCACATTTGACAAAAGATTGTCTCAGTATTGAACTAACAATGGAACAAAGAGAGAATGTTTCATACATAAACCAAAGGCCTGGAAATAATTATCAAAATAATTATCAACCGCCAAGACCAATTTACAATCAAAACCAGAATTATAACCGAAATGTTCCATACAACAATCAACAAGGTCCTAGCAATCAAAAAGTATCCAATAATACTTACAATCAGCAAAGACCTAATTTTCAAAACAAACCACCACAAACCGATGATAAAAAGCCGAATTTAGAAGATATGATGACGAAGCTAGTTGAAACTCAAACACAGTTTTTCACATCTCAGAAACAAACCAATGAACAAAATGCTCAAGCATTTAGAAATCAACAAGCTTCTATTCAAAACTAGGAACAAGAAGTAAGTAACCTAGCAAGGTTAATAGGTGAAAGAAAACCGAAAAGTCTACCTAGTGATACAAATGCTAACCCCCAGAATGAAACAGCTAAAGCCATTACCACAAGAAGTGGTACAACACTTAAACCACCTGAAATACCTGTAATTTCTGATGAAGCTATTCCTACTCTACAAGAACCACAACCTGAACAAGATAAGGAAAAAGAACCGGTAGTTGAAAAGGTTAATGAAGATAACACAGTTAAGGCTAAACCTTATGTTAAACCATACAAACCACCACTTCCTTACTCGAGTAAAATGAAAAAGAGAAACTTGAAGCCGAGCAATCCAAATTTTTAGATATGTTTAAACAGATAAATGTAAATCTTCCTTTTATTGATGTGATTTCAGGAATGCCTAGATATGCTAAATTTCTAAAAGATCTAATCACAAATAGAAAGAAAATGGAAGAACTCTCGGCCGTTACTATGAATGCTAATTGTTCAGCAGTGCTGTTGAATAAGATACTAGAAAAACTATCAGATCCAGGAAGTTTCACAATTCCATGTTTTCTGGGTAGTCTTAGTTCAATAGAAGCATTGGAAGACTTAGGTGCTAGTATAAATTTAATGCCATATTCACTATACGCTAAACTAGACCTTGGAAAATTAAAACCAACACGAATAAGTATACAACTAGCAGATAGATCAGTAAAATATCCTAGAGGGATAATGGAGAACATGCTAGTTAAAGTTGGTACTTTAGTATTTCCAGTAGATTTTGTTGTTCTGGACATGGAAGAAGATTCTCAAGTTCCTCTCATATTAGGAAGACCATTCTTAAACACGGCTAAAGCAATGATAGACGTGTTTGGTAAGAAACTGACCCTAAGTATAGAGGACGAGAGTGTTACCTTTTCAGTTGATAGAGCTATACAACAACCACAATTTGCAGATGATACATGCTATTATATTCAAACTATAGATTCACATGCAGAATTGTTAGAAGAATTTTCATAATTACAAGGAACAGGAGAATGTTCTTTAGGAGAAGGAACTGAACCAATTGATGAAACTGAAATGTTAGCTACACTAATAGCTAATGGATATGAACCAACAACAGAAGAAATTCAAATGCTAAAAGAAGAAGACAGATATCGATATAAATCATCGATAGAAGAACCTCCGACATTAGAGTTAAAGCCACTTCCAAACCATTTGGAATACGCTTATTTACATGGTGAATCTGAATTACCTGTAATAATATCGTCTTCTCTTACTGAAAATGAAAAATCACAACTCATTTCTGTGTTAAAAGCTCATAAACCAGCTATTGCATGGAAAATTCATGATATTAAAGGAATAAGTCCTTCGTATTGCACGCATAAAATCCTTATGGAAGAAGGTCATAAAACGTATGTGCAACGCCAACGAAGACTAAATCCGAATATGCAAGATGTTGTTAAGTAAGAAATTATTAAACTGCTAGATGCAGGTTTAATTTATCCAATTTCTGATAGTCCATGGGTAAGCCCAGTTCAATGCGTGCCTAAGAAGGGTGGCATGACTGTTATTACAAATGAGAAAAATGAGCTTATTCCTACTAGGACTGTAACAGGATGGCGTGTGTGTATTGATTATAGAAAATTAAATGACGCCACCAGAAAAGATCACTTTCCCTTACCTTTCATTGATCAAATGTTGAAAAGATTAGCCGGAAATAGTTACTATTGTTTTCTTGATGGTTTTTCCGGATATTTTCAAATTCCAATAGCACCCGAGGACCAAGAGAAAACCACGTTCACGTGCCCTTATGGTACTTTTGCTTACAAACGCATTCCATTTGGACTTTGTAACGCCCCTGCAACCTTTCAAAGGTGCATGATGACGATTTTTCACGACATGAAAGAAGAATGCATGGAAGTTTTCATGGATGACTTTTCAGTCTTCGGTGATACATTTGAAACATGTCTAGCTAATCTTGAACGAATGCTTATTAGATGCGAACAATCAAATCTAGTTCTTAATTTGGAGAAATGCCATTTCATGGTTAAAGAAGGCATCGTTCTTGGTCATAAAATTTCAAAGGAAGGAATTGAAGTGGATAGAGCTAAAGTAGATGTAATTGCTAAACTTCCACATCCAACCAATGTTAGAGGAGTTAGGAGTTTTCTAGGGCATGCCGGTTTTTTACCGACGTTTCATTAAAGATTTTTCTAAATTTGCCACTCCTATGAATAAACTCCTAGAAAAGGATGCTCCATTCATCTTTTCAAATGAATGCATCAAATCTTTTAATATTCTTAAAGAAAAACTCACTAATGCGCCGATCATGATAACACCAAATTGGAATCTACCGTTTGAACTAATGTGCGATGCAAGTGATTTTGCAATGGGAGCCGTTTTAGGACAAAGGATTGAAAAACGATTTCAACCTATATATTATGCTAGTAAGATGTTACAAGGAGCACAAACGAACTACACAACTACTGAAAAAGAACTCCTTGCTATTGTCTTTGCTTTTGACAAATTTCGTTCATATCTCGTTCTAGCTAAAACGGTGGTCTATACCGACCATTCTGCTCTTAGGTACCTATTTTCGAAACAAGATGCCAAACCAAGATTAATCCGTTGGATCTTACTCTTACAAGAGTTTGATATTGAAATCCGAGATAAAAAAGGAGCAGAAAATCTCGCAGCCGATCATCTTTCTCGTCTTGAAAATCCTGAATTAGAAGTTCTAAATGAATCGGCCATACAAGACAACTTTCCTGATGAATATCTATTGAAGATAGATTATAATGAAATTCCATGGTTTGCAGACTATGCAAACTACTTAGTATGTGGATTCCTTGAAAAAGGATTATTGTACCAAAAACGAAAGAAATTCTTTAGTGATATAAAACACTATTTCTGGGAAGATCCACATCTGTTTAAAAGTTGTCCCGATGGAATAATACGCGGATGTGTATTCGGAGATGAAGCTAGTAAAATTTTAAACCATTGTCACACAAGACCAACATGAGGGCATTATGGGCCTCAACTCACAGCAAGAAAAGTTTATGATGCTGGATTCTATTGGCCTACAATTTACAAAGACGCACACCTTCTTTGCAAGTCCTGTGATGCTTGTCAAAGGGCCGGAAAAATAAGTCAACGTGTTGAAATGCCACAAAATGTCATTCAAGTATGTGAAGTATTTGACATTTGGGGTATTGACTTTATGGGTCCATTTCCAAAATCTCATAATAATCTCTACATTCTCGTAGCCATTGATTATGTATCAAAATGGGCGGAAGCACAAGCTCTCCCAACTAACGATGCACGAGTTGTAGTCAACTTTTTAAAACGTCTTTTTGCAAGGTTTGGAACACCGAAAGCTTTAATAAGTGATCGGGGTACTCATTTCTGTAATAATCAACTTGAGAAAGTTCTTAAAAGATATGGAGTAACTCAATCTCCACTGCTTATCATCCACAAACAAGTGGACAAGTTGAAAATACCAACCGAGCTTTAAAACGTATTCTAGAGAAAACCGTAGGATCAAATCCGAAGGAATGGTCCATTAAATTGGAGGATGCACTCTGGGCTTTTAGAACAGCCTACAAAACTCCAATTGGAACCACACCTTTCAAACTCGTTTACGGAAAAGCATGTCATCTTCCAGTAGAAATTGAACACAAAGCATTTTGGGCTTTGAAGACATGTAATCTTGATTTACATGAAGCCGGACGTCTACGGTTAAGTCAACTAAACGAATTAGAAGAATTAAGACAAGAAGCATACGAAAATTCATTAATCTATAATAAAAGAACGAAGAAATGGCATGATAAAAGAATCAGAAGTTCAAAAGAATTTAAAGAAGGAGACAGAGTTCTTCTTTTCAATTCACGATTCAAGCTATTTCCTGGAAAATTGAAATCAAGATGGTCTGGACCATTCATAGTCAAAAGAGTTTTCCCATACGGAACGATAGAATTAATAAATTCAAATGGGATTGAATTTAAGGTTAATGGTCACAGAGTTAAACATTACATAGATAGTCCGATGGAAGTCGATAACGAAGTTAATCACAATTTCAACACCACAGCTAACTAAGTGTGGGGAGAATCAAGTATTTAAAGGATAATATGTATTTCTGTTAGAGTTAGATTTTCTGTTTTCGTGTAGTTCTCGAAAATGGAACCCGAATGGTCTTTCCCTAGCAGACCCTAAAGAACTAGTCTTCTCCCCCCATTCTGAATTTTTATTTTTTTTAGGTTTTACGAAATGAAGACTTCCTGTGAACTAAACCATGGTATAATGCTACACGCTTTGATTACTAAACGTAATAATGACACACTTCCGAGTGAACTGGTATCAGTAATCAGAGAAAAATTGGACGGAGTAAGAAAAGAATCCAGATGCGAAGATAATAAGATACAATTTGGTAAAGGAAAATCAAAATCCGCAGCGAAAAGAAGAGCACGGCACCTTGAAAGATGTCACAAATGCGGAAAATGGTCACACGAAGGTAAATGTTCAAATAATCAAACCTATTCAAACACCGAATTTGTTACTTTATGCAGAGATGGACCGTTTATATGTTTAGAAGAAAAAACTTTAAATGCTCGAGGTTACGCCTATGTAGCCATGGAAAATCAATTAGTCCGACTATTTTATGAGTGGGCTAGAGCATATCACTAAGAAATCTATTTCACAGGTAAGTTTGTACAGTTTTTATTTTTATTTTTATTTTTATTTTTAACCTTTTGATAATAAACGCTAATTTATTCGCTATAAAGTATTAAATTGGTATTCGATGAAATTAGGTCTTGCGACCGAAATTGTTGATATCATACAAAAAAAAATTTATTACATCACTGCGAAATTTAACATTTATTCTTAAGGTATAAATATCTTTAATCAATCAACCCAAAATATTTCAAAAATTCGTCATGAGTTAAATTAGGTCATGGAACCGAAATTACTTTACCGAAAAGAGAGGCGCATATTTTTGATAATATTTGATTGATTAAAGTGGGATAAAAGTCAAAAAGATTTTTAATTTTATTTTTACCATATTTTAAAAATTAATATTAAATTAATATTGTGCAATTTTTAAAATTAATATATTTAAAATTGTAAATATTTGAAAAATTAATATTTTTAATATAAGTTTGTATGTATAAAAACAAAAATATAATTTAAGTTTGGTGTGAATTTTTAAAATATGAATTTTTAATTTTATGCATTTTAAATTTAAGTTTGGTGTGAATTTAAAAAACAAAAATTTACTTTATTTCGCTAAGTTAAAAATATGATTTTTAAAATTCGTCGTGAGTTGAAGACTAGGTTTTTGAATCGAAATTGCTTTACCCGAGGGAGGGACGGGAACTTTTATTATCATTAATTTTAATCTTATTGAATTAAAGTATGCCAAAAACATTAAAAAACCGATAAATCTTTGCTTTTAAAACCGCGCTTTAAATTGACAAATTTTAAAATTTTGTCGAGGGACGGATTAGGACATCGTTTCGAAACGACCTCGCCCTAAATAACAAGGGGAACAAAATTTTATAATTAATTAATTAATTGTTTTATAAGTTAAGGTTTTTATAAAAAAAAAATATATATATATACAAACACCGCGACTCGTGGAGTTTGCAAAATCCAGAAAAAAATAAAAACGGCCGAACAGATCAGTATCCACACAAACATCCCACAAAACTGCGAAAACAAACACGAAAAACACACACAAAATCTAATTTTTTCACCATTTTTCATCAAATCTTTCACAAAATCATGTTGAGAAGGATGCTATCAAGGAATTACTCAAGAAAAACGGTAAATTTCTACACCTAAACACCATTTAATCCGAAAATTAGTGTTCTTGAACAAATTTATACCCAATTCGATTTTGATGCTTTTTAGTGTAATTATACTTAAATTGTTTATGTATTATGCTTGTATAACCTAGATTGATGCTATTTAACATGATTAGAAGCCTTAAACTTCAAATTTTGAGTAATCTAGGGTTTGTGTTCTTGAGCAATTTGGGGCTTTTTGATATAAACAGGTTATGGTCGATTTTTGTCATGAATTATTGCTAAATTAAGTAGTGTAACATGTTTAGGTAGTTAAATGATCCAAACTTTGAGCCTAAACATGATTTTTGAGAATTAAAGTGGACTTTTTCAAGTCTAAAATTCATGAACTTGATTTTTGAGAGATAATGCCATTTGAAACTTGTTTAATTGCTAATAATGATTATTTTGACATGTTATTTGAGTTGAATGCTTATGAACTTGGCGAACATTTTCGTATATGCTTATTTGAAAAAGTGTAGATTTGATAAAAATATGAAAATGGGCATAAGTTTGATATAAATTGAACATGTCATTGTAATTATTTTGATTGATGATTTTGCTAACACTAATGCATATTTGGATGCACAAAAATTGTGTTTGATGTGTTTTGCAGACTGAAAGGGGTGAATCTTCATCCCAAGCTCGCATTGCTCCTCCTGAGAATGCGGAACAACAGGATGTTGATAACTATTACAAACAAGATATACCTCATCCAGTTATGACATTTTCATATATGCACGTGGAAGATTTACACCCGAACTTGAGATTAGACAGACGTTGGATAGATTATCCAAAATACCAAAGGGGCTTGCACACTCTTCATTCTAAAGCTGTTGAAATACCAAGGGTAATAGAATGAGAACCATTAGAGGTAGTGCAATTGGCTGAGCCAATTAGAGAATTACTTACACAGAGATATGGTAATTTTACTTTTAACGATTGGGTACGATTATTCAACATGCGTAGACCTGTATATAAAGTATGGTGTGAAGAATTATTGTGTAGTATAGAAATAAATGATCGGGTAGCTAGTTTAACCGATCGAACTTTTATTAGATTTTTGTTAGGAGGTTCGATGCGCCACATGTCTCTACTAGACATGGCTCAGGCCTTACGTATATATACGCCTGAGGAGCTAGCATCTGCCGATTGTCAAGGGTTGATATTAAATGGTAGGAAGATTGATGAAAATTTTGATACGCATGGTGTATGGAGTCAAATGACTAGCCATCACCGATTTAAAGGGGGAAATTACTCTTATCTTGATATTGACAGAGCTAAATTAAGAGTAATCCATAGGTTTCTAGCGAACTCGATTACACAGCGAGGTAAAAATAAGGAAAAGGTAAATGAGAAAGATTTATTTTACCACATGTGTATTCGAGACCCACAAAGTGCTGTAAGTATACCATATTGTGTGGGTTATTATTTATCGACTATGGTTAGGGGGATGAGACCGCACAGTATAATAGGAGGTGGTATATTTATTACATTAATTGCTGAGTATCTCGATGTGGATATAAGTCGGGGGGGATTATTAATCGAAGAACCAGAACCCCACGATACAATTGGTTTAAATGTATATCATATCTAAGGTTTTGAAGAGGCGAAATAACGCCGCAGTACAATATAATGGAATACATCCACAGGTTGAAAGAAATCAACAGCCAGGTAATATGGGAGGGGGAAATGAAATGACAGAAATGCAAAGGTTTATATCTTCACAAGAGTATGAAAATGCTAGACATCGAGCATTTGAAGATTGGCAAGTTCATCAAAACCACATCATAGCTCATTGCCAACATGTAGGTAGAAACTACATTCCTACTCCAAAGCCCGTATTTCCTCCCTGGTCTATAGAGATCCAACCACCGTATCCTACTAATAACCCAGCTGAAGCATTTTATAACACATACGGTTATGCATGGAACCCCTACTGGTATCAGTATCAACCCTAGTTTATTTAGTTTTATTTATTTTATTTTTGTAATGTTACTACATTTAACACTTATGTTGATATTGTAATAGTTTTTATAATTTTCTAACTTTTATTATTAGATTTTAATAATTTTTGAATGTGGGGTAATATACCAAACTTCAAAAATATGTATATATGTTTGCAGTTTATCTTATGTACACAACAGGGTAAAACAACGCATTTTCAAAGACTGGCATTAAGTTCAGCAAAAGCAACTAATTTTGACGACAAGATGAAAAATAAATGTGATGTAACAATAAGATGGAATGAACAAATGATATGCACCATTTACCATTCAACACAAACAAAAATATGTTTGGAAACTTTGGTAAAATTTAATCATTTTTCTACGCTAATCACCCTCAATAATTTAAATTGTTACTGATTTCTTGCAAATGAGGGCATTGCAAGATCTTAAGTGTGGGAAGGGGTTAAATTCTTTAGGATTTTAAAATTTTTTTATTTAAACACTTGGTTACCATTAAAAATACTAGTAAAGCAGCAGTAGTATTAGAATCTAGTGCCTTCTGATAATAAAGAACAGCCCTAGTCTTATATACTGACTACCCAATTCTAGTAAAATTTTTCAAAATTTTCAATTAAATGAACTCAAAATCATGTTTATACATATTTATGAACGATAAAACTAGGTGTTAACACCGAAATTATTGTTACCTTGGAAAGGACATAAATTGAGAAACAAACCAAAATGTTAGAATTCATTTAAAATGGAATAGAGGACAATAAAAAGGAAAATAAAAGCCAAGTGTGAGAAAATTTACCAAGTTATTTAAAACATAAGTCACATATTTCTGTAACAAATAATTGAAGATACTTTTGCTTTGGACTAAACTAAACAGTTTTACCCAATTTACTGTAATATATTTGAAAGAAAAGATGGATCTACACGATGAATCAATTCCATCATTAAAAGGAAGTAAAGTCTTCCGAAAAAGAGACGCGCTTCTTGATTTAGGTCATGAAGTTGTCGTCCAGACCAGCTGTAGGTTGACAAAAAACCTAGAAAAGTCATCTCTAAAATCAGCAGGAAATCCACGGACCTCAGCATAAAACAGGGTCGCCAAGTGGTCAGACTTATCCTAACTATGAAAGGATCTGTCTTGTAAAATGGGGAGGACGCCGTGCAAATTAGCTTGATAAGACTAATGAATCAGATTCCCAGAAAGGATAATCTCCTTAAAGATCAAAAATCAGCTTTTAAGACTGATATTACTCAATTCTAGAGATTGACCTTAAAGATTGAGAATTACAAACTCATGGAATTCAATGATATCTAAACTCGAGCTTGAACGAGAAAATATTTTGATCAAAATTTCAAACCGATTTGTTTTCTGAAAACCTATTTTCAATGCGTTCATTACCATTGAACGTAAAATCCTAGGAATTCACCTGAAATTCATTAGGTCACCTGAACCAAATCGGGTGTCAACAGTAAGAACGGTGGTTGCATAGCATGGTCAAAGACAGGACCTTGTGCCAGACCGGAAAATTATAAGGGTGAGCTTTACTATTGCTCCTACAAAGGATAGTAATTGCGTCCGACACGTTATAGACCATAATTAAAAGTACGTCAGGGGACATTGCCTTAACAGTTGCTTGTTCAACACTTTCCTTTACAACCGGACGGTAGTTTACCGAAAGGTAATATACGGGGCAAGTATACTGGATGTGTTGCTTTCCTAATACAAGGTTAGCAAGTGGGTGACACAAAACCACAAGTTTTGAGCTAAAATTTTCAAATCTGAAACCCACCAAACCCATAAAAATATTTTGCAAACACCGGTGAAGGGTTATTCCGGAAAACTTATCTAGGGTAAAAAACTAGATTGAATTTTCAAAAAGATCAAATGTTTTCAAAAAGATCCAATTTCCTTAATGGATCTAAATTTTTATAGTCATGTGGGACTGTAAACCACATCGTTACTACCATTGTTTATACCGCCGTATAGAAATCACTGATGTACAAAGTGTGAAGAATAAAGAAGTGATTCTAGTATTTCAAGACTATATTGCTTGAGGACAAGCAACGCTCAAGTGTGGGAATATTTGATAATGCTAAAAACGAACATATATTTCATAGCATTATCCCTCAAGAAAGACAAGCTTTTAGTTGAAAATTCTCCTATTTACAAGTGATATTCGTTTAAATAATAAAAGGTGAAGACAAAAGACAGATTCGACGAATTGAAGACGCAAACGACCAAAAAGCTCAAAAGTACAAAATACAATCAAAGAGGTTCCAATTATTGATAAGAAACATTTCAAGAATTACAAGAGTACAAGATTCAAAACGCAAAGTACAAGATATTAAATTGTACGCAAGGACGTTCGAAAATCCGGAACCGGGACCAGAGTCAACTCTCAACGCTCGACGCAACGGACTAAAAATTACAAGTTAACTATGTATATAAATATAATATAATATATAATTAATTATATAAATTATATATATATATTATATTTATATATTAAAACCGTCGGCAAAGAAGATCCAAAAAGGGATGACCTGTAAAAGCAAACTCCGCGACTTGCGGAGTTTGAAGGGCAAAAATACCGCGACTCGCGGAGCCCCAAATTCTGAAAATGCCCATAAAAGCTCGCGCATTCTGAACGTTTTACATATTGTGACGACTCCGTCAAAACACTTAACGGCTCCGTCACTTGGTCCCACAGCTTGATCGAAACTCTATATGAATTTAATAAAACAACCTTGCATTCTTTATTTAAAAATGATTTCCTATAAAGGAAATCTACTAAAATATATAAGTTTAGAAAAACTATACAATAATACTTTAACCAAAAGTTGACCAAAACAAAGTCAACAAACAACCACTATTTAATGTAACAAAATAGAGTGCAAGTTAATGTTTAACAAAAGCTGCTATCATAAATATGCAGACTCTCTAAGCACAGCAGAAGCAATCAATCATGAACCTGAGAATAAAACATGCGAGTAACTATCAACAAAAATGTTGAGTGAATTATAGGTTTAATATTGCAAACAATATTTAATTTAAACAATAAAAATTTATGTTTGAAGACATAAAACTCCTTTTTAAACCACCAAATTATATGCTAGAAAACATATAATAAAACATTATTCCATTTTCTGTGAGCCACCTGGTAACCACTTAACCCTTTATTTACCCTTGCCAAACACAATAAATAATATACACCGAACAAGTGTATCTACAACAAAATACGAAGTACTAAACATTCCGATAACAAATTGCTAGCGCGACTAGCTCAAAATGGGGTTGTCAAACCTGATAGATCTATCCATAGGATTCGCGTTCACCAGTAGAAACCAGTGATTACAGTTACCAGACTAGGGAATATTTTTGTTCAACTCACAATGAATAATTTAAACCAACTTCTACATGTGTCCAAAGTATAAAATAAATTGCATGTATTCTCATCCCAAAAGCTTTAAAATAGAAAAATGGGACTATAACTCACCTTAATAGCAAACGAAGTAACCACACAATTATGCGAACAGCAAATGAAGTAAAGTGATCATGAATGATCACAACGCCGACCTATAAATAAAGCAGGTCGATATAACTAACTAACTTAGGTCAAGTCTTAGTATGATAGCTATTGTACATGTTGCAAGTAGACATAGAACAACACTCAACATGCATCGGTTTGATCGGAACAGCGTACGGACACACACTTTCTATTTTTAGAAAGTTTCTATTTTTAGCAGGTTTCCATTTTTGGAAAGTTTTCTATTTTAGGAAAGTTTCTATTTTTGGAAAGTTTCTATTTTAGGAAAGTTTTTATTTTTGGAAAGTTTCCAAATTTAGAAAGTTCTATTTTTAAAAAGTTTTGAAGTTAGGAAAGTTTCCTTATTTAGAAAGTCAACAGAAGTCAACTGAAAATCAAAGTCAACTGAAAGTCAACTCAAAAGTCAACCTTGGTCAAACATAGTCAACATTAATTTTAAAAGTGTAAAGTATAATAATAACATAAGTTATAATGTTAATTAAAGTTAAATATGTATAATTATGTCATAACATAAGTTTAATTAAATAAAAATGAATTATTAAAGTTAAGATAAGTTTAAATGATATAATTAATATAACATAAGTATTTAATTAATTAATTAAATATTAGTCATAATATAAGTATTATTAATTAATAATAAATTTTAAAACATATCATAAGTATTATTAATTAATAATGAATTATTAATCATTTCATAAGTTTCTAATTAAAATTATTAAATCATAAGTATTTAATAATTAGATCATAATTAAATAATAATTAAGTCTTATAATAATTAAATAATTATTTAATCTTTATTATAAGTCTTAAAATAATATTCTCATAAAATAAATTTAATACTTATCATAAGTATTTTTCATTAATAATAAAAGTATTATTAATCATAAGTTTAATTAAAACGTTAATTAAATCATAAGTAATAATTAAATGATATAATAAATATATATCATAAGTCTTAAATGATAATAATTACTTCTTATATCATAAGTAATTAATCAATAATGAAAATCATTATTTTTATCATAAGTTTCAATATTTAACCATAAGTTTTAATTCAAAAGTTCATCGGGTCATAACTTGAGCCCCGGGAATCAGTTTTCGGCGAGCCTTATATATATCTTCGCCTAACCAACCCACCCGACACATTAGTGTGCTCAAGAACATCCCAAGAACAGTCACTAAGTCGTGACTTACAGCTCTAAATCGGTTTGTACCTTTAATCCGCTCAAAAACGTATTTTAGTCATAACGGGTGATCCGTGGCTCGGAGTTCGATGACCCGAACATGAAAGTTCATCCCATCATCAATCCTAAAACACTAGTACACCCTAATAACTCTAAAAATGGTCACAAAGTCGGACCATAACTGAACCAATTCGTTTTCACCATTTAATCTTTACAAAACACCATTTTAATCATATCTTAAGCTCCGGGAATCGAAACGACATGAATCCGGAGTCTAAAATTAATGTCTTGATGAGAGGAACTCATCTAGATAGTTTATTTTATGATCAACATCAGTTACATGTACAGAAAATAACAATTACTCCGCTGTCCCAAATTAATCAAACCGAAAGACATGAAATCGAGCAATTCTACGCATACAATCAACATAACAATAACAAATAACTAACATACTATCAATATATCATACAAAATCAGTAAAATATATGAAAAATCAAAAAGCTAGGGTTAGGGTTTATACCCTAATCAAGAATCGAAGAGTATGATCGTGTAGAGAAGAACGAGAGGAACGCGATGATGATTAAAGCCCTATGATCCAAGCAATAATTTTTGGTGAATTGATGATGATTTTGAGGTGTTGGGGGACGGCCTAATGGGAGGGAGGAAGGAGAGTTTGAGAGAAAAACAAGTTGCTAGGTTTAGATAAGGAAAAATGTGAAAATAAAAATGATGTTGCAAAAATGAAAAACAACAAGGGGTATACCCCCTTGTGTTCGGCCGAACATAGGAGTGGGGTGGGCCCCACTTAGCCCAATTTGCTTAAATGTAAATTCCTTGTGGCCCGATTGCCCGATCGAAACCCGAAACGCGAAAACATGCTTACGCGATTAAAAATCCGGAGAGATAATAACTACGCGACGAAAAATAAATATAAATACACTATATAATAATATGATCTTAAAATATCATATTTAAAATATTTAGGATTTAAAAATCCCGAAAGCTCGACCGTTGGTTTGAAAACCGAAAAGATTCGCCGGATGGAAATCCGCGACACGTAGAAACGTATAGTTTAAAATATGAATACAAATATTCATATAACGCATAATAATTAATATATTACTATAAAATAATAATATAGATCATAAAAATGACGTGGCAAGAATAACAATTAACGGTCGTTAAATAATTAACGGCAAAAGATAACGAAAAAAGTAGGGTCGTGACAGTACCTTCCCGTTACGGAAATTTCGTCCCGAAATTTAAGCAGGTGCAGGGGTTGACTCAACATTTGGGAACAAATGCGGGTACTTCTGCCTCATCTAATCTTCACGCTCCCAAGTGAACTCGGGACCGCGTCGTTCAATCTAACTCGAACAATAGGAATTCTACTCTGTTTAAGAGTCTTAACCTTTCGATCCATAATTTCAACAGGTTCCTTAAAAGAAAAAGTAGTTTCTTATCAACATGAAGTCCCTCCATAGGAATGGTTTCCTCGGCCTCGGCCAAACACTTCTTTAAATTCGATACATGAAAAACATCGTGAACAGCACTGAGTTCTTGTGGCAATTTCAAACGAAAAGCCACGGGTCCAACTCTCTCAATAATTTCAAAAGGTCCAACAAATCGAGGATTCAACTTTCCCCCTTTTACCAAAATGTATCACGCCCTTCCAAGGCAATACCTTCAACATAACACGATCACCTACCTGAAATTCAATATCGTTCCTTCTCTTATTGGCATAGCTCTTTTGCCGACTTCTGACGGTTCTCAATCCTTCCTTAATCTGTACGATCTTCTCGGTAGTCTTATGAATAATGTCTGGACCTGTGAGTTGAGCATCCCCAACCTCATTCCAACAGACAGGAGACCTACACTTTCTACCATACAGAGCTTCAAACGGTGCGGCTTTAATACTTGCATGATAGCTGTTGTTATAAGAAAGCTTAGCCAACGACAAGTATCTATCCCTACAATTACCAAAATCAATTACGCACGCCCTCAACATGCCTTCTAACGTTTGGATGGTCCTTTAATTCTGACCGTCCGACTGTGGATGATAAGCGGTGCTCATATCTAACTTAGTTCCCAAAGTTTCTTGTAAGGATTGCCAAAATCTCGATATAAATCGACTGTCTCGGTCCGAATTAATAAATACGGGAACACCATGTCTAGAAACAATCTCCTTCAAATACAAACGAGTAAGCTTCTCTATCGAATCTGTTTCCTTAATCGGTAAGAAATGAGCTGATTTTGTGAGTCGGTCAACAATCACCCAAATGGTATCATAACCACCCACAGCTCACAGTAACTTCGTAATAAAATCCGTTGTAATACCTTCCCACTTCCACTCGGGAATCTCAGGTTGCACCAAAAGTCCAGACGGTTTCTGATGTTCAGCTTTAACCTTAGCACAGGTCAAACACTTAGCCACATACGTAGCCATATCAGCTTTCAAATTAGGCCACCAATACAGCTCCTTAAGATCATGATACATCTTTCCTGAACCAGGATGAATAGAATACCCATACTTATGAGCCTCATCTAAAACAAGTTTCGTAGGTCACCAAACTTCGGAACCCAAAGGCATCCCGCAAAAATACCGAGTACCATCGGTTTGTACCTCTAACTGTTTACTCAAGCCTCGGACCTTCCCGTTACAAAATTTTCCTCCTTCAAGGCTTCTTGTTGTGCCTCAAGAATCTGCCTTGTGAGGTTTGTTCGAATGGTCATATTTAAGGCTCTAAACCTACGAGGTTCAACTCTCTCTTTTCGACTCAAAGCATCGGCTACAACATTGGCCTTTCCAGGATGATATAAAAGTTCGAAATCATAATCGTTCAACGTCTCAACCCGTCTTCGCTGTCTCATATTTAGCTGTTTTTGATCAAGAATATGTTGAAGACTTTTGTGATCAGTGTACACTGCACATTTGACCCCATATAAGTAATGTCTCCAATTCTTGAGTGCAAATATAACAACTCCCAATTCTAAATCATGGGTTGTATAATTCTGCTCGTGGATCTTCAACTGACATGACGCATATGCAATAACCTTCTTTCATTGCATCAAAACACACCCAAAGCCTTGACGCGAAGTATCACAATAAACAACAAAATCATAATTACCCTTAGGTAGTGACAATATCGGAGCGGTAGTCAACTTCTTCTTTAAAATTTGAGAAGCAGTCTCTTGTTCATCCTTCCACTCATACTTCTCCCCCTTATGCGTTAAAGCAGTCAGAGGTGTCGCTATACGAGAGAAATCTTGAATGAACCTTCTAAAATATCCTACCAATCCTAGAAACTGACGGATCTGAGTAGGAGTTTTCGGAGTTTCCCGCTTTTTAATCGCCTCAATCTTAGCAGGATCAATCTGTATTTCCTGTTTACTAACAATATGTCTAAGGAATTGAACTTCTCTTAACCAGAAAGCACACTTAGAGAACTTAGCGTACAACTCTTCCTTTCTCAATAAATCAAGCACCAACTTCAAATGTTTTTCGTGTTCATGATCACTCTTGGAATAGGTAAGAATATCACCGATGAAAACGATAAAGAACTTGTCTAGATAGGGTCTACACACACGGTTCATGAGGTCCATGAACACAGCAGGTGCATTTGTCAATCCGAACGGCATAACAAGGAATTCGTAGTGACCATAACGGGTGCGAAAAGCGGTTTTCGGAATATCAGTTTCTTTAGCCCGCAGTTGGTGATGACCGGAACGAAGATCATTCTTAGAATAAACGGACGAACCTTGAAGTTGATCGAACAGATCATCAATTCTAAGAAGAGGGTAACGGTTTTTAACTGTAAGCTTGTTCAATTCACGATAATCAATGCACAAACGAAACGAACCATCTTTCTTCTTAACAAACAAAACAGAAGCTCTCCAAGAGGAACGTATAAGGACGAATGAGGTATAGTTGCAGCTAACAAAGGAAGAAATATAGAGAGTAACCAAATCGGTGGTAACGATGTTTAAGACAATTCCTTCAAAGGGAATAACGAGGATCATGAACTTCAACGTAAATTTTCATTATATTTCCGAAAAGGAAGACTTGCAAAAGGTGTGATCTTTCAACGACAGTGAACTTCCTCGCACAATGAGCGAGTCAACCTAGGATTCATCCTTATTCTTCAATTTATATGAGGCTGAAAGGAAACGTGAATCATGGACTATAAAGAGTAGTCGACTCCAGGTGAGATCAATCTCCAAAAATGATTTCGTGCACCTCAAAGTACTGAATCATAGGGTTGATGTTTACGAGGGTGTTGCGGTTGACAGCGAATATTGAGAGTAGAAACTCCTCAAATGGTCTAGTGTAATATATATCCATGGTACCCACTATAACAACAGTTGGGGTAGAAACCCACCTAGCGCCTTTTCTATAATAGGGTGACCACCGAGTGTACTCCAGAAAGTTGATTTATCGGTCCGCGTTTCGGCCATGTCCAACCATAAGAGGGAAAATTTTATGGGCGCAAAGACTTTCCAACCAATTTTATAAAACCGGCATCCAAACTGGTGTAAGAACTTCTATCAATGAACTTAATGGTAAATTTCATCCTTAAACGGAGAATGAGAAGAACGGTGATCCAAACACTCTGTAGAGTAATGCGAAGTAATCAATCAAAGAAGTTTTGAAAAAGCTTTAAACGTCTGATGTAACCCCATAAATGGAACGAAGCTCTTAGTAAATTTAGAAGTATGTACAACGTGTACCATTTTACGTAAAACAATTTGAGTTAACTAGACAACTCGACATGAGTGATTTTAAAATAATTTTGAAGGTACAATTTAGTGTATACTAGCCAAAATAGGTAAGGGTAAATTTATCCATTCGAATTCATACGTACATATATGATTTTATAATTAGTATACATGACAAAATATTTCATTACTTCTATTCGCCCATAAATCTCATGAGAACCGCCCAATTACACAAATGTGTAAAATTTTTAAATGAAAAGCAGGGTATCCGCATTACAAAGGTTACGAGTTGAAGTAAGACCGTTAAAGCTCGGGTGAAGGACTTGAATCGTCTTGCGACATCTAATCAATAAATGCTACGAGGTCATGAGAACCAATGAGTTAAATATTGTTTTGACTTTTATCAGGACACAAGTCCTTGGGTCAAAACTAGTCACGTGCGAAGCTGTCACTAACAAGCGAGTTATGAATGATAAAACATGGGGTAAGTAGTTCGGTTAAGACGAGTCTCTCGTATATCAACAAATAAGATAATGAGTATCTTCTTTACTCATGTAACAACGTTAGAATTTCTGAATGAGTGGTGTACAAATTTTCTTTGACTAACTTTCTATTCCTCATGTCACAATATTGGGACTTTTTATGAATTAATGTAATATAATCACGTTGGCCTGACGCCATTATATTTCACTAACTCATAGTTCCATTCCAATATCACTACATAAGGTCAGGACACGTGGTCAACCTCGAATTTCAACACAATTTCCCTAAAACAATTTCTTAACAATGTGCTAAGGATAGCACAAGAGACAAAGACATCGAAAGTAATGAATAGGAGTAACGATGACATAAGAATGTCTTCGAAGTACCAAGAATCTCTAAAAGTCAAGAATGACGTTTTCCGTTTCAAAAACCAAAGCACATAGGCACAACGGCACAAAGGCACGTAATATAACAAGAATGTTATATACCTAAGCAGAATAGCTGACATTGAAATGCCGAGCCTTTAGAAGTCAAGAATGACGTCTCGCGTAATATAACTCAAAAGTTATATACATATCCATAATAGATGACATAGAAATGCCTAGAATTCTAGAACACGTAATGTAACTCAAACGTTATATCAATAAACACAAATTATGACATAGAAATGTCGAGAATTTCAGAAGTCAAGAATGACACCCCCTCGGTTTCACTAACCGAGGTGTTCCTCTAAAAGATGAACTCGCATGAGTCGGAGAATACGTTCAAATTGGAATGGGAGTTCCTCCCGGATTCAGAACATAATAGAAATGTATGTATGATAACAATATACATACCAACACGATATTAATAATCACATATAATAATATATAATAGGCCGGGCTGTAGACTAGACTCACTAATGCACCCTATTGACTCGGGTAACGACATCAATGCAGCCTAATTCCCTACAACCAGAGCTCTGATACCAACTGTGACGACTCCGTCAAAACACTTAACGGCTCCGTCACTTGGTCCCACAGCTTGATCGAAACTCTATATGAATTTAATAAAACAACCTTGCATTCTTTATTTAAAAATGATTTCCTATAAAGGAAATCTACTAAAATATATAAGTTTAGATAAACTATACAATAATACTTTAACCAAAAGTTGACCAAAACAAAGTCAACAAACAACCACTATTTAATGTAACAAAATAGAGTGCAAGTTAATGTTTAACAAAAGCTGCTATCATAAATATGCAGACTCTCTAAGCACAGCGGAAGCAATCAATCATGAACCTGAGAATAAAACATGCGAGTAACTGTCAACAAAAATGTTGAGTGAATTATAGGTTTAATATTGCAAACAATATTTAATTTAAACAATAAAAATTTATGTTTGAAGACATAAAACTCCTTTTTAAACCACCAAATTATATGCTAGAAAACATATAATAAAACATTATTCCATTTTCCGTGAGCCACCTGGTAACCACTTAACCCTTTATTTACCCTTGCCAAACACAATAAATAATATACACCGAACAAGTGTATCTACAACAAAATACGAAGTACTAAACATTCCGATAACAAATTGCTAGCGCGACTAGCTCGAAATGGGGTTGTCAAACCCGATAGATCTATCCATAGGATTCGCGTTCACCAGTAGAAACCAGTGATTACAGTTACCAGACTAGGGAATATTTTTGTTCGACTCACAATGAATAATTTAAACCAACTTCCACATGTGTCCAAAGTATAAAATAAATTGCAGGTATTCTCATCCCAAAAGCTTTAAAATAGAAAAATGGGACTATAACTCACCTTAATAGCAAACGAAGTAACCACACAATTATGCAAACAGCAAATGAAGTAAAGTGATCATGAATGATCACAACGCCGACCTATAAATAAAGCAGGTCGATATAAATAACTAACTTAGGTCAAGTCTTAGTATGATAGCTATTGTACATGTTGCAAGTAGACATAGAACAACACTCAACATGCATCGGTTTGATCGGAACAGCGTACGGACACACACTTTCTATTTTTAGAAAGTTTCTATTTTTAGCAGGTTTCCATTTTTGGAAAGTTTTCTATTTTAGGAAAATTTTTATTTTTGGAAAGTTTCTATTTTTGGAAAGTTTCTATTTTAGGAAAGTTTCTATTTTTGGAAAGTTTCCAAATTTAGAAAGTTCTATTTTTAAAAAGTTTTGAAGTTAGGAAAGTTTCCTTATTTAGAAAGTCAACAGAAGTCAACTGAAAATCAAAGTCAACCGAAAGTCAACTCAAAAGTCAACCTTGGTCAAACATAGTCAACATTAATTTTAAAAGTGTAAAGTATAATAATAACATAAGTTATAATGTTAATTAAAGTTAAATATGTATAATTATGTCATAACATAAGTTTAATTAAATAAAAATGAATTATTAAAGTTAAGATAAGTTTAAATGATATAATTAATATAACATAAGTATTTAATTAATTAATTAAACATTAGTCATAATATAAGTATTATTAATTAATAATAAATTTTAAAACATATCATAAGTATTATTAATTAATAATGAATTATTAATCATTTCATAAGTTTCTAATTAAAATTATTAAATCATAAGTATTTAATAATTAGATCATAATTAAATAATAATTAAGTCTTATAATAATTAAATAATTATTTAATCTTTATTATAAGTCTTAAAATAATATTCTCATAAAATAAATTTAATACTTATCATAAGTATTTTTCATTAATAATAAAAGTATTATTAATCATAAGTTTAATTAAAACGTTAATTAAATCATAAGTAATAATTAAATGATATAATAAATATATATCATAAGTCTTAAATGATAATAATTACTTCTTATATCATAAGTAATTAATCAATAATGAAAATCATTATTTTTATCATAAGTTTCAATATTTAACCATAAGTTTTAATTCAAAAGTTCATCGGGTCATAACTTGAGCCCCGGGAATCAGTTTTCGGCGAGCCTTATATATATCTTCGCCTAACCAATCCACCCGACACATTAGTGTGCTCAAGAACATCCCAAGAACAGTCACCAAGTCGTGACTTACAGCTCTAAATCGGTTTGTACCTTTAATCCGCTCAAAAACGTATTTTAGTCATAACGGGTGATCCGTGGCTCGGATTTCGATGACCCGAACATGAAAGTTCACCCCATCATCAATCCTAACACACTAGTACACCCTAATAACTCTAAAAATGGTCACAAAGTCGGACCATAACTGAACCAATTCGTTTTCACCATTTAATCTTTACAAAACACCATTTTAATCATATCTTAAGCTCCGGGAATCGAAACGACATGAATCCGGAGTCTAAAATTAATGTATTGATGAGAGGAACTCATCTAGATAGTTTATTTTATGATCAAAATCAGTTACATGTACAGAAAATAACAATTACTCCGCTGTCCCAAATTAATCAAACCGAAAGACATGAAATCGAGCAATTCTACGCATACAATCAACATAACAATAACAAATAACTAACATACTATCAATATATCATACAAAATCAGTAAAATATATGAAAAATCAAAAAGCTAGGGTTAGGGTTTATACCCTAATCAAGAATCGAAGAGTATGATCGTGTAGAGAAGAACGAGAGGAACGCGATGATGATTAAAGCCCTATGATCCAAGCAATAATTTTTGGTGAATTGATGATGATTTTTAGGTGTTGGGGGACGGTCTAATGGGAGGGAGGAAGGAGAGTTTGAGAGAAAAACAAGTTGCTAGGTTTAGATAAGGAAAAATGCGAAAATAAAAATGATGTTGCAAAAATGAAAAACAACAAGGGGTATACCCCCTTGTGTTCGGCCGAACATAGGAGTGGGGTGGGCCCCACTTAGCCCAATTTTCTTAAATGTAAATTCCTTGTGGCCCGATTGCCCGATCGAAACCCGAAACGCGAAAACATGCTTACGCGATTAAAAATCCGGAGAGATAATAACTACGCGACGAAAAATAAATATAAATACACTATATAATAATATGATCTTAAAATATCATATTTAAAATATTTAGGATTTAAAAATCCCGAAAGCTCAACCGTTGGTTTGAAAACCGAAAAGATTCGCCGGATGGAAATCCGCGACACGTAGAAACGTATAGTTTAAAATATGAATACAAATATTCATATAACGCATAATAATTAATATATTACTATAAAATAATAATATAGATCATAAAAATGACGTGGCACGAATAACAATTAACGGTCGTTAAATAATTAACGGCAAAAGATAACGGAAAAAGTAGGGTCGTGACACATATCCTTTAATCTCTCTATCTAAACGTATATATATATATATATATATATATATATATATATATATATATATATATATATATATATATATATATATATATATATATTAATTTTAATTTTAATTTTAATTTCTAATAATAAGGGTATGTTAGCGAATGTTGTAAGGGTGTAAGTCGAAATTCTGTCCGTGTAACGCTACGCTATTTTTCATCATTGTAAGTTATGTTCAAACTTTTTAATTTAATGTCTCGTGACTAAATTATTATTATTCTTATTTAATACCGAAGTAATCATGATGTTGGGCTAATTACTAAATTTGAGTAATTGGGCTTTGTACCATAATTGGGGTTTGGATAAAAGAACGACACTTGTGGAAATTAGACTATGGGCTATTAATGGGCTTTATATTTGTTTAACTAAATGATATTTTGTTAATTTTAATATAAAGATTTACAATTGGACGTCCCTATAAATAACCATATACACTCGATCGGATACGATGGGCAGGGTATTTATATGTACGAATAATCGTTCATTTAACCGGACACGGGAATGGATTAATAGTCTATGGAATTATTAAAACAGGGGTGAAATTATGTACAAGGACACTTGGCATAATTGATAACAAAATATTAAAACCTTGGGTTACACGCAGTCGATAACCTGGTGTAATTATTAAACAAAGTATTAAAACCTTGTTACAGTTTAAGTCCCCAATTAGTTGGAATATTTGACTTCGGGTATAAGGATAATTTGACGAGGACACTCGCACTTTATATTTATGACTGATGGACTGTTATGGACAAAAACCAGACGGACATATTAAATAATCCAGGACAAAGGACAATTAACCCATGGGCATAAAACTAAAATCAACACGTCAAACATCATGATTACAGAAGTTTAAATAAGCATAATTCTTTTATTTCATATTTAATTTCCTTTATTTTATATTTAATTGCACTTTTAATTATCGCACTTTTATTTATTGTTATTGTATTTAATTGTACTTTTAATTATCGTACTTTTTAATTATCGCAATTTTATTTTATCGCACTTTTATTTATCGCAATTTCATTATTGTTATTTACTTTACGCTTTAAATTAAGTCTTTTATTTATTTAATATTTTACATTAGGTTTTAACTGCGACTAAAGTTTTAAAAATCGACAAACCGGTCATTAAACGGTAAAAACCCCCCTTTATAATAATAATATTACTTATTTATATATTTGTATTTTTATAAATTAAAACTTATATAGCGTTAAGCTTTGTTTAAAAGATTCCCTGTGGACGAACCGGACTTACTAAAAACTACACTACTGTACGATTAGGTACACTGCCTATAAGTGTTGTAGCAAAGTTTAAGTATATCCACTCGATAAATAAATAAATAACTTGTGTAAAATTGTAGCATATTTAATAGTATTTCCTAGTAAAAATAAAGCTATTTCTTATACGCCTCGCATAACATCAAACAGCTCAATTATCTAACTTCTGAGCTTCTTCCTTGTTCTTATCCCCTGAGAACAATATAAACAAAGTTCGTATAGTTCTCTAATAAAATTCGACATACGGGCAACATAACGGCTAAAAACAGGCTCTTTTCACAAAATTTTCTCAAAATAGACAACTGCCCATCTCGGTAATCTATCATAGACAGTCGGTCGACTGTGTAGACAAACGGTCGACTGACTAGAGACACACAAACGACTGTCTTTTAAAAGATAAACGGCCAATTGAGTAGACAAAAGGTCGACTGACCCGAGACAGCCAGTCGACTGACCCGAGACAGCTGGTCGACTGTGTTCTTAAGCTGCAGTAGGAACAACAAACTTACGGGTTTTGCCCAAAAATCAACAAATCTCGATCATGGACTCGATTTTGACCTTAAAACCAACCACTTCTTGTTTATAAAACATTTTGGAACATAAACCCACAAGATTTTCGTATAAACAACATCAAAATCAAGCAATTTGACCCAAAATCACCTTTTTAACAAAACCTAACATGAATACCCAATTAAACACTGATTTGGACATGAAAACCAACGATTCTTACCTTTTTAGATTCACTATGACACAAGGAACAGATTTGTAGCACAAATCAAGAACCAAATCGAGATCAAGAGATTTAGGGTTTCAAAGAGTTAGGTGTTTGGTATGGTGTGTGAGTGAGAAAAGTCTAGAAGGGAAAGAGAGAAATGAGAAGTAATCTGATACTTACTAACTCAAAATAAGTTAAATACTCATACCCCATGATACACGGGTATTTACCAGTTATCTGAAATCTTTTGTACTTAGTTAGGCGGCCCTAACGAAGTCCAAATTAAGCAAACAAACCTGTTCTGTGACACTTGTCATAAACTGGTCTTAGCCAAACTATCAAATAACACTATACACTTCACTAAAATAAAGACATATAATTAATCAAATATAAACCTAAGGGTAAAATAGTCACCTTACGTCTAGCCTATGTTTCTGTCTGTTACAAATTTACGCCCTTAAAGAGATTTTGTCCTCGAAATCTGGTCTAGGTCAAACAAATGAGGGTAACGAGTCTTCATCAACTCTTCAGTTTCCTACGTAAGGTTCGATCTCAAACTATGCTTCCACTCAATCAACACCATCAAAATATGTTTCTTTCTTAGCTTAGTTATCTTACGATCAACTATACAATCGGCTCTTCCACCAACTTCTTATTTAAGTCAACCTTCAAAACCACTAACGGTACGATCTGAGGCTCATCATCAACTTTACACGTACGCAGATAGCACACGTTGAAAGTATTATGAATACCGACTAATTCTGGCGGAAGATCCAAAACCACTATTTAATCGTTAAAAATCTCACTGATCGGAATGGCCCAATAAACCTCGGCGCTAATTTACCACGTTTACCGAATCTGATAACCCTTTCCATTGCGAAACTTTCAGATAAACACGATCACCCACACTAAAGGTTATATGACGTCTACGCGGATCAGCATACATTTTTTGTCTATCTCTAGCAGCTTTCAACTTTTCTCGCGCAATCGCAACTTTTTCGGCTATTATTTGAACAATTTCGGGACCTGCGAACTGTTTCTCTCTAGTTTCTAACCAACAAGTCGGAGTTCTGCAACGACGACCGTACAACATTTCCATAAGGCGGCATTCTAATCCTTATCACTTTCATACCCAAGCATATAAACTGGACAAAACCCGGGTGTCTTTAGTCTAATCCTCATCATCACTATCACAGGAATAAATGTCTGTCACCTGAACAGAGGCGGTAGGTGGAAGAGTAGTTACAGGCTCATATTCATCCCTTGGTAGGTCCGTTAGAATTTTCTCTAATAGAATCATGGGTATGCCGTTATAAATCTCCGTCACAGGTGATTCAAATGAAGTTAAAATATAATAGAATTTAAAATTTCGGAAACGGGTGGGCCTTCAAAAGGCGATTCGAATGAAGCTGGCGCAACAATTGAGAATGCGGGACTATATAATAGATAATTGATGTAGAGGATGCAACAAGGGAAAGGTACTTCGACCCGCTCTTCGTAACCGATTGGTATTTACATTGTTTCCCCATTTTAATGAGAATAAAAGCCTGTTCACTACAAGAAAATGGTAAAACAGGGACGACAATTTTAGGGACGACATTGGGTCGTCCCCAAAAGTAAACTACACGACCGGTTGGATAATAAATTTTATAAAATAAACTTTTTTTAATATTAATTCTTTTGGGGCGACTTGTCGTCGCAAAAAAGTCGTCCGAAAAGAAACTGGGCCCTCAACCGGTTGTAAAATTATCGCCTGGAATGAAATGGGGGCCTACAAGTAGTGACCCGAACTTTTCCATGTTTATATATATTAAATGAAATTTATATTTACATGATTAAGTGTTTCCAACATGTTAAGCAATCAAACTTGTTAAGACTTGATTAATTGAAATATGTTTCATATAGACAATTGACCACCCAAGTTGACCGGTGATTCACGAACGTTAAAACTTGTAAAAACTATATGATGACATATATATGATTATATATATAGTTAACATGATATTATGGTAAGTAAGTATCTCATTAGGTATTTTAACAATGAGTTATATACATAAAATTGTGTTTATTGAATTAAGAAACTCGAAACGATATATATAACGATTATCGTTATAACAATGTCTTACTAATTACATATGAATCATATTAAGATATTGTTACACTATGTTTAATCATGATAAATGATAAGTAAACATGTCATTATGTATATTAACAATGAACTACATATGTAAAAACAAGACTACTAACTTAAGGATTTCGAAACGAGACATATATTTAACGATTATCGTTGTAACAACATTTAAATATATATATATCATATTAAGATATATTAATATATCATAATATCATGATAATATAATAATTTAACATCTCATTAGATATAATAAACATTGGGTTAACAACATTTAACAAGATCGTTAACTTAAAGGTTTCAAATCAACATTTACATGTAACGACTAATGATGACTTAACGACTCAGTTAAAATATATATACATGTAGTGTTTTAATATGTATTTATACACTTTTGGAAGACTTCAAGACACTTATCAAAATACTTCTACTTAACAAAACTGCTTACAATTACATCTTCGTTCAGTTTCATCAACAATTCTACTCGTATGCACCCGTATTCGTACTCGTACAATACACAGCTTTTAGATGTATGTACTATTGGTATATACACTCCAATGATCAGCTCTTAGCAGCCCATGTGAGTCACCTAACACATGTGAGAACCATCATTTGAAAACTAGCATGAAATATCTCATAAAATTACAAAAATATTAGTAATCATTCATGACTTATTTACAAGTAAACAAAATTACACATCCTTTATATCTAATCCATATACCAACGACCAAAAATACCTACAAACACTTTCATTCTTCAATTTTCTTCATCTAATTGATCTCTCTCAAGTTCTATCTTCAAGTTCTAAGTGTTCTTCATAAATTCTATAAGTTCTAGTTTCATAAAATCAAGAATACTTCCAAGTTTGCTAGCTTACTTCCAATCTTGTAAAGTGATCATCCAACCTCAAGAAATCTTTCTTATTTACAGTAAGATATCTTTCTAATACAAGGTAATACTTATATTCAAACTTTGATTCAATTTCTATAACTATAACAATCTTATTTCGAGTGGAAATCTTACTTGAACTTGTTTTCATGTCATGATTCTGCTTCAAGAACTTTCAAGCCTTCCAAGGATCCTTTGAAGCTAGATCTACTTTTCTCATTTCCAGTAGGTTTATCCACAAAACCTGAGGTAGTAATGATGTTCATAACATCATTCGATTCATATATATAAAACTACCTTATTCGAAGGTTTAAACTTGAAATCACTAGAACATAGTTTAGTTAATTCTAAACTTGTTCGCAAACAAAAGTTAATCCTTCTAACTTGACTTTTAAAATAAAATAAACACATGTTCTATATCTATATGATATGCTAACTTAATGATTTAAAACCGGAAAACACGAAAAACACTGTAAAACCGGATATATGCCGTCGTAGTAACACCGCGGGCTGTTTTGGGTTAGTTAATTAAAACCTATGATAAACTTTGATTTAAAAGTTGTTCTTCTGAGAAAATGATTTTTCTTATGAACATGAAACTATATCCAAAAATCATGGTTAAACTCAAAGTGGAAGTATGTTTTCCAAAATAGTCATCTAGATGTCGTTCTTTCGACTGAAATGACTACCTTTACAAAAACGAATTGTAACCTGTATTTACGACTATAAACTTATACTTTTTCTGTTTAGATTCATAAACTTAAGTTCAATATGAAATCATAGCAACTTGAAACACTCAAAACGGATTTAAAACGAAGAAGTTATGGGTAAAACAAGATTGGATATTTTTGCTTGTTGTAGCTATGTGAAAATTGGTAACAAATTTATATTAATCATATCCTAGCTAAGTTATATTGTATTATACATGTATTCTAATATATTATGTAATCTTGGGATACCATAGACACGTATGCAAATGTTTTGACATATCATATAGACCCATCTATATATATTATTTGGAACAACCATAGACACTCTATATGCAGTAATGTTGGAGTTAGCTATACAGGGTTGAGGTTGATTCCAAAAATATATATACTTTGAGTTGTGATCTAGCATGAGACGTGTATACACTGGGTCGTGGATTGATTCAAGATAATATATATATCGATTTATTTCTGTACATCTAATTGTGGACAACTAGTTGTAGGTTACTAACGAGGACAGCTGACTTAATAAACTTAAAACATTAAAACGTATTAAAAATGTTGTAAATATATTTTGAACATACTTTGATATATATGTGCATATTTGTTATAGGTTCGTGAATCGACCAGTGGCCAAGTCTTACTTCCCGACGAAGTAAAAATCCGTGAAAGTGAGTTATAGTCCCACTTTTAAAATCTAATATTTTTGGGATGAGAATACATGCAGTTTTATAAATGTTTTACGAAATAGACACAAGTAATCAAAACTACATTATATGGGTGAATGATCGAAGCCGAATATGCCCCTTTTTGCTTGGTAACCTAAGAATTAGTAAACCGATCTACTAATTGACGCGAATCCTAAAGATAGATCTATTGGGCCTAACGAACCCCATCCAAAGTATCGGATGCTTTAGTACTTCGAATTCGTTTTTATCATGTCCGAAGGATTTCCCGGAATGATAGGGGATATTCTTATATGCATCTTGTTAATGTCGGTTACCAGGTGTTCACCATATGAATGAATTTTATCTCTATGTATGGGATGTATATTGAAATATGAAATCTTGTGGTCTATTATTATGATTTGATAATATATAGGTTAAACCTATAACTCACCAACATTTTTGTTGACGTTTTAAGCATGTTTATTCTCAGGTGATTATTAAGAGCTTCCGCTGTTGCATACTAAAATAAGGACAAGATTTGGAGTCCATGCTTGTATGATATTATGTAAAAACTGCATTCAAAAAACTTATTTTTGATGTAATATATTCTTATTGTAAACCATTATGTAATGGTCGTGTGTAAATGATATATTTTAGATTATCATTATTTGATAATCTATGTAATGTTTTTTTAAACCTTTATCGATAAAATAAAGGTTATGGTTGTTTTAAAAATGAATGCAGTCTTTGAAAAACGTCTCATATAGAGGTCAAAACCTCGCGACGGAATCAATTAATATGGAACGTTTATAATCAATATGAACGGGACATTTCACCACAAACCGAAAGAAATGTCGTCCGAAAAGAATCGTCCCAAAAGATCGTATATGCTGTCAGAGAAGAAAGTCAAAGTGGGACCCACAATCGCCCCGGGAAAAAATGGTAGTCGTGCCGAAATACTTTTCGCAACGAAGTATCTGGGACGACCTTTTGGGAACGAAATGTCGTTCGGAAAGGTAATCCGGGACGACATTTCGTGCCGAAAGGCCAGAAAATGTTGTCCCTAAATATGGATTTTCTTTTACTGGGTCCAACGTGTAAGCGGAGTTTCGATTTGTAATATCCCGATGGAACTTTAGTTTATAACCTTGGCGTTAGAAAGTTATATTCTTCCGTGGATGAACTATTCACCTTCACATAAAAATGCAAGAAAACTTTATTTACCGTCTTTTTGTCACAAAATTATTGTTCCTGAAAAAACACACAGTGGTTTAACAAAAAAAAAAAAAAATCATTTATTGCGACTTTTGTTGGTATAATGATTGTTATATGTTGATCATATTGTCCCTCTACAAATATTCTTTTCTTGGTTCTTGATCCTACTATTTCTTTAAGAGATATAGTGAAGTTAAAATTTGGTGACAATTATACAAGGAGTTTAAAGTCTCTAAATAGGATGGTCCTTAGTAGGGATGACAATGGATTGGATATGGATTGAGTAATATCGTATCCATATTCATATCCATTTAGTTTTTGTTCATCCATATCAATATCCATATCCATTTAGTTTCAGATCATCTGTCCATGTCCATATCCATATCCAATGGATTAAGCGGGTTAATGGATATTCAATGGATATTAAAAAAAATTATAGTATTTTTTAATATGCGATTAAAACGTAAGCGTAGTATAGCAAAAATAAATATGACATGACATTAAAAATTCTATCAGTAAAAATGTGTAATCTTTGTCGAAGATATAACAAAATTTGCTAAACTTATTATAAAACATTGATTATAAAAAATTAAATATGAAATTTGTAAGTTTATTTTGTTAGATATACATGTTTTATTGCAATATATTATATATATATATATATATATATATATATATATATATATATATATATATATATATTTCATTATAGAGTTGAAAGTAAAATGTAAATTTAACGATAAATGAGCTTGTAACAGTAAATATATAAGAATATATCTATATTTATGTATTTGTATACGTATTTCGGGTGATAATGGATATATTCATGGATGAAACTTTTCATCCATGTCCATATCCATATCCATTTAGGTTCATCCATATCCGTGTCCATATCCATTTAGGTTCATCCATATCCATCACGAAGCGGGTGGATTGGGTGGATATCTACCGGATCAGGTGGCCATTGTCATCCCTAGTCCGTAGAGGTAACCTTTTAATTTATTTATTAGTACTCCGTATATATTTTTAAGTCAAGTTTCATACTTTTCATCATTATTCGATCTCCTATTCTTCACCAACCGACAGTAACCTACTATTTATTTGTGCTAATAATAGTCGTAATAACGATAACGATATATCTTCAAGGAATCATAAGATTATATTGTTGAAAATATATGCGTCCACTCATATTTCTAAGATGATATTGTTAAGATCCCATCAATCACCAAATTTGTGGGCTAGTGTTTTAAAAGATATAAAGCAAAAATAACAAAGAGTTGGCATAGTGGTTCTGACTTGTCGATCTTTTTATATGGAATGTCAGGGTTCGACTCTCTTGTTGTTACCCGTCCATTTTATGGACCTCGAATGCTAACGTCTTGTGTTCGGGTCTCACCCGACAGGGTTTTACCAAACTCATTGTCCATACGGATTCGTCATGTGGGTTTCTTCCCGAGGGGCGGTAGGATTGTAATGATTCGTAGCAAGAAAATGATCGGGCTGGTGGGTGCCGACATCGTGTTCGACTCCGTCGGTGACCCTAACCTCCGTTCGTAAAGAAAAAGGTATAAAGCAAATCTTTTTAAATTCGGGTTCCATTTCCAAAATTACTCAAGTTTTGCTGCGTAACATCAAAGTTTTAGTATAAATGCCATATACACCGATCAATAAAACATTAGCATAAAATTTAATGTACTCGACTTAAGCATACCGGGCCTTCAAGGGACCGACCCGTATGTACCATATGTTAGGATAAGGAGACTTGCTAACCACAGATTCTTAAAAATTAAAAAAAAAATAGTAGTATACCAATTGAGTGTGAAGTGGATTAAATAAGGAAAGTAAATCAAGTTAGCTAGAAGGAAAGTCATCTTGGGCAACAAGGTTAAGACGCGAAAAAGGAAAGTTTCAGATTTTGCTCTGAAGAACTCGCGATCGCGAGTTTGGAAAGAGGAAGAGGTAGACGTCCATAATCTTCTTGCTTGCTCTCAAAATGAGGTACGAAGCCAGTCAGAAAGGAAAAATTGCAAATTCGAAAAGAAAAGAGCTGAACTATTTAATGACTTCATATCCTTGAACGGTTTAATTGACATTCCATTAGGGGGTAGATTATATACGAGAATAAGTGATGATGGGAAAAAGTTCGGTAAGATTGATAGATTTTTAGTTTTTGAAAATTTTCTCCACTTTTGGCCTAATTGCTCAGCTTCCATCCTTGAGAAAAAAATTCACCGATCATTGTCCGATTGTTCTTAAGGATTGTGAATACAACTTTGGCCCCAAACCGATAAAAGTGTTCGATGATTGGATAAATCATAAGGATGCTGAATCGGTTATCAAGATGGCATGGGACCAAAATGTTTCGAGTAGGAGGCCTGACTGTATCCTCCGTGACAAGCTGAAAATAGTTAAACAGGAGCTCCGTAATCGTTTCTCAGTTTCTCAAGATAAATTAAATATTGATATCGATATTTTAAGTAAGGAGTTAACTGACTGGGAAATCCTAGCTGAAACTTCTGACTTAACGGACGAACAAAGAGATGAATGGAACATTGCAAAAGAAAATTGGTTTCGAAAAGAAAAATCCAGGAACAACATGCTCAAGCAAAAATCGAGGGCTAAATGGGCGCTAGAGGGTGATGAGAATAGCAAATATTTTCACTCAATACTCCGTCGAAGGCAACAAAAAATAATATTAACGGGGTTAACATAGCAGGATCTTGGACAGAAGTCCCAAAGTTAATAAAAGACGAAGCTTTGTTGCATTTTAGGAAGTTATTCTCCAAAAATCAGGCCTGCAATCTCAAAATCAATAATTGAGCAGGAAACACTATCTCAAGGGATCAAGCCACCGCTCTTGAAGATCAGTTCGGGGAAAATGAAATACTTGAGGCTATCAAAAATTGTGGACAAAACAAATCCCCGAGACCTGATGGCTTCAATCTAAAATTTTTCTCACAATATTGGAACATCATCAAACCTGAGTTAATAAGTGCCTTGAACTTCTTTTGGGAATCGGGTGAAATATCAAAAGGATGTAACGCCTCTTTCATAGCACTTATTCCAAAAGTTAAGGATCCTCAAAATTTTGCAAACTATCGTCCAATAAGTCTCATCGGCAGTTATTACAAAATCTTAGCAAAAGTTTTAGCAAATAGAATTAAGAAGATCATTCTCGAAATTATTGTGTTGAACAAAGTGCTTTTACTCGTGGTAGATACATCTTAGATAGTGTATTAGTGGCACTTGAAGCGGTAGACGATCTCAAAGCGAGAAAGGTAAAAAGTTTCATATTTAAAGCCGATTTTGAAAAGGCTTTCGATTGTATCGATTGGAACTTTCTACTTGATATAATGGCTTTTATGGGTTTTGGGAGTAAATGGATAAAGTGGATATACTCATGTCTCACTTCAACCTCTATATCAGTTCTCATAAATGGCTCTCCAACGGATCAATTCATACCAGAAAGAGGTGTTAGGCAAGGAGATCCTCTCTCACCTTTCCTTTTTATCATTGCAAGTGAAGGACTAAACTATCTACTAAACTCGGCAGTCACCAAAAAAATCGTTCAAGGTGTAAGAATTGGTAATGAAAGCATCCCGGTCTCACATCTCCAATATGCGGACGGTACGATTATTTTCGGTAAATGGAATAAACTCGAGGTACGCAACATAATAAAAATCCTAAAGAACTTCGAAGATTTATCGGGCCTAAAAGTGAATCTTAATAAGAGTTGTGTGTACGGGATTGGAACTTCAAAAAACGAACTTACTTTATTGGCATCTTGTTTCGAGTGCAAAGATGGCACTTTCCCTTTCACATACTTAGGCCTCCCAATCGGTGCAAACATGAAAAGGCAACAAAATTGGTCACCCATTATCGAAAAGTTTAATAAGCGGCTATCAAATTGGAAAGCTAGAACTCTATCATTCGGAGGAAGATTAACGTTCATAAAGTCGGTACTTAGCTCTCTACCCTTATACTACCTTTCATTATTTAAATATCCTTGTTGTGTTATAAATAAGTTGGAAAGCATTCGCCGTGATTTTTTTTGGGGAGGTTCTTTGGAAAATAAAAAAACGGAGTGGGTAAAATGGGATCATACACTACTCCCGTATGATTTGGGGTGAGAGGAGGGGGGGGGGGGGGGCTAAACGTCGATTTTCTCAAAACAAAAAATTGGGCACTTTTGGGGAAGTGGTGGTGGCTTTTTTAGAAGAAAAAAAATTCTTTTTGGGTCCGTGTATAAAAACTATTTATGGTGAAACTGGGGGGCTGGGCATTTCGAAATCTTCTACGGAATTTCCCTCCAACAAAATAATCGGTAGAACTTGGTCCAACATTATAAATCTCGGCCCCACCCTAAATAATTTACAGTGGGAATTTGCTAATTCTTTCTGTAAAGTGATAGGAAATGGTCAAAATACCCACTTCTGGTTGGATCCATGGTGTGGCCCTGAAGCTCTCAAAAAGTAAGTTTCCGTGACTGTTTAGACTTGAAGTGAACAAGAAGGTATCTGTTGCTAATCGAATATCATGGACAAACAACGGCATATCATTCACATGGAATTGGTCAACATCACCCTGCTGGAGAAATGAAAATGATCTCTCTAATCTAAAAGACATAATCGCATCTGTTCATATCTCAAAAGAAGAAGGTGATCGATGGCATTGGTTCTAAGGCCCGAATGGTATCTTCACTTCTAAACATTGTACTTCGGTAATCACTGAAATCGCAAATTCTAGTACCCATAACTTGTCACCAACTGCTATAAATAATCTACTCTCACAAAAAATTGGGATCTTAGTCTGGAGAGCAAAACAAAATAAGCTTCCTGTAAGATCGGAACTTGATAAGCGTGGTATTGACTCCACTCGGTTAGATGCCCGGTTTGCGATGACGACATCGAGACTTTAGAGCATACACTACTAAAGTGTAAAAGTGCTGTTGAAGTATGGGATCGCATGTGATGACCCGAAAATTTTTGACTTATTTAAACCAATTCTCTATACGATTTATTATTTTAACACGTTAAACAAAGTCTGTTAGAGTGAGTCTCAAAATTTTAGAACTGTTACATATATACAATTACCTTTGACTACTCTCGACGATTCATGAACAATTATATGTATGTATATATATATATGTACAAGTAAAAACGACTTTCCTACAGTAAAAATTACTTTGCTACAGTAAAACACTATTTGCTACAGTGAAACCGTATTTTGCTACAGTGCTACAGTAAAACACTATTTGCTACAGTAAACACTATTTGCTACAGTAAAACACTATTTGCTACAGTAAAACACTATTTGCTACAGTAAACACTATTTGCTACAGTAAACACTATTTGCTACAGTAACACTATTTGATGTCGACGAACTAGCAAACAGAAACAGAAAAGGCGGCCATGCGATCGCATGGCAAAAACACTGAAAACTCATGCGATCGCATGAGCTACAGTAAATCGAAAAGTAATATAAATACGCAGTTCGTTCGACGAATGTTTTTCACATTTCTCTTAATATTTATATTTATATTATAATTATAATTTTAAATTTAAGTTTAATAATAATAAGGTATATACGAGGGTGTTTTTAATTCGGGTTTCAAACCGCTTTAAGCTAAGGAAATATTAGGTATTATTCGGGGTATTGTTCTTGAATCCAAGGCCAACCATACAGTCATCTACCATCATTACGTCTACGCAATTTGCCTACAATATTGAATCGCAATATTGAACTGTGAGTTATAGTCTCCCTTTTTAAATACTTTAAATATTTTTGGGCTGAGAATACATGCAATTTATTTTAAACGCAATAAGACACAAGTACATACAAAATTCTACACTGAGTTAAACCGAAAATCCCTTAGCTTTGGTAACTAGTAGCTGCCAGTACATAGGATATGGACTGGTGGGCGCGAATAATTGTATATGGATCCATAGGGCTTGACATCCCCGTCCGAGCTAGAGCGCTAGCCTTTTAACGGACGTATGTTATTTGAGTTTAAGACACGTTGGTTTGCGTGTATTAAAACGAATGGGGTAATTATCACTATAGCGTTAAGTTTAGTTACCAGGGTGCTCTGTTACGTAGAATCTATTGATAAACTTTTGATGAAATCTTGTGGTCTATCTTTATATATGTTTATGACTCGAGCAATTAAACCTATAACTCACCAACATTCGTGTTGACTTTTTAGCATGTTTTATTCTCAGGTCCTTAGAATGCTTCCGCTGTGATGTGCTTGTTGCCTGCATGGAGTCTCTCATGCTTTGTACAAAGTTTATTGCATTCAAAATAACTGCGTTGTGTAATAAATAACTGGACTGTGATGTCAACCTGTAAATTAAAGACTTATGTATTTCGGGGTTTTGCTTATACCTAAGCACTCGCCCACATGTTTATAACTTTCTATGTTTAGAAAGTCACTTATTTTAATGAATGCAATATTTTATCAAAACGTATCATATAGAGGTCAAAACCTCACTGTGGAATCAATGATTAACGTGCCGCGTCAATAGCGATTTTGACGGGTCGTTACAGTTGGTATCAGAGCTTGAGGTCATAGGGAACCAGAAGTTACATTAGTGTGTTTAACTGGTAATTGTTAGGATGCATTAGTGAGTCTGGACTATGACCATATCTGTTTTTACTGATTTTTGCTTATTATTTGGTCAAAAACATTATATGTGATATATTTATATGCTAACGTAATTGTTGTTTCAATTATGTGATAGATGACTTCTTCTAATCCTATCATTTTGTACGACTCGGAATCGGACACTGAATCTATTCTATCCACAACTGAAAAGGGCGTTCCAATACCTATTAAAGAAGAAATTGTGTTAGCCGGGGAATCTCAACTCCCGGTAAACCCAGAGGAGGTTCCAGCTCCACCCAGCTTTAGTTTTCCGGAGCCACAGTATCGTTGGCATGGACCCATGATCCCTGGAGTAAACGAGGATCGTCCATTTCTAAACAAATTTGGACATTGGTCCAGATATACCGCCGACGGGCGGGTTGTGCCGATTACGCCTGGCAGATTTCGGTTCATGACCACCGGTACATATTCTTGCAGTTCGTCATCATATTCTCCTACACATGACTCAGACAGTTCGTCATCAGACGAGATCAGTAAGGAGGAGGATTTCGCTAATGAAATAAAAGAGATCACTAAGGAGAAATTCCAACTTGCTATAGATAATAAAAACAACCACAATAATAAAATGCCCTTAATTATTAAAAAAGAACAGGACCATTCGATCCGTAAACACCCTTATTGTATTAAACCCACTGAGGAAACGGGTACCTCAAAACCCCAACTAAAAATAAAATACACTGCCAGAATGTCTGTCGGACCATGTGCACACAAACAATTGGCAGAGAGAACCAAATGGGAAGAAGTTTCTGATAGTTCTGAATGAACGACCTCGCAACCATAAATCTTCCATGCGCTATTTTATTGCTTATGTGTGCTACTCTATCTTGTTATGTAAAATAAGCATATGTAAAATATCAGTATTGTATGGTATTGTATTATTTTGGTTTATTAATAATAAATGCATGGAATGATTATTTGTATTATTACTACTTATTATTATTATTATTACATAATAATGTAGTAACTCGCTATAATTTTTCATAGTGGAATATTATTAGGATTTTAGTAGTTAATTCCTTGTACTAGCTATTATGTATGAACTTAACAGGTAGGTAATACCCTAGAAATAATTATAAAATGCTAATAAGAAGAAAAGGCTTTTATAATAATCGGTTCATATTATTAATATGCTACGATTAACTATTGACAACTCATTTTACCTATAAAATTCTATATGATTAAATTATATCTGTTGTGTTTATTGAAGAAACATGTCTCAAATGTCGGATGCTGAGTTTGAACAACTAGTCGAGAAACGTGTGAATGAAAGAATTGCTGCAACCGAAGCAGCAAAAGCAACAGCCGAAGCAGCAGCCAAAGCAGCAGCCGTAAACACAAATTCACGAAACGGATGCTCATACAAAACTTTTCAAGGATGCAAACCACAGACGTTTAGTGGAACTGAGGGACCAGTCGGTCTAACCCGATGGTTTGAAAAGATGGAGTCCGTTTTCAAAATCAGTAATTGTGCGAATGGAGACAAGTCAAAGTATGCTTCGTGCACGTTGCAAGATGGTGCACTTACTTGGTGGAACAATTATGCTAAAGCAGAAGGAATAGATACGGCATATGATATCTCTTGGGAAGAACTGAAAAAGATGCTAATCGAGGAGTACTGTCCTCGAAACGAGATCAGAAAAATGGAATCGGAGTTACGTAATCTGAAGGTTATCGGCGCGAATCTCAATAACTATGAAAAGCGTTTCATGGAACTAGCCTTGTTGTGTCCCGAATTGGTGCCAAATGAGAAACGGAAGATAGAAATGTATATTGATGGTTTATCGATCAATATAAAAGGAAATGTTACATCGTCCAAACCAAATACGATGCAGGAAGCCATGACAATGGCACACCAACTCATGGACCAGATCACAGAGAGTTCGATTAAGGCACCAATTACCGAAGTCAAGACAACTGAAGGAAAGAGGAAATGGGAAGACTATAAGGGAAAAAGTACTCACCTGAAGAAACAAGAAACTTTTAAAGGTAAACAAGATGGGGCAACTGCAAGTCCAAACTATAAGGGACCTCATCCGTTCTGCAAAAGGTGTTACACACATCATGCAGGATATTGCCAAGTGGTCTGTGATAAGTGCAACAAGAAAGGACATGTGGCGAAAGATTGTTATGCCACCGTTTCTGAAGTAAAGACAAAATTGACCGATGTCAAGAAATGTTATGGATGCGGGAAGTCTGGTCACTTTATAAATCAATGCCCTGATAAGGAGAAGAACAAAGAACCCGCACGTGGGAGGGCATTTAATGTTAGTGCCAGTAAAGCACGTGAGGATCCTAATCTTGTCACGGGTACGTTTACCGTTAATAATCAACTAGCTTCTATTATGTTTGATACGGGTGCTGATAGAAGTTATATGTGTAAAGACTTTAGTTTTAAACTAAAATGTGCATCATTACCTCTAGACGATAAATATACTATTGAATTAGCTAATGGTAAACTGATAAAAGCCGATAAAATTTGCCATGGTTGCGAAATGAATCTCGCTGGTGAAACCTTCAAAATTGATTTGATACCCGTAGAATTAGGAAGTTTTGATGTAATCGTTGGCATGGACTGGATGTCTAAAACAAGAGCGGAAGTTGTTTGCGCTGAGAAAGCAATCCGCATCCCTTGTAAGGATGAAACGTCATTAATGATTTATGGGGAGAAGAACAACTCAAAACTGAACTTTATCAGCGGTATGAAGGCCCAGAAACTTATAAGAAAAGGTTGTTATGCTATTCTGGCACACGTAAAGAAGATCGATACTGAAGAAAGAAGCATTGATGACATGCCGGTTGTAAGAGAATATCCCGGAGTATTTCCAGAAGAATTACCGGGGCTACCTCCACACAGATGTGTAGAATTCCAGATTGATCTCATACCAGGAGCTGCACCTGTAGCCCGATCTCCATATAGACTTGCACCTTCAGAAATGCAAGAATTACAAGACCAGTTGCAAGAATTATCGGACCGTGGATTTATTCGTCCTAGTTTTTCACCTTGGGGTGCTCCTATTCTGTTCGTCAAGAAGAAGGATGGATCTATGAGAATGTGCATAGATTACCGAGAATTAAACAAATTAACGATCAAGAATAGGTACCCATTACCGAGGATTGATGATTTGTTTGATCAATTGCAAGGATCAAGTGTTTATTCTAAGATTGATCTACGCTCCGGATATCATCAGCTGAGAGTAAAGGAAGAAGATGTTCCTAAAACAGCGTTCAGAACCCGTTACGGTCACTATGAATTTTTAGTCATGCCTTTTGGATTGACTAATGCTCCAGCAGTATTCATGGATCTAATGAATCGCATCTGTAGACCATATTTAGACAAATTTGTCATTGTTTTTATCGACGACATATTGATTTACTCGAAGAACAAGGAAGAACATGAGCAACACTTAAGACTGGTACTAGAGATACTCAAGAAAGAAGAATTGTACGCAAAATTTTCGAAGTGTGATTTCTGGTTACAAGAAGTACAATTTTTGGGCCATGTTGTCAGTAAACATGGAATTAAAGTTGACCCCGCCAAGATCGAAGCCATTAGTAAATGGGAAATCCCGAAGACTCCAACACAAATTCGCCAATTCTTAGGTCTTGCTGGTTACTACCGAAGATTCATTCAAGATTTCTCTAGAATCGCCAAACCCTTAACTGCATTGACTCAAAAGGGAAAGAAGTATGATTGGTCCACAGAACAGGAATCCTCATTCCAGTTATTAAAGAAGAAGTTAACGTCTGCACCCATTTTGTCATTACCGGAAGGAAATGATGATTTCGTGATCTATTGTGATGCTTCACGCCAAGGTTTAGGATGTGTATTAATGCAACGCACAAAAGTCATCGCATATGCCTCACGACAACTAAAAATTCATGAAAAGAACTATACGACGCATGATTTAGAACTTGGAGCAGTAGTTTTTGCACTCAAAATATGGAGACACTATCTATATGGCACCAAGTGTATAGTGTACACTGACCATAAGAGTCTTCAGCATATTTTTGATCAAAAACAACTCAATATGAGGCAACGTCGCTGGGTAGAGTTGTTAAACGATTACGATTGTGAAATCCGTTACCACCCCGGAAAGGCTAATGTTGTAGCTGATGCCTTAAGTCGAAAAGAAAGAGTAAAACCTCTTAGGGTTCGAGCTTTGAATATTACAATTCGTACTGATCTCACAAAGCAAATTCAAGCAGCACAGTTAGAAGCTTTAAAAGAAGAAAACGAAAAAGGCGAAATGAGCAAAGGGTTAGAAAAACAACTTGAAGTAAAAGCCGATGGAACCCTGTATTTTGCTGGTAGGATATGGGTACCAAAACATGGTAACCTAAGGCAACTAGTACTGGATGAAGCACACAAAACGAGGTACTCAATTCACCCAGGAAATGGAAAAATGTACCACGATCTCAAGAAGTTTTATTGGTGGCCTAATATGAAAACAGAAATTGCTACTTATGTAAGAAAATGTTTAACGTGTGCAAAGGTCAAAGCTGAGCACCAAAAGCCGTCAGGATTACTGCAACAACCAGAAATTCCGCAGTGGAAATGGGAAAGAATAACCATGGATTTCATTACGAAATTGCCAAGGACTGCAAGTAGTCATGATACTATTTGGGTGATAGTTGATCGTCTAACTAAATCAGCTCACTTCCTACCAATAAAGGAGACAGACAGTATGGAGAAATTAGCACGCCTATATTTGAAGGAAGTAGTTTCCAGGCATGGTGTACCCATCTCTATCATATCTGATCGTGACACCCGATTCACATCACGTTTTTGGCAATCATTACAAAAAGCATTGGGAACTCGATTAGATATGAGCACCGCTTATCACCCACAGACAGATGGTCAAAGTGAAAGAACAATACAAACATTGGAAGACATGTTACGGGCATGCGTGATTGACTTTGGAACCAGTTGGGATCGACACTTACCGTTGGCAGAATTTTCATACAATAACAGCTATCATACGAGCATCAACGCAGCGCCATTTGAAGCACTTTACGGTAGAAAGTGCAGATCTCCTATCTGTTGGAGTGAAGTAGGAGAAAGACAACTTACTGGACCAGAAATTATTCATGAAACCACCGAAAAGATCATTCAAATACAACAGCGATTGAAAACGGCCATGAGTCGCCAAAAGAGTTATGCTGATGTAAGAAGAAAACCGCTAGAATTTCAAGTGGGCGACAAAGTCATGTTGAAAGTGTCACCCTGGAAAGGCGTTGTACGATTCGGTAAACGAGGAAAGCTAAGTCCTAGGTACGTGGGACCCTTTGAAATCACCGAAAGAATTGGAACAGTTGCTTATCGATTAAAGCTACCGCAAGAACTTAGTAGTGTTCACGACACATTTCACGTGTCAAATTTGAAGAAATGTTTAGCTGAAGAGGATGTCATAATTCCTCTTGACGAAATACGAATCAATGATAAACTCCATTTTGTCGAAGAACCTGTTGAAATCATGGACCGTGAGGTCAAACAATTAAAACAAAGCAAAATACCGATAGTTAGAGTTCGTTGGAACGCAAGACGAGGACCCGAGTTTACTTGGGAACGTGAGGATCAAATGAAGCAAAAGTATCCACATTTGTTCACTGATATCGCTCATAAAACAGGTACTACTCAAAATTTCGGGACGAAATTTTCTTTAACGGGGAGGTACTGTGATGACCCGAAAATTTTTGACTTATTTAAACCAATTCTCTATACGATTTATTATTTTAACACGTTAAACAAAGTCTGTTAGATTGAGTCTCAAAATTTTAGAACTGTTACATATATACAATTACCTTTGACTACTCTCGACGATTCATGAACAATTATATGTATGTATATATATATATGTACAAGTAAAAACGACTTTCCTACAGTAAAAATTACTTTGCTACAGTAAAACACTATTTGCTACAGTGAAACCGTATTTTGCTACAGTGCTACAGTGAAAACGAGTTTGTTACAGTGATTTGCTACAGTAAAACACTATTTGCTACAGTGAAACACTATTTGCTACAGTAAAACACTATTTGCTACAGTAAACACTATTTGCTACAGTAAACACTATTTGCTACAGTAACACTATTTGATGTCGACGAACTAGCAAACAGAAACAGAAAAGGCGGCCATGCGATCGCATGGCAAAAACACTGAAAACTCATGCGATCGCATGAGCTACAGTAAATCGAAAAGTAATATAAATACGCAGTTCGTTCGACGAATGTTTTTCACATTTCTCTTAATATTTATATTTATATTATAATTATAATTTTAAATTTAAGTTTAATAATAATAAGGTATATACGAGGGTGTTTTTAATTCGGGTTTCAAACCGCTTTAAGCTAAGGAAATATTAGGTATTATTCGGGGTATTGTTCTTGAATCCAAGGCCAACCATACAGTCATCTACCATCATTACGTCTACGCAATTTGTCTACAATATTGAATCGCAATATTGAACTGTGAGTTATAGTCTCCCTTTTTAAATACTTTAAATATTTTTGGGCTGAGAATACATGCAATTTATTTTAAACGCAATAAGACACAAGTACATACAAAATTCTACACTGAGTTAAACCGAAAATCCCTTAGCTTTGGTAACTAGTAGCTGCCAGTACATAGGATATGGACTGGTGGGCGCGAATAATTGTATATGGATCCATAGGGCTTGACATCCCCGTCCGAGCTAGAGCGCTAGCCTTTTAACGGACGTATGTTATTTGAGTTTAAGACACGTTGGTTTGCGTGTATTAAAACGAATGGGGTAATTATCACTATAGCGTTAAGTTTAGTTACCAGGGTGCTCTGTTACGTAGAATCTATTGATAAACTTTTGATGAAATCTTGTGGTCTATCTTTATATATGTTTATGACTCGAGCAATTAAACCTATAACTCACCAACATTCGTGTTGACTTTTTAGCATGTTTTATTCTCAGGTCCTTAGAATGCTTCCGCTGTGATGTGCTTGTTGCCTGCATGGAGTCTCTCATGCTTTGTACAAAGTTTATTGCATTCAAAATAAAACTGCGTTGTGTAATAAATAACTGGACTGTGATGTCAACCTGTAAATTAAAGACTTATGTATTTCGGGGTTTTGCTTATACCTAAGCACTCGCCCACATGTTTATAACTTTCTATGTTTAGAAAGTCACTTATTTTAATGAATGCAATATTTTATCAAAACGTATCATATAGAGGTCAAAACCTCACTGTGGAATCAATGATTAACGTGCCGCGTCAATAGCGATTTTGACGGGTCGTTACATCGCATTAGGAAATGGTGGACGCTAAACGACATCAACATTTCGAGCATAAATGATGCCTTGGAGGGTAACAACGCCAACATCAACTCACCTCATGGTCTCAAAATATGGTGTGATGACCCAGAAATTTCGACTAAATTTAAACTTAATCTTTGTATGATTAACATTTCCGACACGATAAGCAAAGTCTGTAAAACTGAATCTCAAAATTTTTGAATTACTTTTATATATTTAAATACCCTTCGGTTGTTTTCGATGATTCGCGAACAATTATATGTAAATAGATACATATATACTATAACATGAAAAGGTAACAATGTATTAATTGTTTGATACCGTACATTAAACTTATTGGTTTAAATATCTATTTGAATTTGAATATATATGATAAGTTGAAATATTTATTATTAAAATTTATTTATAAATAACTTCTAATGTGTATTTAAAAACTGATTTATATATATTAAAAAGATATATACATATATATAAAATTTTAAGTTATTTAGTAAACGATAGTAACATTTTCAAATTGCTACAGTACCCAAAATGCTACAGTGTTTTTGAAAATCACTATTTGCTACAGTGAAATTGACTTTGCTACAGTGAATTACTACAGTAAAAATTGACTTTGCTACAGTAACTTTGCTACAGTGGTATATTTTATGGATGATTTAAGACTATATTTTGACAAAGGTACGATTCACGAAACGTAAAGTACAAGTTTTCTCAGCGTACGAAAGGACGTTCGAAAAACCGGAACCGGGACATAAGTCGAGTGACAACGTACGACTTATCGGAACAAAAATTACAAGTCAACTATGCACGTGAATTTAATATAATATATAATTAATTAATTTAAATTATATATATTATATTTATATTTTATTATGTCGACAAATGTTAGGACAAAAACAATGTGAGCTGTCCCTGGTCCTCATGCGAGTCGCATGGCCAGAAGGCCATTTCCATGCGAGTCGCATGACTCCAGATTCCAGGCCAGGTACTATAAATTCAGGTGTTTTGCTCGAATGAAAAATCAAACACACATACACAAATATATATTACTCCGTATAATATTTATTATTATTATTATTATTATTATTATTATTATTATTATTATTATTATTATTATTAAGATTATTATTAATCTTATTAATCTTATTATTAGTATTATTATTTTTGCGATACAAAAATAATAATGTACATAAAATATTACGACGGAGTACTGTCCAAGTAATTTTCAAAACGAGTTTCCGAGCGAGCTAGAGCTAAGGAAAATATGGGTTATTGCCAAGGAAATTATGGGTAATGTTCGGGGGTATTTTTGTGAATCAAACCTCATGTTTATCATCTCCGATGCGTCTACGTGCTTTCCTGCAATATTGTATATCAATATTAAACTGTGAGTTTCATAAGATCCCTTTTACTCTTTACATTTTTGGGCTGAGAATACATGCAAATGCTTTATTAACCAATACACAATATTTATATGTGTGAGTTTCATATGATCCCTTTTACTCAATATATTTTTGGGCTGAGAATACATGCGCAGTTTTATAAACTGTTTTACTAAATGGATACAAATACTAAAACTGATTTTGTGTGAGTTTCATTTGTTCCCTTTTATATATATTTTTGGGACTGAGAATACATGCGCTGTTTTATAAAATGAATACAAAAACTAAAACTGATATGCGTGAGTTTCATTTGCTCCCATTTTAATTGCTTTTGCAATATATATTTTTGGGCTGAGAATACATGCGCAGTTTTATAAACTGTTTTACTAAATGGATACAAATACTAAAACTGATTTTGTGTGAGTTTCATATGATCCCTTTTACTCAATATATTTTTGGGCTGAGAATACATGCGACTGTTTATAAATACTAAAAATACTAAATTTATATGCGTGAGTTTATTGCTCCCTTTTTAATTGCTTTTGTAATCTATATTTTTGGGGTGAGAATACATGCACTTTATTTTAAACACAATGGATACAAGTACATACTAAATTCTACACTGAGTTTGAACCGAAAATCCCTTAGCTTTGGTAACTAGTAACTGCCGGTTATAAGAACTGGTGGGCGCGAGTAGTAGTATATGGATCCATAGGGCTTGATATCCCCGTCCGAGCTAGAGCACTAGCCTTTTAACGGACGTATGCTATTTGAGAAGCGTACACGTTGGTTTGCGTGTATTATTAAGATGATTATACAAAGGGTACAAATTATATATACGTTAAAGTTTAGTTACCAGGGTGCTCAATTTCGTAGAATATTTTGATAAACGTTTCTGGATGAAACAACTGAAATCTTGTGATCCACTTTTATATAATCTATTGATAAACGTTTCTGGATGAAACAACTGAAATCTTGTGATCCACCTTTATATACAGATTATGCGAAACATTAAAACTATGAACTCACCAACCTTTGTGTTGACACTTGTTAGCATGTTTATTCTCAGGTTCCCTAGAAGTCTTCCGCTGTTTGCTTACATGATATACAAGCTATGTGCATGGAGTCTTGCATGCTTTATTCAAGAAAACGTTGCATTCACTAAACCATCATCATGTATCTATTTTGACTGCATTGTCAACGGAAGTATTATTATTGTAAACTGTTATTTACGGTGATTGTCTATATGTAGAAATCATCAGATGTCGAAAACCTTGGAATTAAATATTCATTTATGGTATGCCTTTTCAAAAGAATGCAATGTTTACAAAACGTATCATATAGAGGTCAAATACCTCGCAATGAAATCAATGAATGACGTGTTCGTCCATATGGATTTGGAGCGATCGTCACATATGGTAAGCTATCTCCTGGTTAACAGGATACACCTTATGGAAAAATAGAAACGAATGTGTTTTGGGGAAAAATAAGTCAACCGGTGCTTCAATGCTAAATGATATTCAATCTAAAAGCTTCGAGTGGATATCATGTCGTTGGAAAAAAGGAAGTCTCGAGTGGCAAACTCGGCTCACTAATCCGTTACTTTATGATGTTCATCCCCCTCATAAAACGGGCATCGGTTAGTACTATAGAAAAGTCTCAATCCATGTCTCACTGACTGCTACTTACTCTGCTACTTTTAGCACGAGACTCTCATCTCAATTGGGCTGGGAAAAAATCTAAATGGGCTAGTGGAGGGTTGCTTTGTCACTATTCTCGGTACTGTAGTCCTCGCTCCCCGACTTGAGTTTTCAAGTTGTTTCTTTATCTTCGTCCATTGAGATGTTTGTGTTTAGCTAGCTTAAGCATTTTGTGTATCGGTAGAATATATAAGCTTTGTAATTATGATAATTTTTAATAAAATTTGTTTGCATTTTTTAAAAAAAAGTTATTTTCTTATTTGTTTTTGCCTATACATAAAACCCTATATAACCATAACTGTGTGCACGAAAAATATAGTGAAAATTCTCTGATTTGTGTCCGTTGAGTAAAAACTTCTCCGCGTTTTGGAGTTGGTATATGACCACGTTAAATCTCGTGTCGTATTTATGCTTTTATTTATCGTTCTTGCTTTAGATTAATCGTTTGTCGTTCGTGTGTTAGTGTTTATGATCAATCACTTGTCTTATTGAGTCCTACAATTCATAACGCCTACTAGCCTTTATCCCTTTTTTCTCCACCAACAATCATGGAGTATAGAATTTTACTGCAAACAAAATTCTTTTATGCGTTATAATATACAAAAGTCCAGTTTCTGCTCAATCAAATATGAAAAAGTCATCCTTCTTTAATCCAATATTATGCAAATCCCATTTTATATAAAAATAACTACAAGATAATTATATGAAAGCTCATTGTTGTTGCTTTTGGTAGACTTCTTTCATGTCCACATTGTATCCTCATTGTCATTAATCATTATATATATATATATATATATATATATATATATATATATATATATATATATATATATATATATATATATATATATATATATATATATATATATATATATATATATATAGTAGAGTGATCAAATGAGAACCAAACTTGGCTGGAGAACTCTGAGAAGCAGGAATTCGAACAAAAAAATGGACGCGGGCGAACAAAAATTTGACGGTGGGCGAACAAAAAATCAACTAGTCGAACTAATTTGAATGCTTTGTTTGCTTGATCTACGTGTTATGTAGAACATGCTATTTAACACATGTTCTACATCAAATTCGAACAAAAAAGCTGGCGGCCGAACAAAAATGGGAAATTCGAGCAAATTTGAGAAATTCGAACATTTTTACGTTCTACATTTTTGTAGAACATGTTGCAATTCGAACAAAAATTGGGAAATTCGAACAAAAATATGTAGAACATGCATCTAAATTCTTGTTCGACTCACGTTTTTTTGTTCGGCCGCGTGATTTTTTGTTAGAATTCCCTTGTTTTTGTTCGCCCGCCAAGTTTTTTGTTCGAATTTCCTTGTTTTTGTTCGCCCGCCAGTTCTCACAACAGTGGAGTTCTCACTGGATCCTCTCCGTATATATATATATATATATATATATATATATATATATATATATATATATATATATATATATATGATATTTTTTCCTTTAGCGTTCTGTGGAACGATATCCTAATGTTCAATTTTTTTTTTTTTTTTTTTTTCACACAGTTATTATGCGTTATTTAGTAATTGTATGATAGCCGTCACAAAAACCTCAATAATTGGGACCTTAAATCATTGTAAGAGGTCTCACGTTCAAATCTTGTGGCTAGGAAAGGGTTTGAAAACGGTCACGGATTAATCCGTTTAGACTGCATACACCAGAATAAAAATACTCACCCTTTCGGGTAACCCGAACATGAAATACCTTATCGCTTTTACTATTATAATAATAATCTTATGATATATATAACTTTAATTTAATGCAAGTTGATTACAGCCGTTTTAGCTTCCTTTTTCGTACTAGTTGAACGACACTTCAAAACTGTTTTTTACTGGCTCTTTTTTAAAAGGTTATAATTTGCGAAAACGGGTTGCACCATATAACATCAATTGATTTTTAACTTGATTGATAATGACTCTTGATGATGGATTTTAACATCAAGAAAAATATCTAAACTTTTCAAGTGTTCTTAATATCGACTTGTCCTTAAGAGGATAAGAACTGACATGAAATTTAGACGTAATTGACCTACCTTCATTCATCAACCTTACGTTGGACGGCGCTATGCCATATGGCAGGCTGCTATTGGTCTTAGTTTTGCACTATTTGTCTTGCTTGGGATCCATTTGATTAAGAAATGTTGACAATGAGGTGAATTTGGTATACACTTTTAAGGGTCATTATTATTCCACCAAATCTTATATATTCGTCAAATTATGGATTAGAAGAATTTCAAATATGGCGATTTGATGTAAATTCTGACTTTTCTTGCTTAATTAATCTAAAGAATTGCATACCTAAATATTACAGGTGAGAAGTGAGAATTCACATTCTTGGCCACACCAATGCTTTCAAAGCTATGCTAGCCTGGCATCTTCATAGTACTCCATTGTTACTGACATACTTGTACTCCAAAACATATTTAATTTCTTTTGTTACATTTACAAATAAGTTCTGCATCAGCATTCATGAGGAACATCAGTAAAATGAAGGAATGATATATTCTTTATAAGTTTTATTTATAGTTTTCTGTTTAATTGTCTAAGGCTCGATCTTCTTATTGTTTTCTGTTTATATGATCAGATTCTATACATTCGGGTTTGTATCTATAACATTTGAGTAATGTTGACTGAATTTTTGATATTGTGTGTGTTAAGTACGAAACCTAATCATCACAAAATAGCCTATAAACAGTCTAAGGGTTAAAGTCATAAATAGGTCATATACTTTCATTTTTGTCTCAATGTAGGCTATATACCCCAAAAAATACCAATGTAGGTAATATACTCTTAAAAGTTGTATCGATTTACACAAATTTGACAAGTTACCTACTGAACCGGTAAAGTTACTTATTTAATATTTTTTGCATTTTATATGGCTACAAATAGGTCATATACTTTCAGTTTTGTTCCGATATAGGCTATATACTTCCAGTTTTGTTCCGATGTTGGCTATATACTTTCAGTTTTGTACGATGTATCACCAACGTCATTCTCGACGTAGGATGTCATGTCATCGTTTAGTTGTTTATCCGGTTAACAAGTTTTGTCCGTTTATATTAGTACACTTTATGAAAGTATATAGCCTGCATTGGTATTTTTTTGGGTATATAGCCTACATTGACACAAAAATGAAAGTATATGGACTATTTATGACTTTAACCCACAGCCTAATGGTTGGTGTTTAGATTTTCTTACAAGAGTTCTAAGGATCAACCTATACTAGTAGCACATCATCTTTTGGTTTTGGTGGCCTGGGAAAGGGTCGGAAGCCATCACGGAATAACTCTATTATGTCGTGTGTATTTGATTAAAAATACTTTCTTCCTGTTATCCGTTTATTTTAAAGTATGAACTCTATTATGTACATAGATCCATATTTAATATAAGTATAACCTAGTGTTTGGTGCCTCGATATTCTCACAAGAGTTCTCAAATTTAACCTTCACTAGAAGCACATCAAATTTGATGCTGTATTCTCGAGATTTATTCAGGATGGAAAGGAGAGGAGATTGATAGATCAAAAAATAACAGCGATTCTCGAGTTTTAAATTTTAGTGAAAATGAGAGGAGCGGAGATGATTAGGAAGGATACTACCTTTAGATTTTGTCACCAAAACTCTCCGCCCATATTTGGACAGATTGGAAAGGATAGTAAGACACTATCATTCCTCTTTCTTCTCCACTCTTTGTAACATCCCGCATTTTTTCGTTAATTCATTTTAACGCCGTCTTTTTTTTATAGATAATATCTTTCATTATCTAAATTCGTATCATTCGTTAATTAGCGTTTTCAATATTTTCGTTATTTAATTATAACATCTCTCGTTTACTCTAGCATTTTTAAAATAATTCGTTTGGTTAATTCACTCGCCCGTTTTAAACTCGAGGGACCATTTGTGCCAAATGACCAAACTTGACCAAGAGAGTCAACTAGTGAATCACCTCCCCACCACTCATTCATTTCATCAGCCACCACCATCTTCATACTTCCATTTTTACTCTCAAACACCCAACTCACTAAATCATAATCTAAATCATTTGAAGGAAGCTTACAACAAAACGAATTGTACTTTTGAAATCCTCTCTTCATCCTCTTCAATTTGGTACCAATTTCACTACTTGGGGTACGGTTTCTAAAAACTCTAATTTTTCTCTAATTCGTTTTATGGACTTGAAATGGTGTTAGTTAGTGTCTATGGCTCAAGTCTAACATGAATATGTGATTTGTTTACTCGATTTTGTTGTTTTGAGTAACTAGCATGAACACTTGAAATGTGTTTGTTTAATCCTTGATTTTGGTTGGTTAAATGTTGTTTAAATATTAAAGTTCATGTATTAAATGTGTTACTAGCATCATTAGCTTCGATTTAATGTGTAGGTTGACTTGGAAAAACATCACTAACATGATTATTGATTTTTGTGATTATTGGTTAGGGTTTGATAGCTTTTAACATGAACTTTTGATGCTTTGAATGCTATGAAACGTTGTTAGTAAGTGTTTAGTTGCATTGTATGCGTAATTACCTTCGAAAAGGCATATTGTATGTGTAAAATGGGTTCCCGAATCATGAAATGCGTTTTACGAACTTGAAACTTGAATGATGAACTTTTAACGATTATTCTACGAGGTTTTTGTTGTTGTAAATGATTAACTTGATTGATGATATGTGTTTAATTGTATTCCTTGTCAAAATACCTTTCCAACGATATAAGATACGTGTTTTGAGTGTTTACGGTTCATAAATTGTGTTTGAATGAAGTTTGGTTCGAGTTGAACACTTGAAAACAACCCAAAATTTCTGTCAGGCATACGGAGCGGCGCGCTGATTCCTGACTGGAGCGCCCTTGAAACAGAGCGGCGCGCCACGAATCTAAGCTGCGCGCCATTTGCCTGTTGTCCAAAAAGTCTCATTTACATTTAATTTTAACTATGCTACGCACCTCCGATTAACATGAAACTTGGCCAACATGCTTATATATGATTTCTCATCATGGAAAAATTATCGGATACCCGACCCGACCCCGTTGACTTTGACTTTGACCAAGTTTGACTTTTAGTCAAACTTAACCAAACACTTATGCAATCGTTCTAACGTGCTTTTATACTTGTATATTGCATGAAACTTGACAACGTAATTCACATGCTATATAATTGAGTCGTAACGAGCCATAGGACTAATTGAACAACTTTGACCAACCGTGTTTACCGTTATTGATACAACCTATTTGTTTAGGTCAAGACTAGCATTTGTTCTTGCACACGTTAACCTTGTGAAGTATATTTATTCTCGTGCACTCAAGGTGAGATCATAGTCCCATCTTTTCAACAACTTTTACTCTTTCAAATCATGGGATGAGAAACATATACATTTTATACTACTTACTTTTATGCTTTGACACAAGTATGAAAACAAACATTCCACGTGCGAGTTAGAACAGAAATCCTCAATTCGATTATCATTAGTTACACTTACCGGGTGTAAGCGAGAACTTATGTTGTGTGGCCATACGGGTTTAAAAAACCTTCATTCGGACGGTTCGCTACCGTTATGCGGATGAAATATATTTTTGAGAAACAGTGTAGGTTCTAACACTATGTGTATGGGGTTAAAGAAACGTTAAGCCTTGATAATTGTGTGCTCGCGAATAACAACTTTTGGAATGCAAACGATTTGGATAATCAACTTTATGGAAATACATAATCTTGTGGTTCAAAAACAACGTTTACAAATACACCTATGATTTCACCAACGTTTTTCAATGACAATTTTCTATATGTTTCTCAGTTTCATACTTGGCTACTTGATACTTGCTTATGCATACTTTGATCACTTGCTTGGGGTCAAGCATACATGCATACGCTAGTGATAGCACCTTTGGATTCAACTTAAAGCATACATGCTTATGCTATTTATAGCAAACCGTGATTTTTAACTTATATTATGTCGCAAGTCATTTCATTTATACTTTATAACTTTTGTAAACTTAAACTTATTGTCGAACCGTTTGGCAACTTAAAACTTTGCAAGTCATGTACGTTTTAAATGAATGCGACATAATTTTGGTCAAACGCGTCTCATTTAGGGACTATGACCACGCAACGGGACCTAAGTTAACGGCACCGTCAATGACGATTTTGTCGGGTTGTTACAGATGGTATCAGAGCTGATTTAACCTTAGTCGTAAAGGTAGTCACGCGTCCGGCTGCCACGCCGGGCACCCTGAACGGACTATGCTTTTTGGCGGGTTAATTGTAGAGGGGGTTCTCACAGTGTTACCTGTGACGAAGCATTGGTTCTTACCCCTTGCGGTCCCTTTGTAGGAGGGTTGGCAGTTTGGCAGAAATGCGAGCCGTAAAATCAGTGTCTGAGGTACGCTCAGTGGTCACCAAGCGGTTAGCTGGAAAGGAACTGGGTGAGACGTGGTCCCCATCTGTCGTTACAGATGGTATCAGAGCATTGGTTGTAGGGAACTAGGATGTGCATTAGTGTGTCTGACAGAGTCATTAGGACGCATTAGTGAATCTAGACTACAACTGGATAGTTAACCATTGCATTCCGACTTACATGTGCTATAGATAGCACTTACTTGACTACTTGTGTATTCATACTTGAATCATTCTTAGGCGAACTTCTTAATGGTACTAAATTTTCATCATACGAACTCGTACTCTGCCACTTTCTGATAACACACGTAAATTCAAGATTCATACACGTGAGGATGACGAAGACTTCATTAGTTATAGTAGTTCGGGAATTCTATCTCCTCGATTGTTATTCGCCACCGTCTCAGCTTACTATCCACGAGCGCTGTAAAGTTTCCACCACCATGGCAATCACTAACCACTGTCGATGTTACACCAGTAACTTTCACTATCTCCCACTTCTTGTTGCTACTATCACTACTCTAGATGAGTATCATCATCACCGCTTATCACTACGGTCGCATACTATTCGTTATCACGATTCGTTACTCTTGTCGTACTCAAAGACATTATTGTTTGATTTGAACCGCATTGACGTGAACAACCAGTTATACACTTCCCTCGAGAAACGCATCTTCAGAGTTGCACTAATTCTTTCGATTTAATACGATTCACGTTAGAGATGCCATTATATTTTGTTCATTTTAAATCTTCACGATTACACGAACTTGATTCTATGGAGTGATGTGGGAATGGAGGTATGAGTTAGCATAATATAACGACACTCGATCAACGTAGTTATATTATGGTAAGTCATACCAAAGTTCTAATGACTCGTGATGGTGATTGGACTCGATCAACCTAATCACCATCATGTGCCATGTACATGATTTTATTTTTCCTTGTTGGCATCCGAAAACTTCGAGAATATTGATAACAACCATACCAGGGACACATCTTGATATTACCAAATCCTATTTATGCTTCTGAATGAATGACCAATTCTTTCAACTTCAAAACATATGTTACACGTGTATACTATCTCGTCTTCGCACACTTTTATCGACGGACTACGAAACGCTTGATATACTCACATCGAGGTGGAAACTTCTCTCGCATTACACTCATACTTCCGTGTAAGGAAAACCTTTATCTAAATTCTCAATGGAGAGAGAGACTCTTCATGTTATACTAGTATTCGCCACGAGGGTGAATAGTCCTAACAAACGTTTTTTTTTTAGTAACAAATAAGAAACTTGTTCCAACAAACGTTCTTCAGAAACCAACAAGATGGGAAAAAGTTGTACAACTATACATTATAGGAATTCTATCTCGACACGGTGTGCCTTTGTCATTTGTTTCGGATCGAGATGCTCGTTTCACTTCTAGATTTCGGAGTGCCTTATAAGAAGCCTTGCGAACACGTTTAAACATGAGTACCGCGTATCATCAATACACCGACGGACCAAGCAAACATATGATTCAAACCTTGGAAAACATATCACGAACTTGTATTGTTGCCTTTAATTGATCTCCTCTTACAACGATAGTTATCATTCGAGTATTAACACCGCACCTTTTTGAAACTTTATATAGCCAAAAATGTCGTTCTCCTATTCGTTGGACCGAAGTAGGTGACAAGTAAACCATCGGACCCGAACTCATTCATGAAATAACCGTTAAGATCGTTCAAATCCAAGAAAGACCCAAGACGGCCCGTAATCGCCACTATGCCGATGTTAGACGTAAGCCTCTCGAATTCCTAGTGGGTGACCGTGTAATATTAAAAGTTGCACCTTAGAAAGGTGTAATCCATTTCGGGAAACGTAGAACGCTAAATTCGCGACATTTGAATCCTTTTAAAATCTTGGGGCGTACCCATTGCTTAAACAAATTCCGTTCATCCTACATTCTGTGTATCAAACTTAAAGACGTGTCTTACGAAACAAGAATTTGTTATCCTTTTCGAAGAGCTTACTATCGACGACAACCATCACTTCCTAGTAGAACTATGAATCGTGAAACCAAACTTTAAAACAACGTAAAATCCCGACCGTCAAAGTTCGTTGGAATGCCCAAGGAAGTACCTTCACCCATTCGTAGAATTGGCAACGCAAGATTTCGTGGAATCAACAACGACTACTACTTCCAACTAAATTTCGGGACGAAATTTCTTTTAAGGTGTAGGTAATGTAACATCCCGCATTTTTTCGTTAATTCATTTTAACGCCGTCTTTTTTTTAGATAATATCTTTCATTATCTAAATTCGTATCATCCGTTAATTAGCGTTTTCAATATTTTCTTTATTTAATTATAACATCTCTCGTTTACTCTAGCGTTTTTAAAATAATTCGTTTGGTTAATTCGCCCGTTTTAAACTCGAGGGACCATTTGTGCCAAATGACCAAACTTGACCAAGAGAGTCAACTAGTCAATCACCTCCCCACCACTCATTCATTTCATCACCCACCACCATCTTCATACTTCCATTTTTACTCTTAAACACTTAACTCACTAAATCATCATCTAAATCATTTGAAGGAAGCTTACAACAAAACAAATTGTACTTTTGGAATCCTCTCTTCATCCTCTTCAATTTGGTACCAATTTCACTACTTGGGGTAAAGTTTCTAAAAACTCTAATTTTTCTCTAATTCGTTTTATGGACTTGAAATGGTGATAGTTAGTGTCTATGGCTCAAGTCTAACATGAATATGTGATTTGTTTGCTCGATTTTGTTGTTTTGAGTAACTAGCATGAACACTTGAAATGGGTTTGCTTAATCCTTGATTTTGGTTGGTTAAATGTTGTTTAAATGTTAAAGTTCATGTATTAAATGTGTTACTAGCATCATTAGCTTCGATTTGATGTGTAGGTTGACTTGGAAAAACATCACCAACATGATTATTGATTTTGTGATTCTTGGTTAGGGTTTGATAGCTTTTAACATGAACTTTTGATGCTTTGAATGCTATTAAAAGTTGTTAGTAAGTGTTTAGTTGCATTGTATGCATAATTACCTTCGAAACGGCATATTGTATGTGTAAATTGGGTTCCCGAATCATGAAATGCGTTTTACGAACTTGAAACTTGAATGATGAACTTTTAACGATCATTTGGCGAGGTTTTTGTTGTTGTAAATGATTAACTTGATTGATGATATGTATTTAGTTGTATTTCTTGTCAAAATACCTTTCCAACGATATAAGATACGTGTTTTGAGTGTTTACGGTTCATAAATTATGTTTGAATGAAGTTTGGTTCGAGTTGAACACTTGAAAACAGCCCAAAATTTCCGTCAGGCATACGGAGCGGCGCGCCGATTCTTGAGCGGAGCGCTAAATGCCTACAAATTGGTGCCGAGGCTTTGCCTTGAAACGGAGCGGCGCGCCATGAATCTGAGCGGCGCGCCATTTGCCTGTTGTCCAAAAAGTCTCATTTACGTTTAATTTTAACTATGCTACGCACCTCCGATTAACATGAAACTTGACCAACATGCTTATATATGATTTCTCATCATGGAAAAATTGTCGGATACCCGAACGAACCCGTTGACTTTGACTTTGACCAAGTTTGACTTTCAGTCAAACTTAACCAAACACTTATGCAATCGTTCTAACGTGCTTTTATGCTTGTATCTTGCATGAAACTTGACAACGTTATTCACATGCTATATAATTGAGTCGTAACGAGCCATTGGACTAATTGAACAACTTTGACCAACCGTATTTACCGTTATTGATACAACCTATTTGTTTAGGTCAAGACTAGCATTTGTTCTTGCACACGTTAACCTTGTGAAGTATATTTATTCTCGTGCACTCAAGGTGAGATCATAGTCCCATCTTTTCAACAACTTTTACTCTTTAAAATCATGGGATGAGAAACATATACATTTTATACTACTTACTTTTATGCTTTGAACACAAGTACGAAAACAAACATTCCACGTACGAGTTAGAACAGAAATCCTTAATTCGATTATCATTAGTTACACTTGCCGGGTGTAAGTGAGAACTTATGTTGTGTGGCCATACGGGTTTGAAAAACCCTCATTCGGACGGTTCGCTACCGTTATGCAGATGAAATATATTTTTGAGAAACAGTGTAGGTTCTAACACTGTGTGTATGGGGTAAAAGAAACGTTAAGCCTTGATAATTGGGTGCTCGCGAATAACAACTTTTGGAATGCAAACGATTTGGATAATCAACTTTATGGAATTACAAAATCTTGTGGTTCAAAAACAACGTTTACAAATACACCTATGATTTCACCAACGTTTTTTGTTGACAGTTTTTTATATGTTTCTCAGGTTCATACTTGGCTACTTGATACTTGCTTCCGCATACTTTGATCACTTGCTTGGGGTCAAGCATACATGCATACGCTAGTGATAGCACCTTTGGATTCAACTTAAAGCATACATGCTTACGCTATTTATAACAAACCGTGATTTTCAACTTATATTATGTCGCAAGTCATTTCATTTATACTTTATAACTTTTGTAAACTTAAACTTATTGTCGAACCGTTTGGCAACTTAAAACTTTGCAAGTCATGTACGTTTCAAATGAATGCGACATAATTTTGGTCAAACGCGTCTCATTTAGGGACTATGACCACGCAACGGGACCTAAGTTAACGGCGCCATCAATGACGATTTTTTCGGGTCGTTACACTCTTTTCCGCTAAAAGAAATACTCAAGAATACAAACTGAGTGACATGGGAAAGTATTGAAAGCGATCACAAAATAATCTAATTATATTTAACCTTCACTAAAAGCACATCAACTTTGAGTGGCATGAGAAAGTATCGAAAACGGTCACAAAATAACCCAATTATGTCAAAAGTATATTTGATTCCGAATTTTAAAATGTTATTTTATGCTTTTTGAATCTAGTTTTCATAATCTGAGTTTGAACAATTACACTAGTTTGAAATTTATTCAATTGTATCTTTTCCAGAGTTATTTTTTGGTATTACTAGCATTGGAGTTGAGGTGAACTATGCACGAATCGCTAACAATCTTCCGTCTCCATCACAAGTATCCGACCTCCTTAAATCGTTAAACATTTATAGAGTAAAAATTTATGATGTCAATCCTAAAGTATTAGAATCATTTGCAGAACCAATGTCGAATTCATCATTGGTTTAGGTATTGAAAACCTTCAAAAAAATGGAAGCTCCTCAACAAGCGCAAACATGGATTCAACAAAACAACTATATATTTCACAAACAAAGATCATTTACATCAACGTTGGAAATGAGGTTTTAGGTGGGGGAGATACTCAATTAGCATCTTATCTATTACTCGCAATGCTAGAACTATGTATAACGCTTTAGTAAACCTCGGACTAAACAAACAAGTGTACATAACTACAGTTCATTCGTTAAAATTTTTTGCTAATTTGTCCCCTCCTTCACAAGGTCCGTTTCAAGAAAGTATGGTGCAATATATAAAACCAATACTTGGCTTTCATGCTCAAGTTGACTCGCAATTTTTCATCAACGCGTATCCTTATTTTGCTTACAAAAGTGATCCGAATAACGTTCCTTTAGTATACGTACTTTTTGAACCTAACAATGGTTCGATTGACCCAAATATGAATTTAAAGTATGATAATATGTTGTATGCACAAATTGGTGTGGTTTATGTTGTTATTAAAACATTGGGTCATACAGATGTAGAAGTTAAAATTTCTGAAACGGGTTGGTCTTCAAAAGGGGATAAAAATGTAGCAGGAGCAACTGTAACAACCCATCCCACATCAGCTACATATTGAAAGTATTGGTTCCTTATATGTGGATGATTCCCTATATCCTACTGATGAAGAAGGCGATTACGATTCCTCTGATTTCAATGAGGAGGAATTCATGTCTAAAAAAAGAAACCATAAAGATGATGATTCCGATCATCCAGATAATTCTCAGGCGAACGGGGGTGAAGATTTTCCGGTTGTGGAAGATGTAGGGTCTGGATGCCAAGGGTTTGAGGTCAACTTCGATATGAGTGATGAAAAGGTGGCTGATACGGCGGTTGAAAGTGGTGAAATATCAAATTCCAAAAAATCTGTTAGGGTTCCAAGATCACCCAATAATGAGCCTTGTGGGTCCCAGCCTCAAAAAATGAGCGATACGGGTGATGTAGTTATTGAAAAGTCGTGTGGGGATAAGGGCCTGGAGGGAAATGGTGGGCCGACTCCTAATGCTAATAAGCCCAATTGCGATGATGGGCCTGTTGACAATGAAGTGGGATCCAAATGTAAGATTGGGCACAATCATTCTAAAGTTTGCCCAAGTGATGTGGAGGAGATGTGTATTGATTCTGAATCGAGCCATTCATCAGATCAATTCAATAAAAATAAAGATTCGGAACTCGATGATATTGAGGAGTCTGATACTCGTAAATCAAAAAGGAAGAAAAATAGGAGATTTACAAAACCAAAATCCAAATCCAAAATAAAACCTAATTCTGGAACCTCTGGGCAAAATCACTCTAACTCCTCTGAGATCTCCTTCTGTAACAATTGTTATTGGAGAGCAATTGGAAATTGTAAAGCTTCATCAAGAATTATGAGGATGAAAAGTATGGCTAGAAGAGGAATTAATTTAGATGACACCCACAAGTGTAAATCATGTTGCTCTAGGCCTAGGAAAAATGGGAAAGGTTCGAAAGCTGGGCAATCTATGGAAGGCAATCGACCTATCATTAGTGATAAGGCTAAAAAGGAACATATATTTCATAGCAATATCCCTTCTAAATAATAGGTTTTCATATGTACTTGTATTATATTTTCATTGTAATTGTTTAAACAAATAAGTGCGAAGACAAAAGGCGAAAACGAAGATTTGAAGACACAAACGTCCAAAAAGCTCAAATGTACAAGATACAATTCAAAAGGTTCAATTTATTGATGAGAAACGTCTAAAAATGACAAGAGTACAAGTTACAAAACGCAAAGTACAAGATATTAAATTATACGAAAGGACGTTCGAAAATCCGGAACCGGTACCCGAGCCAACTATCAACGCTCGACGCAACGGAGTTGAAAGTACAAGTCAACTATGCACAAGAATATAATATAATATTTAAATAATTCATAATAAGAATAATAATAAATAATAAAAAGTTGTTAATTGAGCATAGTTAAGGGGTCATAAGTGAAAATTTCAATTCAATATTTGCCTATAAAAGGCAATTCATTTGATCGATTTATGTACACCTTTTCTTCTTTCTTTCTCTTTACATGTAATATATATTTATAATTTTAATTTTAATTTTAGTTTAAGTTTAATAATAATTGGGTTATTGTAAGGAATGTTTTACGGGTTTTAAAGTCAAAACTCTGTCCGTGTAACGCTACACGATTAATAATCACTGTAAGTTATGTTCTTCCTTTTTAAATTAATGTCTCGTAACTAAGTTATTATTATGCTTATTTAAGCCGAAGTAATCGTGATGTTTGACTAAATATTAAGACGGGGTTATTGGATTTTGTACCATAATTAAGGTTTGGGCAAAAGATCGACACTTGTGGAAATTGGACTATTGACTATTAATAGATGGGGGGTATTGTCTAATTGAGTGACAACTCATTGGAGTCTGTCGAACCTATCTTCAAATTAATTATTCTAATAATTAATAATGATTATGGTTGACCTATTTAGTGACGTTCATATGGAATCTATTATAATCATTTAATTAATTATTCGGGTTGGGTAATTGATTATTCAAACTGATCAAGTGGTTAAATTAATATTCATATCTAATCAAAACAGGGGTAGATTACATACAGTGATAACTGGTGTAATTGTTGACAGAAGTGATAACTGCGTCACAGTTTAAATCCTTAATTAGTTGGAATATTTGACTTCGGGTATAAGGGTAATTTGACGAGGACACTCGTACTTTATATTTATGACCGATGGACTATTATGGATAAAAACCAGATAGGTATCAAATAAACCATGACAAAGGACAATTAACCCGAGTAACAATTAATTAAAATCAAAACGTTAAACATCATGATTACGGAAGTTTAAATAAGCATAATCCTTTTATTTCATATTCTATCGCAATTTTATTTATTGTTATTTTATTTATCGTCATTTATATATTTTACGCACTTTAATTATTGTCATTTATCTTTACGCTTAAAAATATAAAATCGACAAACCGGTCATTAAACGGTAAAAAACCCCCTTTTATAATAATATTACTACTTATATATATATATATATATATATATATATATATATATATATATATATATATATATATATATATATATATATATATATATATATATATATATATATATATATATATATATATATTTATATAAATATAGTTTTATAAAAATATAGTACGTAATCACTAGCTCCCTGTGGAACGAACCGGACTTACTAAAAACTACACTACTCTACGATTAGGTACACTGCCGATAATGTTGTAGCAAGGTTTAGGTATATCACATCCGTAAATTAATAAAACTTGTGTCATATTTTGTAGTATTTTGTATTAAAAATAATACTATTTCGTACCCTCACGCTACATCATCAAGTTTTTGGCGCCGCTGCCGGGGAGCGCTAAAGCACTATATTTTTAATTTATATCTGTAAAAATATAGTTATAAAAAAAGTAATTTGGGGACACTTTTTGTGTTTTCACGGGGTATTTAAGTTTTTTTTTAGTTTTTGATTGATTAAAGATATATTAATTTAAATATAATAATTTAATAAATATAATAATATAATAATATTGAAATAAAATATAATAATATAATAATATTTTAGAATCAAATTTGATACGTAAAAGTTTTAAAAGTTTTAAAAAGTCGTATTTATTAAATATTTCAGGGGTATATTATGTAACTTATAATTAATAATTTCTATAATATCGCTTTCATGTGAATAGTAAATTAATTAATTTCTTTCATTTTAAAAATTTTAAAAAGTCGTATTTATTAAACATTTCAGGGGTATATTATGTAACTTGCAATTAATAATTTCTATCATGTCGCTTTCATGTGAATAGTAAATTAATTAATTTCTTTTCATTTACTATTCATGAATAGTAAAAAAAATTGTGCAAAAAAAATCATTTTTTTTAAAGAAAAAAATTCGTTTTAAAAAAAAAATTGTAAAAAAATCGTTTTTTTTAAAGAAATTTTTTTTAAAAAAAAAGTTTTAAAAAAATATATATATATAAAAAAAATTTTAAAAAAAAATTTTAAATCCTTAAAAAACGAAATATAAAAAAAATTAAAAAAAAAGTTTTTTTTATTACCTTTAGATTTTTAGACTCTAGTTACAATTTTTAGTATTAAGTTTAGTTTTGCCATAGTTACTTTTATTTCTAGAATTTTTAGGTTTGCCGTAAAATCCCTTAAGTGCTTATTCCTTAGACTAAGATTTATGTGCTTTAGAATTTTGCGACGCCGTTTTTCGCGCTACTTTCTTATTTTTATTTTTCGACGCCTATTTTTCGACATTTTATTTTTCGACCTTTTTCGACGCGTTTTTTTTTTCTTTCTTATTTCTCGCTATTCTAGTTTTAGGATAAGATTTTTATTCTACTTCTTATCTAAATTTCTTAAAATTACGAAAATTTATTTTAAGTGGTTAAATTGATAGACATCAAAATTTTCTGGTTCGTAGTAATAGTTGGATTTGTACGTGGACCGGGTTATTGGAGCCAAACAGTACTCAATTATATTGAGACCAAACGAATCCTGCCCCTCTGCTGCATCTTTTGGCTATTCGAAATGTGGGCAAAATCAGAAAAGTCTATTAATTGGATAACTTATATAATTTTTCTTTCCTTTTAAAACTAATAGGATATTCAGTGAATGCACCGAGTAAAACGTTCACCACCTTTCATACGTTCACCACCTATAACTCGATCAAGACATCTAGCCAATATTGTCGCCGTTGATTTTTCTTTAGAATCATCATCTAGTGGACCAAGAACTCCAACTCAAATTTTCGATAATCCATCTTTTGAACCCGACCTCACAATTGAGAATCCGGAGAATATTCAGGGACAATTCCAAGATCCAGAACCACTAATCATTCCTCCTGAACCACAAACCATTAAATCATAATCTTCTAGTGATTCGTATTCAACAAATTCAATTATGGAAAATCTGGAACCTCTAAGTATGGAAGACCGAATGAGAGCCACACGCACGGGCCAAGGTCACGCCATTATTAAGCCAGACATTAATGCGCCAAATTATGAAATCAAAGGATAAATCCTACACATGGTAACTAATCAGTGCCAATATAGTGGTGCGCCGAAGGAAGATCCAAACGAACATCTTCGTACGTTTAATAGGATCTGTACACTATTCAAAATCCGAGAAGTTGAGGATGAACAGATCTATCTCATGTTGTTTCCCTGGACTTTAAAGGGAGAAGCCAAAGATTGGTTAGAATCGTTACCTGAAGGGGCGATTGACACATGGGATGTTTTAGTTGAGAAATTTCTTAAAAGATTCTTTTCGGCATCTAAAGCCGTGAGACTTCAAGGAGAAATTGTTACGTTCACACAAAAGTCAAATGAAACTCTATATGAGGCGTGGACAAGATTTGGAAAGTTGTTGAGAGGATGTCCTCAACACGGTTTAGACACTTATCAAATAGTACAAATATTCTACCAAGGTGTCAACGTTGCTACACGAAAAGACATCGACATAACAGCTGGTGGTTCCATTATGAAGAAAACCGCAACTGAAGCTTACAAAATTATTGATAACACAGCCTCCCACTCTCATGAGTGGCACCAAGAGAAAGATATATATCGTTCATCTAAAGCGGCTAGAGCCGATTCTAGCCATAACTTTGATTCCGTTTCCGCAAAATTAGATGCTTTCGAGAGACGAATGGAAAAGATGAATAAAGATATTCACGCAATACGAATCAGTTGTGAGCAATGCGATGGACCACACTTAATGAAAGACTGTCACATTGAACAAACGATGGAACAACGTGAGAATGTTGTCTACATGAACCAAAGGCTGGAAAATAGTTATCAGAATAATTATCAACCGCCAAGGCCAAACTTCAATCGAAATCAAAACATTCTTTACAATCCAAAAGGACCCGACAATAACTCGTATAACCAACCAACTCAAAACAACACTTTCAATCAACAAAGACCTGGCTTGTATAAACCACCACAACAAACCGAAGAGAAAAAGTCAAATCTGGAAGAAGTGGTATTTAAGCTAGTTGAATCTCAAACACAATTTATTGAAACTCAAACTCAAACGAATGAGAGGTATGATCAGTCATTTAGAACTCAACAAGCTTCTATTTTGAATCTAGAAAAACAAGTAGGTACTCTTGTTAGATTGATGAGTGAAAGGAAACAAGGAAAGCTACCGAGTAATACTGAAGTAAATCCTCGAAATGAAAATGTTAATATGGTTTTAACAAATTCTGAAAAACCAGCATCAGAAGATGGGGAGGTTTTAGATGTAAGTAACAATGAAGAAGTTACACCACCACCACCACCCGAGTATGTAAAGCCAGTGGTGGCACCATACAGACCACCCATCCCGTTTCCAAGAAAAGGAGTTGAGTATGAGCAAGTAATAAGTAATAAAGTTTGTGATACCTCTGGAAAGAAGAAGAAGAAGAATAAAAAAGTGCAAGAAACAAAAACAGTAGAAGTAAACCCGGTGAAGATAGTTCCACCAAATCCTCCACCTAGGGTAGGTGATCCGGGTGAATTTATTGTTCCTTGTATACTTAGTGACTGTGTCATGTATGATGCACTAGCAGATTTAGGTTCAAGTGTGAGTGTTATGCCTCTTTCATTATATAAGAGATTAGGTGTAGGTGAGTTAACTCCAACGGATATGAGTGTTCGACTCCTTGATCAAACCATTAAGCACCCAGTTGGAATTGCTGACAACCTACCCGTTCAAGTAGGTAATTTAACCTTTCTAGTCGAATTCATTGTCATTGACATAGAAGAGGACTCAAACGTTCCTCTACTTTTAGGTCGACCATTCTTAGCGTCCACCGGGGCGTTATTTGATGTAAGAAAGGGTAGAATGACACTTAGTAATGATGAGAAATCGATCACCTTTATGATTTGAAAGTCTAAATATCCACAAACCAAAACCGTTGAACCGACAAAAACGATTGGTAAGAACCATGTTGTTTTACCAACTCCAACGGTAATGCTTAACAATAATAGAACGCCTAAGTGTGGGGAAAATGAAGTAACACCTAATGATGACTTGATAATAAAGAACCCCATAGTTGATACGAAATTAAATGACCCCGTTATTAACAGTTCAATGAAGAAACTTTTTAAACGGGTTATTCATGCTAAAAGTAAGGGGAACTTTAAGTTATATAACCGGTTAGTATCCAATCGGTCGCCTAAAGAAAAGGCGAAGCTAGTTGAATTTGTGGATATTACGGAAAAAGCTGGTCACTGGCTTAAAGCAAAAGTCACAGATATGCAAGTTGATTATGGTCCAAGAGAAATTGACAATGAAGTTAATCACAATTTCGACACCACATCTACCTAAGTGTGAGGAGATTCAAATATTCTAAAAAGAAAATGCTGTTTGGAGTTAGTTGTTCTGTTCTCGTGTAGTTCCGAGAATGGAATTCGATTGGTCTTTTCCACTAGCAGATACTAAAGAACTAGTTTTCTCCCCCCATTCTGATTTTTTTTGTTTTTTAGGTTTTATATGAAATTAATATGTTTTCTTTTTAAGTTTTGTGTGAATTTAAAAATAAAAATTTACTTTATTTCATTAAGTTGAAAAAAATGATTTCTAAAATTCATCGTGAGTTGAAGACTAGGTCGTTGAGCCGAAATTACTTTACCAGAGGGTGGGGCGAAAAATTTTGTCATCATTATTTTTAATTTTATTGATTTAAAGTATGCAAAAAAAAATATATTTGATTTTATAAATTTTTGAACGTGGGATAATATACCCAACTTTAAAAATATGTATATATGTTTGTATTTTATCATGTAAACAACAGGGTAAAACAACGCACTTTCAAAGACTAACATTAAATTCAGCAAAAGCTACTGATTTTGACGACAAGATGCAAAACAACAAATGTGATATAATAAATGAAGGAATGAACGATGAGGCGCGCCATCTATCATTCGACGAGCTTTGTAATTACAAACTGGGTATTTTTAATCACTTTCCTACACTAATCACCCTCATGAATTTATAATTATAGCCTGATTTCATGCAAATGAGGGCATTGCATGATCTCAAGTGTGGGGAAGGGTTATAAATTCTCTCGGGTTTATACTTGGCTTATTTTCTAAATATTATGAAAATTTTAAAATTTTTTAACTAAATGAATTCAAAATCATGTTTATACATATTTATGAACGATAAAACTAGGTGTTAATGCCGAAATTATTGTTACCTCGGAAAGGACATAAATTGAGAAACAACTAAAACGCTTGAATTTATTTATTAAGATATAAAAATACGCATGAAAAAAGTCAAGTGTAGGGAGAATGTACCAAGTTATTCAATTAAAAACTATCTATCACATGTTTTTGTAAAGTTATTGCAGGTGCTTTTACTTTGGACTAAATTAACTGGTTTACCCGATTTACTGTAAGAAAGATGGATCTACACGATGAATCAATTGCATCATTAAAAGGAAGTAAAGTCTTCCGAAAAAGAAACGCGCTTCTTGATTTAGGTCATGAAGTTGTCGTCCAGACCAGCTGTAGGTTGACGAAAAATCTAGAAAAGTCATCTCTAAAATCAGCAGGAAATCCACGGACCTCAGCATCAAACAGGGTCGCCATGTGGTCAGATTTATCCTAACCATGAGAAGGATTTATCTCGTACAATGGGGGGGCACCGTGCAAATTAGCTTGATAAGACTAATGAATCAAATCCCCATCCCCAGAAAGGATAATCTCCTTAAAGATCAAAAATCAGCTTTTAAGACTGATATTAATCAATCCTAGAGATTGACCTTAAAGATTGAGAATTACAAACTCATGGAATTCAATGATATCTAAACTCGAGCTTGAACGAGAAAATATTTTGATCAAAAATAAAACCGATTTGTTTTCTGAAAACCTATTTTCAATGCGTTCATTACCATTGAACGTAAAATCCTGAGAATTCATCAGAATTCATTAGGTCACCTGAACCAAATCGGGTGTCAACAGTAAGAAACGGTGGTTGCATAGCATGGTCGGAGACAGGACCTTGTTCCAGACCGAAAAATCATAGGATGATCTTTACTATTGCTCCTACAAAGGATAGTACTAGCATCCGACACGTTTTAAGACCATAATCATATGCATGTCATTAGACATTGCCTTAACAGTTTCTTGTTCATCGCTTTCCTTTACAACCGGACGGTAGTTTACCGAAAGGTAATATACGGAACAAGTAAACTGGACGTGTTGCTTTCCCAATACAAGGTTAGCAAGTGGGTAACACAAAACCACAAGTGTTGAGCTAAAATTTTCAAATCTGAAACCCACACAACCCACAAAAATATTTTGCAAACACCGGTGAAGGGTTATTCCGGAAAACTTATCTAGGGTAAAAGCTAGATTAAATTTTCAAAAAGATCAAATGTTTTCATAAAGATCCAATTTTCTTAAGGATCTACATTTTCATATTTATGTGGGACTGTAAACCACCTTTCAAATGTGCACTTTGCTTTGGAAACTGAAAGTAAATCGGCTATTTGATTGCAAGTGTCGTTGACCTAAACCCGAGGCAACTGTGGATGACACACCCACCTTTAACCATGGTTCTATCGTTACTATCATTGTTTATACCACCATATCAAAATCACTAATGTACAAAGTGTGATGAATAAAAAAGTGATTCATGTATGTTTTTATTTCAAGTTCTGTATTGCTTGAGGACAAGCAACGCTCAAGTGTGGGGATATTTGATAAGGCTAAAAAGGAACATATATGTCATAGCAATATCCCTTCTAAATAATAGGTTTTCATATGTAATTGTATTATATTTTCATTGTAATTGTTTAAATAAATAAGTGCGAAGACAAAAGGCGAAAATGAAGATTTGAAGACACAAACGTCCAAAAAGCTCAAATGTACAAGATACAATTCAAAAGGTTCAATTTATTGATGAGAAACGTCTAAAAATGACAAGAGTACAAGTTACAAAACGCAAAGTACAAGATATTAAATTATACGAAAGGACGTTCGAAAATCCGGAACCGGTACCCGAGCCAACTATCAACGCTCGACGCAACGGAGCTGAAAGTACAAGTCAACTATGCACAAGAATATAATATAATATTTAAATAATTCATAATAAGAATAATAATAAATAATAAAAAGTTGTTAATTGAGCATAGTTAAGGGGTCATAAGTGAAAATTTCAATTCAATATTTGCCTATAAAAGGCAATTCATTTGATCGATTTATGTACACCTTTTCTTCTTTCTTTCTCTTTACATGTAATATATATTTATAATTATAATTATAATTTTAATTTTAGTTTAAGTTTAATAATAATTGGGTTATTGTAAGGAATGTTTTACGGGTTTTAAAGTCGAAACTCTGTCCGTGTAACGCTACACGATTAATAATCACTGTAAGTTATGTTCTTCCTTTTTAAATTAATGTCTCGTAACTAAGTTATTATTATGCTTATTTAAGCTGAAGTAATCGTGATGTTTGACTAAATATTAAGACAGGGTTATTGGATTTTGTACCATAATTAAGGTTTGGGCAAAAGACCGACACTTGTGGAAATTGGACTATTGACTATTAATAGATGGGGGGTATTGTCTAATTGAGTGACAACTCATTGGAGTCTGTCGAACCTATCTTCAAATTAATTATCCTAATAATTAATAATGATTATGGTTGTCCTATTTAGTGACGTTCATATGGAATCTATTATAATCATTTAATTAATTATTCGGGTTGGGTAATTGATTATTCAAACTGATCAAGTGGGTAAATTAATATTCATATCTAATCAAAACAGGGGTAGATTACATACAGTGATAACTTGTGTAATTGTTGACAGAAGTGATAACTGCGTCACAGTTTAAATCCTTAATTAGTTGGAATATTTGACTTCGGGTATAAGGGTAATTTGACGAGGACACTCGCACTTTATATTTATAACCGATGGACTATTATGGATAAAAACTAGATAGGTATCAAATAAACCATGACAAAGGACAATTAACCCGAGTAACAATTAATTAAAATCAAAACGTTAAACATCATGATTACGGAAGTTTAAATAAGCATAATCCTTTTATTTCATATTCTATCGCAATTTTATTTATTGTTATTTTATTTATCGTCATTTATATATTTTACGCACTTTAATTATTGTCATTTATCTTTACGCTTAAAAATATAAAATCGACAAACCGGTCATTAACCGGTAAAAAACCCCCTTTTATAATAATATTACTACTTATATATATATATATATATATATATATATATATATATATATATATATATATATATATATATATATATATATATATAGTTTTATAAAAATATAGTACGTAATCACTAGCTCCCTGTGGAACGAACCGGACTTACTAAAAACTACACTACTCTACGATTAGGTACACTGCCTATAATGTTGTAGCAAGGTTTAGGTATATCCCATCCGTAAATTAATAAAACTTGTGTCATATTTTGTAGTATTTTGTATTAAAAATAATACTATTTCGTACCCTCACGCTACATCATCAATTAGCCCCATCAATAGTGACGAAATCCAGGAGTATAGCCAACACATCGGGTTAAGGTGGAAACACCTTGATCCCCAGTAAGTTCCATGATTCACTCGTTCCACCTTTTTATAATATGAAGATTCTTACGTTAAATGTTCGCGGTTTGGGTGTTAAGGGGAAATTCGGGTGGGTTAAATCCCTATGTGTTAAAGAACGTTGTGATATTATTGCGCTACAAGAAACTAGGTGTAGGCTAGTGTCAGATCGTTGGATTATTAATATGACGGGTAATATTGATGCTGGATATATTCAAAAGGAAGTTATTGGGAAATCGGGAGGGATGCTTCTCATTTGGGATAAAAAGAAGCTTTAATGCCACTGAGTCATTGTGTTCAGATTTTTTCATTGCTATTCGCGGTCACTGGGTTAATTCGGGGCATGAAACGATTATTGTAAATGTGTACGGTCCTCATGACGATGCGAGAAAAAAACAAATGTGGGTGCAACTTAATAGTATTATGGGGGAAGTTGATACGGCTTGGGTTCTCTGCGGGGATTTTAATGAGGTTAGAAAAAGCTCGGATCGGTTAAATTGTGTATTTCATCAAAAAAGGGCTGCACGCTTTAATGAGTTCATCACAAAAAATAGCCTAATTGAGATACCTATTACGGGAAGAAAGTTCACGAGAATAAGCGACGATGGGTCAAAATTTAGCAAACTCGATAGGTTCCTTGTTTCCGACAAGTTCATTAATCTTTGGCGGGACCTCTCGGTTCTACCTTTGGATAGAAATACTTCGGATCATTGTCCATTGGTCTTAAAAGACAAATATATAGACTATGGACCCAAACCTTTCAAAGTATTTAACGAATGGTTCAAAAATGAAGAAGCGGGCGAAGTTGTTAAAAAATCGTGGGATAAACCGGTGAGATGCACTCGAAAAGATTGTGTTTTTAGAGATAGATTAAAAAATGTTAAGAATGACCTTAGGGATTGGTGTAAAAGTGTATACGGGAACTTGGACATAGAAATCGAAACACTTAAGTCTCAAGTTGAGGGATGGGAAAAAAAGCAGAATTAGGTGGTTTAAACGAGGGCGATAGAAAATCATGGTTAGATGCGAGAAGGAGTTGGTTAGGCAAGGAAAATATCAAGATTAACATGCTTAAACAAAAATCTCGAGCACGGTGGAATTTAGAAGGAGACGAGAATTCAAAATATTTTCACGCCACAATTAAACGGAGATATAACAAAAGCAATATTCGAGGTCTCATTATCAATGGGGTTTGGAATGATAACCCGATGGATGTAAAGGGTGAAATATTGGCGCATTTTCAGAAAGTTTTTGAGGAGAAGTCACACAACAGGCCTCGGATGATCAATTGGCTAAACAGTTCTGGGACGTGTCAAAATGGTTTGGGCTCGATGGCCTCTGCTGATCCAAGACCGGGGATGGGGCCTGCTGGATCTTGCGTTTCTGATTCTGCCCGAGGGTTTCGGTCTACCACAGAAGCTGATCAACTTGAACTTCCATTTGAGGAAAATGAAATATGGTTGGCGATTAAAGACTGTAGCGGTACTAAAGCCCCGGGGCCCGACGGGTTCAACTTGAGCTTTTATAAAAATTTTTGGGGGATTATTAAGTTTGATCTCATCAATGCAATCCAATCTTTTTCGGAAAATGGTGAAATTACCAATGGATGTAATGCGTCCTTTATCACACTTGTTCCAAAAGTAGCGGATCCTTCTTCTCTAAACGAGTTTCGACCGATTAGCCTCATCGGGAGTTATTACAAGATTGTAGCCAAACTCTTGTCGAATCGTCTTAGAAAGGTAGTCTCGAAATTAGTTGGTTCAGAACAAAGTGCATTTCTAAAGGGCCGAAACATCCTTGATGGTGCACTTATCGTGAATGAGACAATTGTTCACTTAAAGCAAAAAAATTCTAAAAGCCTCATTTTTAAGGTAGATTTCGAGAAAGCGTTCGATTGTCTAAATTGGGAGTTTTTGGAAGAAGTAATGTGTTTCATGGGTTCGGTTCAAAATGGAGGAAATGGATAATGTCTTGCCTTCAATCCGCGTCTATCTCAATTCTTGTGAATGGTTCCCCGACTAAAGAATTCAAATTGGGTCGAGGGGTTCGTCAAGGGGACCCCTCTCCCCCTTCCTCTTTATTCTTGCGGCGGAAGGTTTAAATGCATTAATGAAGGCGGCGGTTCAAAGCAACATGTTTGAAGGTGTTGATGTAGGGGTCGATAAAGTTTGCATTTCCCATCTTCAATACGCGGATGACACCATTTATTTCGGTAAATGGAATTTGAGGAATATTCACAACCTAATGAAACTTCTCAAGTGTTTCGAATTATTTTCGGGTCTTAAAGTTAATTACCAAAAAAGTAGTATGTTCGGGTTAGGTGTTGATGTTGATGAGGTGAGTTATGTGGCTAATGCATTCGGATGCAAGGTTGGTTCTCTCCCGTTTACTTACTTTGGCCTCCCAATTGGGCCAAACATGAAAAAGTGGGAAAGTTGGTTGCCGGTGATTAACAAATTTGAGAAGCGACTCTCGGATTGGAAGGCTCGTTCGGTGTCTTTTGGGGGTCGATTAACACTTGCAAAGTCGGTGCTAAATAGTCTCCCGTTGTATTTCTTCTCGCTCTTCCGTGCCCAGCCATGTGTGTTAAAAAGGCTTGAGAGTGTGAGACGTACATTTTTTTGGGGCGGGTCGGGGTGTGACTCTAAAATTGCTTGGGTTAAATGGGATGAAGTTCTCTTGCCATATGGGTCGGGGGGGGGGGGGGTTAAATTTAGGTTCCCTAAAAAGTAAAAATCTAGCTTTGATCGGCAAGTGGTGGTGGAGGTTTAAAACCGAACCCAACGCTTTGTGGGTCAAAGTTATTTCGAGCATTTACAGCTCGTCGGGTGGTTTGGATTCGTTTATTTCCAAATGTTCTCTCACTTTTAATTCTACTTGGTCAAATGTTATCAAAACAGGTGGTCACATAGATAATTCGGGTGTCTTCTTCTCCAACTCGTTTACGAAAAAGATTGGGGATAGAGGCAACACATCTTTTTGGTGCGAAGCATGGGCATGCCCTGAACCATTCGAAAGCTCCTTCAACCGACTGTTTTGACTGGACAGACGTCGAAGGGCACGGGTCAAAGACAGAATACAGTGGGTTGGGAAAGCAGCAGTAGGTTCATGGGACTGGATTCGCGAGCCGACAGGTCGAACACGCACTGAGTTACAGCAGCTCGAAGCACTAGTCACGTCCATTTCCATTGATACTTCGAAATCAGACTCTTGGAAGTGGGGGTTATCGAGCAACGGTCTCTTCACTACAAAAAGGCTTTCTACACTTATTGACTTGAAGGTTATCTCCCTAGGTACTAATTGTGTTGAAACTCTCCGTAATAATTGTCATACCCCGTCCTAATTTGTCCGGACGAAGTCACCAACATCTGGTTCCATTGCGATGATCGACTCCAAATAATGTTTTTACAATGAGCAAATGCACAGTGAAAGATTTCTTTCATACCTGAGAATAAACATGCTTTCAAGTGTCAACCAAAAGGTTGGTGAGTTCATAGGTTTATCATAAAACAATAAAATTCATCATTTTGATAGACCACAAGATTTAAATGCTGCATGGTACAAATGGGCCCGAATCCTATACCCACCTGTAATGTACATGCGATATCTTTTAAATACAGTACACCTTTCTCATGTACGAAATCCTTTTTCATAAATCTTAGTAACCGTACACATATCTCGTGTACAAAATATACTACAAATAACCTGTGTATAAAAATCATTCTCTCGATACATAACATTCACATCAATTGGTGGCAATTATCATGTCCACATAATTCAATGGTGGCAATGATCATGTCCACATAATTCAATGGTGGCAATTATCATGTCCACAAAATTCAATGGTGGCAATTATCATGTCCACATAATTCAATAATAATTCGCAGAACTTCTGTCTGCATAATAATTCATTCGAGGAATGTTTTGCTTGTGTCTATCTCGTTAAACATTTATAAAAGTATTTCATGCATTCGCAGTTCAAAACATATTTCAAAAGCATTTAATAAAGCAGTTGTAAAAATAGCGCATGTATTCTCAGTCCCAAAAATGTAAAGAGTAAAAGGGAGCAAATGAACTCACCATACTGTATTTTGTAGTAAAAATACATATGACGTCATTTAACAAGTATAGGGTTGGCCTTGGATTCACGAACCTATAACAGTTATATATATATTAACACATATAATGGTAATCTAACAAGTTTATATATTCTTATTAATTATTATTATTATTTATTATGATAATATAAGAATAATAAAAAAAATGATAATATTTTTAATAGTAAAAATAATGGTACTACTAATAATGATAATAAAGATGTTAATACTTATAATAACAATAAAAATGATAATTTTAATAAAAATACTTTTGTTAATAATGATAATTTTAAAAATAATAATTTTAATGATAATACTAGTAATAATGATGATAATAATATAAATTATTAATAAAGATTATGATATGAATATTAATAATAACAAGTAATAATAATAATAATAATAATAATAATAATAATAATAATAATAATAATAATAATAATAATAAAAATGAGAATATAAATGTGTATACCCTTTTGAAGACTTTTCTAAAAAGATTTTCGAACGACGGGGCTCGAACCCGTGACCTCTCGTTTGTCAACACACACTTAAACCAATCTACTGGATCCGTTTTTTCTGAATTTATACATAACCAGATTTTTATTTAACTCCTTACTTCCTGTTTCTAATTTTCGCCATTCAGCCTTTATAAAAAAAATGCACCATGTAGGGTTCGAACTCGCGACCACATGTTTAACAGCTCCTCCCTAACCTTCTTGCTGTTTACGTCTTTCTGATTTATATTAGATACCAAATGTATTTAACCTCTTGGCCCAACAGGAAAATTAGAAGCCCAATTAGATCATGAAAGTTCACGGCCCATGTTGAAATCAAAAGCCTAAAATACTTTCGATTCTTTTTCTAAAAAGAATGTCACAGCCTGGAATCGAACACCCTACCTTTCGTTACACACAAACACTCCTTAACCATTACTGCTGATTACTTTCTTGATTTAATTTCTAAACTAAACCTATAAAACCTGTTTTAGCCTGCTGTCATCTTCTTCTTGGCTAGTTATCTTCATAATCATCTAACATCACTTTAATCATATTCTTATCTTTTCATCATTCAACATGCTCATAACATCATCATAAAATCATACAACAGTTATCACCATTATCTAATCTTAATTATCATCATCTTGTTTTATCTATATTGCATTCATCATTCTGACATAACCCTCGTGATTATCATCGTTATCTTCGCTATATCATCATATTGTTAATTATGTATCATTATGAACCATCACTCATCACTCATCACTATATTTTTGGAAATAACAAAATTGGCTAATTTGAAAAGGATTTGCACAGATACGTGTTAAACGTTTACTCAGTTTTCGAGATTTTTCAGGTGCATAACTAGATGCATTGATCTTTTCTTCCGTAGATAACGTGTGGTTAAATCATCCTCTCGATTGAGGTGTTTTCAAGAATCATGAAAGGTTTGGACGCAGATTGTAATTGTCAGGATACAAATGAGGTTTAAGATGAAATCAAGTGGCAAACTTGAAGAAATGTTTAGTTTCATATGTTATATTCAATATTTTAATTCATTTTAATTGTCCAATGTCGATAGTCCACAGTCGATAGTCCACAGTTGACAGTCCAATAATTCATATATAGTTTAATATATAATATTCGAATTAATTAATACGTATCGTGACCCGTATACATCTCAGACTCGATCACAACTCAAACTATATATATTATTGTAGAATCAACCTCAACCCTGTATAGCTAACTCCAGCATTACTGCATATAGAGTGTCTATGGTTATTCCAAATAATATATATAGATGCGTCGATATGATATGTCAAAACCTTGTATACGTGTCCCGATATTTAAAATGCCTAAAATAAATAACAGAAATTAAATAACGATAAATAAAGTGCGTAAAGTAAATAACAGAAATTAAATGACGATAAATAAAATTGCGAGAATGTAAATTGTGATAATTAAATTGCGATAATATAAAATGTAATCAGTTAGCTAGGAACAATTAGCTAGGAATAGTTAGCGTGGATTCTTAACAAAATTTCTCATAGTTAATTTGTTTGTTTCTAACAATTTTTATTTTTGTCCAATGTTTTCTTCATTATGCAACTTGTTGGATTCTGATAGATCATAATCCAAATATGAAATTGAATGAAAAGGGTTATTCCGCGGTGAATGGATACATATATCGGTGAATGTAAGTAGGATAGTAAATGACTGTTAACTCAGATTTGAAGAATGTACAGTGTAACTTATTAATGTGAATCTTAAATATTTCTCGGGTATTACCTACCCGTTAAAATATTTTCATCATTAACAGTTTTTACAAAAGGATTTTTAATTACAATCTTTATGAAAACATATATACATATATATTTTCTTCAGATGAAATCATGGATTTAATGAGTCAATATAATATTAGACTCATTTGATTTACCGTTTAGAATAAGAATATATATAACCTCTAAAACATTAGAGATTATTTAATCGCCATGTCGAATGAAGATAAATGATGTAGAACGATTCGTGGAACGATAATTATACTCGAGGTACAGAATGAGATGTTGAGGCATGGATTGTTGATAGTACTGGTGCTGTTACTGATGGTACTGTTGGTGTCGGTGATGTTGCTGAAGCTGGTAGATTTTGCACCATATTTTCCAAATTGATTACTCGAGCGCGAAGTTCGTTGACTTTTTGTATTATTCCGGGATAATTGTCGGTCAGAACGAGCAGATGAATAAGGTTTCAAATTGTGGATAGAATATAATCATGTCGAGCTACTCTGGAAATGAGGGTGAAGATGGTGTTTCGGATTGATTCACCGATAAGTGCTTCGGGTTATTCGTCAAGAGGTGAATTCGGTTGGTGGAAGGGATCGACTTCTTCGCGTCTCCATTGATTAAGTCGACTACGAACCCATCAGATGAATTGGGGATGGCTGATTGGTTGCTCCATTCTGGTTACACTGCTTTCGGAGTTCGAGTGGAAATCTATATCGGAATAGCTGTCGGAATAACTATTGGAATAGCTGTCGGAAGGGACTCGAACTGGTTGAGGAATTCATCTCATACGATCAGATGAAGGATTTTCGATAAGAAATAGATTATAGGATGTAGATTAGTACCCTGCAATACATAATTTACATATGCATATATAATACTAAAATCTCATAAGTTACGGAGGAATCTACGGAAACTGTCAGGCAAAGGTAACAATAACAGATACGCTAAGATATGAATTTATCTATACACTGTCTATGCAATAGAGGCAGCAATACGTGTCTAGACTTTAAGGATGATAAACAAATAATTTTTGACACGAAATGATAAGCAAAACTTTTGACATGCAGACACGGTCGAAGTCCAGACCTATAAATATATCCTAACAACTACTAGGTCGAAGTCCAAACTCATTAATGCATCCTAACAACTACTAGTTAGACACACTAATGCAAGACCTGGTTCGCTAAGACCACCGCTCTGATACCACATGTCATACCCCGTCCTAATCTGTCCGGACGAAGTCACCAACATCTGGTTCCATTGCGATGATCGACTCCAAATAATGTTTTTACAATGAGCAAATGCACAGCGGAAGATTTCTTTCATACCTGAGAATAAACATGCTTTCAAGTGTCAACCAAAAGGTTGGTGAGTTCATAGGTTTATCATAAAACAATAAAATTCATCATTTTGATAGACCACAAGATTTAAATGCTGCATGGTACAAATGGGCCCGAATCCTATACCCACCTGTAATGTACATGCGATATCTTTTAAATACAGTACACCTTTCTCGTGTACGAAATCCTTTTTCATAAATCTTAGTAACCGTACACATATCTCGTGTACAAAATATACTACAAATAACCTGTGTATAAAAATCATTCTCTCGATACATAACATTCACATCAATTGGTGGCAATTATCATGTTCACATAATTCAATGGTGGCAATTATCATGTCCACATAATTCAATGGTGGCAATTATCATGTCCACATAATTCAATAATAATTCGCAGAACTTCTGTCTGCATAATAATTCATTCGAGGAATGTTTTGCTTGTGTCTATCTCGTCAAACATTTATAAAAGCATTTCATGTATTCGCAGTTCAAAACATATTTCAAAAGCATTTAATAAAGCAGTTGTAAAAACAGCGCATGTATTCTCAGTCCCAAAAATGTAAAGAGTAAAAGGGAGCAAATGAACTCACCATACTGTATTTTGTAGTAAAAATACATATGACGTCATTTAACAAGTATAGGGTTGGCCTTAGATTCACGAACCTATAACAGTTATATATATATTAACACATATAATGGTAATCGAACAAGTTTATATATTCTTATTAATTATTATTATTATTATTATTATTTATAATGATAATATAAGAATAATAAAAAAAATGATAATATTTTTAATAGTAAAAATAATGGTACTACTAATAATGATAATAAAGACGTTAATATTTATAATAACAATAAAAATGATAATTTTAATAAAAATACTTTTGTTAATGATGATAATTTTAAAAATAATAATTTTAATGATAATACTAGTAATAATGATGATAATAATATAAATTATTAATAAAGATTATGATATGAATATTAATAATAACAAGTAATAATAATAATAATAATAATAATAATAATAATAATAATAATAATAATAATAATAATAATAATAATAATAATAATAATAATAATAATAATAATAATAATGAGAATATAAATGTGTATACCCTTTTGAAGACTTTTCTAAAAAGAATTTCGAACGACGGGGCTCGAACCCGTAACCTCTCGTTTGTCAACACACACTTAAACCACTCCACTGGATCCGTTTTTTCTGAATTTATACATAACCAGATTTTTATTTAACTCCTTACTTCCTGTTTCTAATTTCCGCCATTCAGCCTTTATAAAAAAAATGCACCATGTAGGGTTCGAACTCGCGACCACATGTTTAACAGCTCCTCCCTAACCTTCTTGCTGTTTACGTCTTTCTGATTTATATTAGATACCAAATGTATTTAACCTCTTGGCCCAACAGGAAAATTAGAAGCCCAATTAGATCATGAAAGTTCACGGCCCATGTTGAAATCAAAAGCCTAAAATACTTTCGGTTCTTTTTCTAAAAAGAATGTCACAGCCTGGAATCGAACACCCGACCTTTCATTACACACAAACACTCCTTAACCATTACTGCAGATTACTTTCTTGATTTAATTTCTAAACTAAACCTATAAAACCCGTTTTGGCCTGCTGTCATCTTCTTCTTGGCTCGTTATCTTCACAATCATCTAACATCACTTTAATCATATTCTTATCGTTTCATCATTCAACATGCTCATAACATCATCATAAAATCATACAACGGTTATCACCATTATCTAATCTTAATTATCATCATCTTGTTTTATCTATATTGCATTCATCATTCTGACATAACCCTCGTGATTATCATCATTATCTTCGCTATATCATCATATTGTTAATTATGTATCATTATGAACCATCACTCATCACTAACTTAGACTATATTCGCCATAATCATATCACTATTATAATCTCAATCATCATTCTTAAATCTTAATATCTAATGTAATCTAATCCCACTTAATTAACATATCGGCCCACTAGTAACCTACACAACTTTTTGTTATAATTTTAATTCATCAAGGCCCTACAACAACCAAAGAATTAACGAGTACGTCCAAGTGGTTTATTAACTTTACTTGTTGTAGGCCATCTCAACCTAAAGCTTGTCCCTCATTATTATTTTAACCTTCCATTTTAATATTTTAGATAGAATAGCGCTTGTTAAAGTAGCTGGATAGTGGATTACATCATAAATGGTGGGACAATTTATATATGGTTCAAACTAGAATAGCATATGCGAGAGTTTTTAAAACAGAATATAAATAAGGTGCAGCAGTTTTAGATGGAAGATAAAATACATGTGATGGTGGTGGTGTCGTGTCTTGGTTCAAATAGAAGAAAAAGAAAAAAAAACTTGCAGCTGTAGTAACTCAAAGTGGGTAGCGGTAGGGTGTATTTTTGGGTGACAACATGGAACAGCAGTTGCAGCTATACCGTAAAAAATTGTGGAGGGTTAAAGGGTGTTTGTGATTCTTACTTCAACTGAAAAATGGCAGACAACAATGATAACAGGTGATGTTCGAGATTGGTGAGCATTTGGTGGTTGGATGTGACAAGAGCCTGCAGAAATTTTACGATAGGTTTTCAAAGAAGAAGAAGAAGAAGAATAGTGTAAGAGATATCAAAGATGGTTTGGTTGTTCTTGATAAAGTGGGTGATCTTGGAGGGGAGGTTAGAGGAGACGGAAAGATGGTGGCTTGGCTCGACTGAAAGCAGAAACAGGAAGTTTAGTAGCATCAAGATTGGTGTGGTTTGTTTGGTTGTTGAAATTGAGCAGGGACAAGTATCAAGTGTGGGTGTTTAACGGTTTTTAATGGTGGTTAACCGGTGGATTGTTAATGGAGTGGTGTTCTTGGTTATCTAGTGAAACAAAAGTGATGCTGGTCGGTTGGGTGGTAAGGGTTTGGATGGTTGGTGATTAAACCGAAGAAGAAGATTAGGAGGAGAATAATAAATGTTATTATGTGTTCATGTATCTATAATCTATTACATATATAATAGAGAATGAGAATTATGAATCAAAAAGTGAACAGTGAAATAGTAATTGAATTATATTCTCGTGATATATATTTGTATGTATGCTACCGACAGTTTATTCCGATTGGTTATATCGTGTCCATTGCTAAACACCTGACGTATAAAAGTGTTTCTAAAAATTCCCATATTTTTAGATTAAATGTATTTAATTATTTCACTCATTAACTGTTTGAAACCTGATCAAAAAGGTTCGATAAATATTTATTTTCTGTTTCAATTTATATGTACGGAGTACTAGTATTTAATCTTAGAAAGGTAAAAATATTTTCATGAAGCCTAAAATCTTCGTAATCAATTTACAGTTCAACTTTCATTTTAAATCTTCATACATATGTACTATATCATTATGAACACTAAAGAAATGTCAACCGAGTGTTACAGACTTTTACAGAATAAGTCCAAAATCATATTTATTCAATATGCTCTTTATATATAAGAACAATTTTAAATAATAAATTTTTACTAAGTAAATACATTTATTAATTATATATTTTAAACAATTCAATTTTATATAACAATATATATATATATATATATACATAAGTAATATTTATATATATATCTACACACATATATATATATATATATACATATTTACAAACACTGGTTCGTGAATCATCGGGATTTGTCAAAGGGTAAATGAATATATGAACATAGTTCAAAAAAAAAAATTTAAGACTTCAATATTACAGACTTTGCTTATCGTGTCGGAAACATTAAATCATAAAAGATTAAGTTTAAATTTGATCAGAAATTCCCGGGTTATCACAATAATTTTGTTCCAAAAAAGGTGGAAGTTTTCATATGGAGGGCGAGAAAAAAGAGGTTACCGGCATTGTGCGAATTAGATAAACGTGGTATTGATTTGAATAGCGTTCAGTGTCAACTTTGCGACGATGATATCGAAACGGTTGAGCATGCGTTAGTCTTTTGCAAACATGTAATAGAAATTTGGGAAAAGGTTTTCGATTGGTGGGGAGTGAAACTTCTATCCTCGATTAGCATCAATGAGTTATTCCAAGGTCCATCAAATATTGCGATGTCGGATTTTGGTATCAAACTGTGGCAAGCGATTACTTGGACGTCCGGATATCTCATATGGCATAATCGAAACCAAAAAATCTTCAATAATAAAAGTTGGAATCCCCCGATTGCGCTATGTGAGATACAATTAAAATCGTTTGAATGGGTCGCTAAGAGATGTAGAGAAAAGAAGATCGAGTGGCACAATTGGATTCACAATCCACATATTTTCCTAGTTTAGTTAATGATTACTTAACATCTTGTTAGTTATCTCGTGTGAATTTCTAGTTAATCGTGAGGCCATCGATGTAATGTGTTGTAAACTTTGAGTTGTAAACATCTTGAGTATATTAATAAGATTGCTGCTTTTCAAAAAAAAATATATTCTTTTTTTAAGGATCCTTCTCTTTTCTTAAGAGATGAATAGCGAAGTTCAAACTTGGTGACAATTATACATGCGAGCTCAAAGTCCCTAGAATACTTCTTAGAGGTAACCTTTTAAATTATTTATTTATTTATATTTAAATTATTTTTAAGTCAAGTTTCCTACTTTTATCGTTACGGAGTATTTGACTATTCTTCACCTACTGACAGGTTTAGTTGTGCTAATAATAGTCATAACTACAAAAAAATTCGACCGCGCGTTACTGCGGTTATATTCGACGCGCGATCGAATTTGGATATACGTTGTTTGGTACCTAATATATCTAGTAGGTTGGGTTGTTTGTTGGACGTGTATGTATATGTATGTAATATAGCCCGAAATATTTAGTGTTTTTTTAACGATGTCCGTTTCGCGTATAGTTAGTCGCGTTGTGTTCGTAAAATTATTTCGAGTTAAACGGTGGTGTCGGAAAAATTTAACTCGCACCGAGCGAGAATATATGACCCGTTATCTAGTGTTTTTTTTAACGATGTCCATTTCTCGTATAGTTAGTTCCGTTGGGTTTGTCTGATTTTTTCAAGTTGAACGGTGGTTTCGGAAAAATTTAACTCGTACCGAGGGAGAAGATAGGGCCCGTTAAAAATTTGGGTGAAATTAGTTTTTTTATTTTAATAAAATTATATATTTACGCTTTCTACCACTGAAAAAGTGTAAACTTGAGACGCCGTTGTGTAAATTGAGTAGAAGTTGGAAGACCGTTTGTAGTGTGAACGCAAACTCAAAACGACAATTGGATCTTCCATAACTTTTAGTATATATGTATAATATAATAACAATAACAACATATCTTCAACAAATCATAATTATATAACGTTGAATTAAAAGTTATATAACAAAACTTTTTACATTCTGGTTCCATTTCCGAAATTACTCATCAAGTTCTGCTGCATTACATCAAAGTTTTACTAAAAATACCGATAAAGTTTTATAAACTTCTGTGTACTAGACTTAGCATACAGGGGCGGCGTACATGGGTCCGACCCGTATATACCATATGTTGAGGAAAATAATAATACTGCTAATTAAATGCAGATTGTGAAAATTTAAAGTAAGTCTACTAATATCTATCCCTTTTTATCTCCACCAACAAATATAAAGTATAGAATCTTACTGAAGAAAATTCTTCATGTCGTATAGAGTAGTAGTATACAAAAGTCCAAATTGTGTTCAATCAAAAATGCAAAAGTCATCCTTCTATAATCATATTTTATGCAAATCCCATTTTATATAATAATACTACAAGATAAATAATATGAAAGTGTTATGATAAAGATAAATCAAGTGGATGGTCAAATTCATGAATAATGATAAAGCAAGTGGATGATCACGGATATTACTATTTCACCTATTTGCACAGTAAAATTTGTAGTATAAATATGTAATCAAATGTAATCACTCAGTGCACCATTCTTACATATATATTTCATATATACTCTCTCTCTCTCTCTTTTTTATATCTTCTAATAATTATCAATAGTCCACAGTCACAAACCACGTCACTAAAGGTAGTTATAAGCCTACTGAATTATAACACGTCGCTAAAGGTAGTTATAAGCCTACTGAATTATAACACGTTATCAGCATGAAGTGCTCCGTATAATCAAGGTAAAAAAAAATAATTCTTTAACAATATCTTCTATTATTTATTAGTAAGGTAAATATTATTATCATCATAACTAACATTTATATTTATGTTATTTAAGTTATATATGGTCGGTTATACCGCCTGAATTATATTTCTGTAATCTAACTTTTATTAACTTCACTAACATTTATATTTATGTTATTTAAGTTATATATATACCGCCTGAATTATATTTCTGTAATCTAACTTTTATTAACTTCACTAACATTTATATTTATGTTATTTAAGTTATATATGGTCGGTTATACCGCTTAAATTATATTTCTGTAATCTAACTCTTATTAACTTCACTAACATTTATATTTATGTTATCTAACATTTATATGCAATTAATCATTATTTATTTCATGCATACTAATGTTTATTCTTAAATTTATTATTTATGCATAATATGTTTATTCTCTTAATCTTCGTATTTATACTAAACGTATTTATACTAAATGTATTTTATAGTAATCATATTTATACTAATAAAATTCTTTTATTAAAATTATTATTAATATAACGAGTACATAACAGTCGTTAACGTCAACTAACGACGTTACAACGGTCATGTATACATAACGGTTGTTAACGTCAACTGACGACGTTACAACGACTATATTTTTCAAATATAAAATAAACATCTCCGTTTTTCACATTTTCACAAATCAATCTTCATTTTCTCAGATTACCACTCTCAAAAAGTTTTTGTAAAGATGATTCACACAAGGATGATTTTTCCTATTGTATTGGTCATATTAACTATCATCATTGTTGCTAATATACCACCGGGTGAACCTATATTCTATCCTGCCCTTGTGGTTTTATTATTTGTAATCATACCATTATTTTGTTGTTTGCTACTTATGAATTTAAAATGATTCTAATTTCATGTTGTTATAAATTGATTATGATTATAATTTATGTTGTTCATCTTTCCGAAAATAGAAAATGTCAAACTTATCAAAGCTTGAGTTTGATGCCCTAGACGTATCGAGAACAAACTACACATCATGGGTCATGGATGTAGAAATAAATCTTGTGTGATGACCCGAAAATTTCTGACCAAATTTAAACTTAATCTTTGTATGATTAACATTTCAGACACGATAAGCAAAGTCTGTAAAACTGAATCTCAAAATTTTTGAACTACTTTTATATATTTAAATACCCTTTGGTTGTTTTCGACGATTCGCGAACAATTATATGTAAATAGATACATATATACTATAACTTGAAAAGGTAACAATGTATTAATTATTTGATATCGTACATTAAACTTATTGGTTTAAATATCTATTTGAATATATATGATAAGTTGAAATATTTATTATTAAAATTTATTTATAAATAACTTCCAATGTGTATTTAAAAACTGATTTATGTATATATATACATATATATAATTTCAAGTTATTTAGTAAACGATAGTAACAATCGTTTATTGATTCGATTGATATTTAGATAAGTTAACTAAAGCGTTTAAGATGAACCAGTAAAACACTAATTTGCTGCAGTATTTTCAAATTGCTACAGTACCCAAAATGCTACAGTAAAACACTATTTCAAAATAAAAAAATTATATATATGTATATGTGTATACTATGAGATGATGATTTATAGAAGCAAATAACCAAAACACTTAATTGATTAAAGCTACACTTAGAGTGACATAGTTATCAATGATTAAGTTTATATTTTGACAAATGTACGAGTCACGAAACGAAAAGTACTAGTTTTCTCAGCGTACGAAAGTGCGTTCGAAAAACCGAAAGTGGTATGTGAGTCGAGTGACAACGACCGTATCATTTGAGTAAAAATTATATTTTTACTATGCATGTAAATATAATATATTATATAATTAATTATATAAATTAAATAATAATTAATAATAATTAAAATTATGTCGACAGCCTTAAAAAGAAATGGGTTCCAGCTGTATGAGTGTGCCATGCGATCGCATGGCATAACCACACCAAGCCCATGCGATCGCATGGCTAGGTGGGGAGGGTCAGGTCTTTAAATATCCGATGGTTCTCATTTTGATTCATTTTCATTTAAACACTCGCACACATACACTTATACATTATTATTATTATTATTATTATTATTATTATTATTATTATTATTATTATTATTATTATTATTAAGATTAATATTATTATTAATCTTAATTAGTGATATTGGTATTACTAAATATATTATACATAAAATATTACGACGAGGTTATGGGAGTGTCACTTTCAAAATGGTTTTCAAGCGGGATAGAGCTAAGGAAATTATGGGTTATTGTCAAGGAGGTTATGGGTAATGTTCGGGGGTATATTTGTGAATCAAACCTAGTGTTTATCATCTCCGTTGCGTCTACGTACTTTCCTACAATATTGAATCTCAATATTGATACGTTGAGATCTACGGTTATTTGGTAATCCGAGTTTCGATCACATTTTAGTGAACGACTTTATATGCTGCTAAGGTGAGTTTCATATAATCCCTTTTTACTCTCTATATTTTTGGGCTGAGAATACATGCAAATGCTTTATTAACTGATTTACAATATTTATATGCGTGAGTTTCATTTGCTCTCTTTTTAATTGCTTTTACAATATATATTTTTGGGCTGAGAATACATGCACTTTATTTTAAACGCAATGGATACAAGTACATACTAAATTCTACACTGAGTTTGAACCAAAAATCCATTAGCTTTGGTAACTAGTAACTACCAGTTATAAGAACTGGTAGGCGCGAGTAGTTATATATGGATCCATAGGGCTTGACATCCCCGTCTGTTCCAGGTATAGAAACCTAGCCTGAACTATAAAACAGACGTATGCTATTTGAGTTTAGTACACGTTGGTTTGCGTGTATTGTACATGTTGGTTGCATGTATGTTAAAATAGGGGTACTTATTATAACGTTAAAGTTTAGTTACCAGGGTACTCAATCTTGTAGAATGATTTGATAAACGTTTCTGGATGAAAGAACTGAAATCTTGTGATCCACTTTTATATACAGATTATGCGAAACACTAAAACTATGAACTCACCAACCTTTGTGTTGACACTTGTTAGCATGTTTATTCTCAGGTTTTCTAGAAGTCTTCCGCTGTTTGCTTATATGATAGACAAGCTATGTGCATGGAGTCTTACATGGCATATTTTTCAAGAAAACGTTGCATTCACCCAATCATCACCATGTATCTTATTTTGACTGCATTGTCAACGGAAGTACTGTTGTAAACTATTATTTACAGTGATTGTCTATGTATAGAAATCATCAGATGTCGAAAACCTTTGATTTAAATATTCATTTATGGTGTGCCTTTTCAAAAGAATGCAATGTTTACAAAACGTATCATATAGAGTTCAAATACCTCGCAATGAAATCAATGAATGACGTGTTCGTCCATATGGATTTGGAGCGATCGTCACATCTTGGATCATTGGGTATTCTAGAAACTTTAAAAGAAAACAATACTTGTTCTGATCAAGATAAATTAAAATCAATTGCTTTTATTCGCAAACATATTGATATCACCTTAAAACATATGTATCTCACTATCAAAGATCCACATGTTTTATGGGAAAGTATCAAGAGTACATTCGATAATCAAAAGGAAATATTACTCCCAGCTGAGAGGGAAGAATGGAGAAATCTAAGGTTCCAAGATTTTAAAATGGTAAGTGAATACAGCTCGGCCATGTTCAAGATTCGTTCAAAGCTTCAATTCTGTGGTCAAGAAATAAGTAATGCTGATATGATGGAGAAAACTTTCTCCACAATGCATTCTGCAAACATAACTATACAAGAAAATTTAAGATTGCAGAATTACAAAACTTTTTCCAAACTTCAAACTTATCTCTTAGTTGCAGAAGTGAATAAAGAATTACTGATGAAGAATCAAGAATCTCGTCCTACGGGTGCGCTAGCATTCCCTGAAGCTAATGCTATTAACAATAATAATAATAAAAAAAGAAATGCACCTGGACGAGGACGTGGGCGAGGTCGTGGTCATATTGGCCAAAACCATCATCATGGAAATTACCATAACAATAATAAAAATCATAACTATGTTCGAAATCACCCTTATAGTAATGGTCATGGTGGTGGTCGTAGTCGTAATGTTTATGGTGGTCGTGGTAGTGGACAAAGAAATAATAATCCACAAAATTATAAATTTCAACTACCATACAATCCCACAAATCATAATGTTGAAGGAAGCTTTTCAAAGAATATTGAAGATTCTTGTTATCGATGTGGTAAAATTGGACATTGGTCTAAGAACTGTCGAACAAATCAATATTCTGTTAATCAATATCAAGAATCTCTAAAGAGAAAAAGAAAAGAGGCAAACCTTGTAGATGACCTTGATACAAAAATCACTGAGCCAACAAGTGACTACTTTAATGAATAAATTTTCTATTATATGTTCATATCAAATAAATGGATATAGATTTACGATCTATACCATATCTACTTTACTATATCTTTCCTTATTATGTACTTTCGTTTATAACATATTTCGAATGTAATATATTGATGAATTATGTACTCATTATTTGTTTCTCATATTTTGAAGTTCATTATTTACACTACTGGAGTTCAAAATCAGTCAAATGGTGGGGATCTTTGTATTGCAGACAGTGGTACCACACACACTATACTCAAATATAAAAAATATTTCACTGATTTTAAAGCAACAGAAGGAACGGTACATACTATATCAGGTCCTGTGGATTTAATAAAAGGAACGGGAAAGGCAAAATTCATGTTACCAAATGGTACAAATTTTCTGATAAAAAATGCCTTAGTTTCTCCCATGTCAAAGAGAAATTTGTTAAGCTTCTCTGATATATACCAAAATGGATATGATTATCAGTCAGTGACTACAGAAAATGATAAATACTTAAGTATCACTGACAAGAAGCATGTGATTGAAAAACTACCAAGACTTAGTTCTGGTTTACATTATACATATATAAGTGTACCAGAAGCACACATGGTAGTTAATGAAAAGGCATGTGATCCTGTAATGATCAATCTATGGCATGAAAGATTAGGCCACCCAGGATCAACAATGATGAAAAGAATAATTCAAAATACACATGGACATCCATTGACGGATCAAAAGATCCCTCATGATGCACTTATCCAATGTACATCATGCTCACTTGGAAAATTGATAATAAGACCATCACCTCTTAAGGTTGAAAAAGAATCACCAATGTTTCTTGAAAGAATTCAAGGTGATATATGTGGACCAATTCATCCACCATGTGGACCATTTAGATATTTCATGGTCCTAATAGACGCATCTAGTAGATGGTCTCATGTTTGTCTATTATCAAGTTGAAATGTGGCATTTGCAAAATTTCTTGCTCAAATTATTAAATTGAGAGCACATTTCCCTGATTATACTATTAAAAGGGTGAGATTGGATAATGCTGGTGAGTTTACATCTCAAGCATTTAATGATTTTTGCATGTCTATTGGGATTGTTGTTGAACATCCTGTTGCCCATGTGCATACACAAAATGGTTTAGTCGAATCACTAATCAAACGATTGCAATTAATAGCTAGACCATTGATAATGAGAACAAAACTCCTAGTATCTGTATGGGGTCATGCAATTTTACATGCTGCATCATTAATTCGCATTAGACCAAGTGCAAGTCATACATATTCTCTCTTGCAACTTGTTTTTGGCCATCAGCCAAATATTTCCCACCTTAGAACATTTGGTTGTGCGGTTTATGTTCCTATCGCGCCACCACAACGCACTAAAATGGGTCCTCAAAGAAGGATGGGAATATATGTTGAATATGAAAAATCTTCAATCATAAGATATATTGAACCCATGACGGGTGATGTTTTTACATCACGTTTTGCTGATTGTCACTTTAATGAAACATTGTTCCCTAGATTAGGGGGAGAAATAAAAAATAAAGAAAATGTTGTTTCATGGTGTGAACCTCAATTAATGTATCTTGATCCTCGCACAAAAGAATGCGAAATCGAAGTTCAAAAAATAATGCATATGCAAGAACTTGCGAATAAATTTCCTGATGCATTTACAGATACAAAAAGAGTGACTAAATCATATATACCAGCAGCAAATGTTCCAGCTCGAATTGAAATTCCAAAAGCTAGTAATAATGTCATTCTTGAGTCTTTGCCATGCCAGAAACGTGAGAGACCAATTGGTTTGAAAGATAAAAATCCTCGAAAAAAAAATCAGCTGATAATGAGGTAAAAGAAAGTGTTCAACAAGAACCACAAATCAATACTCCTTATGTAGAGGATATTGATGATGTCAATACGGAATTTTCAATTAATTATGCACATTCAAAAATATTATGGAACCGAAATGAAATGAAAAATCTTGATGTGATATTTTCATATAATGTTGCATATGACATCATGAATGATGATGATGATCCAGAACCAAAATCTGTCATGGAATGTCAAAATAGACATGATTGGGATCATTGGAAAGGAGCAATAAGAGCTGAATTTGAATCGTTCAATAAAAGAAAAGTCTTCGGATCTATCGTTCTCACACCTAAAGATGTGAAACCAGTGGGATATAGATGGGTTTTTGTACGAAAAAGAAATGAGAAAAATGAAGTTACAAGGTATAAAGCTAGACTTGTAGCTCAAAGTTTTTCTCAAAGACTGGGAATTGATTATGATGAAACTTATTTCCCCATTATGGATGCAATTACTTTTAGATACTTAATCAGTCTGGCAGTTTCTAAAAATTTAGAAATGCATCTCATGGATGTTGTGACTGCTTATCTATATGGACCACTTGATAGTGATATATATATGAAGATACCTGAAGGATTTAAGGTATCAGAAGCAACCAATGCAAAATCCAAAGAAATGTACTCAATCAAGTTACAAAGGTATTTATATGGGTTGAAACAATCGGGTTGCATGTGGTATAAACGATTAAGTGATTACTTGATATGTAAAGGGTATACCAATAATCTTATTTGCCCATTTGTATTCATTAAGAAAACAACATCCGGATATGTGATCATAGCCGTTTATGTCGATGATCTTAACATCATAGGTACAAATAAAGAGATCCATGAAGCCATTCAACTTCTAAAGAAAGAATTTGAAATGAAAGATCTCGGAAAAACCAAGTATTGCCTTGGTTTGTAGATTGAGCATATGCCTAATGGTTTACTTGTACATCAAACAACTTATACGGAAAAGATTTTAAAACGTTTCAATATGGACAAGGCAAAACCATTAAGTACTCCTATGGTTGTTAGATCACTTAATGTTGACACTGATCCATTTCGTCCCTGTGAAGATCATGAAGATATCCTGGGACCAGAAGTACCATATCTTAGTGCAATTGGAGCTCTTATGTATCTTACAAATTGTACAAGACCTGACATTTCTTTTGTAGTTAATTTGTTGGCAAGGTTCAGCTCAGCTCCTACCAAAAGACACTGGAATGGGTTCAAACACATATTTAAATACCTTCGAGGAACTACTGATTTAGGATTATTTTATTCTAACGAATCAAAACAAGATTTGGTTGGTTATGCAGATGCAGGTTATTTATCTGATCCACATAAAGCTAAATCTCAAAATGGATATGTATTCCTAAATGGAGGTACTGCAATATCATGGCATTCTCAAAAACAAACACTTGTTGCAACATCATCAAATCATGCCGAAGTGATTGCATTACATGAAGCTACCCGGGAATGTTTTTAGTTGAGATCAATGACACAACTCATTACTGATTCTTGTGGACTAGAACGCGATAAAAGTACAACAACTATCTATGAAGATAATGCAGCTTGCATAGCACAGATGAAAGAAGGGTATATCAAAAGTGACCGAACAAAACACATACTTCCTAGATTCTTCTCATATACTCAAAATCTCATCAAAGACAACCAAATTGAAATGAGATATGTTCAATCCATCAAAAACTCTGCCGATCTTTTCACCAAAGCACTTCCAACTGCTATTTTTAGAACGCATGTTTACAATATTGGCATGAGGCATGTTCAAAAGATGTAAAAGATCAACGATGTCTACTTGAAGGGGAGTCAACTTTATGCTGCCCTCTTTTTCCCTTGGCTAAAGTTTTTATCCCACTGGGTTTTTCTTTAGCAAGGTTTTTAACGAGGCAGTACTAGTTGCTCTTTAATAAAATTTGTCATCCAAGGGGGAGTGTTATGATAAAGACAAATCAAGTGGATGATCAAATTCATGAATAATGATAAAGCAAGTGGATGATCACGGATATTACTATTTCACCTATTTGCACAGTAAAATTTGTAGTATAAATATGTAATCAAATGTAATCACTCAGTGCACCATTCTTACATATATATTTCATATATACTCTCTATCTTTTTTTATATCTTCTAATAATTATCAATAGTCCACAGTCACAAACCACGTCACTAAAGGTAGTTATAAGCCTACTGAATTATAACAGAAAGCTCATTGTTGTTGTTTTTGGTGTACTTCTTTCATATCTACACTATATGTCCACTTTCATCAATTATTAAAATTTAGGGATTAATGATTATAGATTAACAGGCCACATAGGTTTATCATTTTGTTATTCAAAGTACATTTGATAATGATTTTATAAGCCACTTAAATTTGTGTTTTGTTCATTTTATACAAAATGCGCTTAAAAACTCAAAAGAAAAATGTGAAAAAATACAAATAACCATGTTTTTCTTGAAAAAGTTATTTATATTACTTCCATTTTTCAAATAAACACAAGTATTATTTTATTTAAAAATAAATAAATGAGTTAATGCATGATTTGGTATAAAATAAAATATATACAAATTTAGGTAGCCTAAAAAATTATAAAGGGTTAAGGCTACTCAAGGAATTATATATATATATATATATATATATATATATATATATATATATATATATATATATATATATATATATATATATATATATATATATATATATTTTGTCCTGATGTGGGCCATATACTCAAAAAATACTATCATAAGTTATATACTTTAGAAAAATGTGCTAATATAAACAAAAGGTGTCTGGTTACCTGCTAAACCGGTCATCTTCATCTTTGATTTCGTTGTTCTTGGTGTTCTTCATACTTTTTCTAGTTTTACGGCGACTTGGGCGGCGGAGCACGGTGGTTTGTGGTGGCCTACGGCGGTTGTACAACAAATCAACATAAAAATACACGAAAATGTGCAGATACCTTCGGTATATCATCCTAAACACAAACCAATTATCAGATTCGTCAAACAAACTCTCAAAATCCATGAATCGAACGATTTCGGTTTCAACCTTTTCAAAATAAAAATTCCACATAACTCGATCAACAATAGGATTTATGATTTAAAATTATGAGGATATAATCTCTAGATGAAGTATTCAATGCATGAAAACAACTTAATCGCCAAATCAGTTGTTGCTTGAAGTTCATCAATAACGAGTATTTTAACAGGTTAACAAGTTAAGTATTAAGTATGTTTATATTAACACATTTTTTCAAAGTTTATGGCCTATAATAGTATTTTTTTTTTGTATATGGCCTATATCGGGATAAAGAAAAGTATATGACCCTTGAGTAGGCTTAACCCAATTATAAAATATGGATATCCTACAACATAAATTGATAAATTTGGGTGACCTCCTTATATATAATCTCTAAAATTTATATGTGAAAGTGATATTTTTTCTTGCAAACAAGCCGAACACGCTGTAACTTTTTCTTGTACATCCACTAGTTACTCTCTTTTCAGAAACAAATTTAATATCTTCATTATAACCACCTTTAATAGTTTAAGAGCTTCAACTTTCTGTGATCGGGTTGTTTCAAGAAACTTTTACACCACTCAAGAAAACAAACCCTGACCATGAGCTATAACGATTTCTTGTTTTCGGTTAGATTCTTCACCCGAATAACGGAATCCTAGTTGAAAAGTCTCCCTAGCTCTTGATACCATTTGATGGACCAAAGTTCCTCTCAACCCGAATATAATAGTATCTGCATGTTAATGGTGGTATGCAAATGACATAATGGAAACAAAAGAAGTAAAAAGACTACATTGTTTCTTGCCTTGTGTTAAACTGAGTACAATATATGAACTCTTAAATACTACTTGAACTTAGCACTAAATCACCACTCACTCACTACCTAAAAACGGCAGCATACTCCCACTTTGCCATGTTCCAAATTGCCATGCATCTTTCTAGTCCATATGATTCGGTCTAAACAATACTCATTTTCAACCGATACATTTGACTAAAACATTTATTTAAACTAATCCAAAGAAACTAATACTAAGTATAAGTATTAAACTAAAACTTAGCATAATATATTAAGTAAGCCAAACTTTGGTAAAAACAAATTAAATCAACATATTCTATATATTCGGTTTTGTATCTATAACATTTGAGTATTGTTGATTGAATTCGGATACTATATGTTAAGTACGAATTCTTGTCCTCTCAATATTCATCGCTCAACATCGTCTGATGATGATACAAGTGTTGCTAATCTCTCTATAATAAAATACTCAGTTACAGAATCTAAGAATGAGTCTAACTTATTCTCTTGATCATAAATTCTAATGAAAAATATGCTCTCACAAAAAGAAGTGTCAATATAGTTGTCAAACTCCATAGAGCACATAAAGTAGTGACATGGGTCAGTTATCATGTTACTGGTGACATGATGTCAGTTAAACTAGGGATCAGATAGGATGTTAGTCAATTTTGTTAGAATCAGGAAACTATGTATATATTATTTGTAGAAGAGATGATTGATGATTTAGAAGTTTGATTAATCTTGAAAGCTTTTCTTTTTATTGATTATTGTTTGATTACAAATGAGGGGTGAAGCTCTCTATTTATACCACGGGAGTTGATCCGTACACCACTAATTTTATACCATACACCACTAAAATTTATCTTTGGACCATTGTGCCCTTCCCCCAATATTCATGGTTGGTCCTCAAACTTTGTACCAGAAATCAAGATAGGGACTAAAGTTTAAAATGATCATGTTTGGTCCCAACTTTTTAATATAGTACACAAATGGTCCCAATATTTAACAAGCGTTAGTAACTTTGTAACAAAGGTTACCTTGAAGATATGTGGTGCTGCGGGATTGAGTGAGGGTAAACAAAACAAAAAATAAAAAACCCACAACAAACAAAAAAACATTACAAAATCAATAGATATGGGTTTAAGGCGATGCTCAGATTCAGGAGGTACCCAATAGATAGAAAAAGCACATTCGCCGGATTTAGTCAACAACCGATTTAGTCATCGGATTTCTTTAAAAGCTTATGTTCTTGATGACTACTTCGTCAGCAACTGATTTAGTCGCCGGATCTGAAACCGACTAGATCTGCCGTGTGTTCTTGCTTCTACTCTGCCGGAGATGGAGACGCATACGCCAATAACGTGTGAGCTATTTGGTTTGAATTGCACGCGGTTGTTGAGAAAGAAGCAATTGGTTATTGTTTTTAGTTGTTGGTGGATAAATCGCAACGTTGGAAACTCTCAATTTGCTGGAATAACAGAGCACCAAAAAAATATGATTGATTTCGTTGGTTTTTAATAATAAGATGGTTAATACATGAATCACCTTGATTTTTGTTTATTTTATTTCAAGTAATTTGAATTTGATGTTCTGTTAATTGTTAATTATTTACTGTCAAGTTTGCATATGAATCTGAATGCAAATTCAAGTAAGTGGTGGAACATGGTGAAGCAAATGTTACGTGTCTTTATATAATTAGATCTGTAACTCTTTATTTAAAAAAGGCCATTTGTAAGTTTGTCATCTGAAGTTGATGAATAGGTATGAAGATTAAGAAATTAGGATTTATGAAATTTTTTAGGGAAAAAGACGAAGGTGAAAGGAAAAGATAAGATGACCATTATACCCTTCATTAATTCAACTTAACTGGTAGTGACTAACGATTGTTAAAACCTGGGACTATTCGTGTATTATGTTAAAAAGTTGAGACCAAACGTGATCGTTTTAAACTTTAGTCCCTATCTTGATTTTTGATACAAAGTTTGGACCAACCATGATATTTTTTCTTTTTATTTCCTCAAAACTAAAACCCTGCCATATAGCAAGATCCTACCCTATACACAGCTTTCTATTTTCTTTGTGCGCATCTATAATTCATTTCATGATCATCCTTTCTCTGTCTTCTTCCAATAATCTATTACGATTGCTTCAATTTAGATGAAATTAAACATAACTATTTGTAGCCCTAAACTTCTAATCGATATGATTCACTGTTATAATTTTTGTTTATGAACTTTTCTAATGATTCTGTTCAATATGTTTATATGATGATGTATTGAATCGATAAAGAATTATATGACTGAGTATAAAGTTGTTAACCAACACATCATTAACAATCTTTCTGAAATGACCCGTCCTAAACATGCTTAAAAGTGTCAACCAAAAGGTTGGTGAGTTCATAGGTTTATCATAACAATCATTTCAATATATTAATAGACCACAAGATTTCCGTTTATATATATATATGTACACTCGCAAGTGTATGAAAGTATTCTATAAGTTATAGGCACTCGGTAACAAGCCTTAACGTTCATGTTTTACCCTCTGAAGTACACCAGATTAGGTGTGTTTAATATAACTTCGAAGTACTAAAGCATCCCATAGTCAGGATGGGGTTTGTCAGACCCAATAGATCTATCTTTAGGATTCGCGCCTACCGTACATAGACAAGTAGTTTAATGTTACCAAGCTAAGGGTATATTTCTGGTTTAAATCCACGTAGAATTAGTTTTAGTACTTGTGCCTATTCCGTAAAACATTTATAAAAACAGCGCATGTATTCTCAGTCCCAAAAATATATATAAAAGAGAGTAAATGAAACTCACCTATCGTATTTTGTAGTAAAAATACATATTACGATATTGAACAACTGAATAATGCAGAGTTGGCCACGGATTTATGAACCTATATCATTTATATATATTAACACATATAATGAACATGTAATAATAATCAAACCAGTTTATTTAATTTAGTAATATCTTTGTTATTTTAAAGTTATATATATTTACTTTGTATATTAATATTTGTACATATAGTTATATTAATACATATATATATATATATATATATATATATATATATATATATATATATATATATATATATATATATATATATATTGTAAATCAATAATTTGTTATATAAAAATAATGCTAATAATAATAATAATAATAATAATAATAATAATAATAATAATAATAATAATAATGATAATAATAATAATGTTAATAATTGTAATAATATCAATAATAATAATAATAATCATACTAATAATAATAATAATAATAATAATAATAATAATAATAATAATAATAATAATAATAATAATAATAATAAAAATAAAATTTTTAGGATATAACCTTTGAAGAAAACAAGCTCATAAAAATATAACACCGTCGCCCCGGCTCGAACCCAAGACCTCTCGTTCAATGACAACACACCAAACCATTACCCTATCTTTATTTTTCTGCTTTAAACTGCACGAATATTTCTTTAACAGATGAATCCGTTTTTATCCTTCTCAAACACTTATTACTATCATCATTGTTATCTTAAACATTATCATTTGAATCAATTCCATCATTACGATCCATTACCATGATTAAGTCATAATTTCATCGTCATAATCATCATACTATCATCACGATACCATTATTATCGTATCATCTAATCTCATCATGTATTTCATCATTTTTATCTTAATTCGTATCATCATCATTGCCTAAACATTTTCATGATCTAATCATCATCTTAATACATCGATTATCACTTAATCATCACGTATATCGTATATATATTCATCATACGTGTAATCTAATCACAACCGTAACATCTCTAAATAAATAACAAAAGAGTTTTTGTTATGGCCCAACAGAATTTATATACTTCGGCCCACAAATCAAAAATTCAGCCCAACAACTCAAATGTTTAAGAATATGATTACCACAGCCCATATAAACTGATGGCCCGATTCAGTTTCTTTTCACAATGGTTAAATTAGAATAAGGAGGTGTCGGTTGATATAGAATCAAGGTATACGTCTCTTTCTTGACCCATCCACCTTCTTTTTATTCCCTCATCAACATTTGTTTTCCACTGTAACGGGGGATAACGTGTACCGCACCAGTGGTTGTTACGGTGATGGTATGACCGAACAGAGAAGAAGACGACTGATTATAGCAGGTTTGTTGGATTATTATTTGTCGAGTAGGACAGAGAAACAGAAAACGATCGGTTTGTAACAGAACGGAAGAGCAGTAGTAGGATATTAGCAGGTTGCAGGTTTATAAGGTTGTTTGAATAGAAGAAGGAGAAACAGTAGCAAATAGCAGCGGTGTAGGTGAGTGTTTGGGTGGCGTGAAAGCTGTCTCAGTTGTAGCAGTCGAAAGAATTTGTAAACAGATGGTTTAGAGATTGATTTGCAAGATGATTTGTGGATTGTTGAGCTGACCCAGAAACAGAAACATAAAGAGATTTGGTTTGTTTATGTGATCAAGGTGGTGAGTTACTTCAGTCGAACAAAAGAAAGGAAAACAGAAGATAGTAGTAACAAGTAGGTGTTCGGGTGATGTGTTGTGGTACACGGTAGTAGCAGCAACAAGTTAAATAGCTGCAGTAGTAGTCGACGGTAAATGATGGTGTGTGCATGTGGTTCAGTTCATCGACAACAGAAATAATAGTATGGTTCCGGTTATGGTGGGGGTTGGAAGAGAAGATGATGTGGTTGGTTCTCAATGGTAGTGATGGGTTGTTTTTATAAATTAAAGGCGATGAGGTTGATTAGTAAATAAGAAACAAGAGAGGAAATGAAACACAAAGTTAAAAGTGGTTGAAATGGTGGGGTTCCTCTTATAGAAAAAAAAATCGATTATGGATACATGTATATATGTATATGTTAAGAAAATTAGAATAGAACCAAAATCATAAGTATCTAATTCAATCCATTTTCAATCGTGTTTTCACAATTAGTGGCCACCACCAAATTTGTCCACAAAGACTTTATGACATTTTGTTTGATTTTTCTTGGGTTGGTTTTCGAACAGTAATGTGGAAAAATAATAGTAGTGATAGGTGAGGTTCACGAATCAAAAGAAAGAAGAAAAAAATAGGGAAGTTAGAGAGTTGAAGAGAGATCATAGTAATGGTGATGAAGTGTGTATTCTTATCATTTACATGTGTATGTATATATCTATATCATAGATAGATGAAAATATTTAATTAAAGACGGATGGGGATAGATATGGATAGGTAACAGAAAAAGAATGATGTGGGTGTCGACCATGGATCACGGGTAGGAATATTATGACAAAAATAATAATAATTCAAATGGTGACCTGATACAAATTCAGTTAACTGATATTACAAAATTAATAATAATAATAATAATTAATAATTATATTAATAATAATAATATTGATAAAAAAATACTAATAATAATAATAATAATAGAATTAATAATGATATTGATAATGATAACATCAAAATAATACTAAATAATGATAATGATAACAATAATATTAGTAATAGTAATAATATAACAACTATATTTTTTTTACTTGTAATTAACATTTAATGTAATAATACTACATATTATTAATTAAGTAATATTTAATAATTATATATAATAACTTATAATATTTATACCTTTTATATATATTCCAATATACATATCATAGTAATTATTTATATAATTATATATATAGCTTTATTTTTAATAACCACTTCATTATCTTGTATCTTATTTTTATATATATCTTTATTTACATCAATTGTTCGTGAGTCGTCGGAAATAGTCAAAGGTTAAATGAATTCATGTAAACAGTTTCAAAAATTTTGTAACTCAACATTACAGACTTTGCTTATCTTGTCGAAATCATATAAGATTTAAGTTTAATTTTGATCGGAAATTTGCGGGTCGTCACAGTACCTACCCGTTAAAGAAATTTCGTCCCGAAATTGGATTGGGATGGTCATGGCTGATAATAAGTATGTTTTCATGACTCATATGAACTGATAAATAGAGTTTTATTACCATTGAGTAATAAGTATAAAATATTTCGATTATTCGAAGAGTACGAGTAAAGCTATCACAAAAGAATGAAATGAGTAAATGTAGGTTCGTCTTAACCGGTGACGTAATCACGGTTGATTCCCATAATTTAAGGATTTAGAGAAAATCTTCGAAATCTTTATAAGATTTGATTCTTTAGAAAATAAGGAGATTAGGATCCTCTTTAATTTAAATGTGATGATCTGTTTTGATTGCTCTGTCGGATATTTCACTATAAATTCACCTTCTTCGTTTCTTTTATATTTTGGAGTTCTATCCTTTTGTTTTCTCTTTCCGACTTTAAATCAAGCGAATAATGGTTCAGAATTCATAGGTATGAAGTTTCGATTGATCATAATATTCTAAGCAGGAAGGAATGTAATATCATGATTTGATTTAGTAAATTACCAGAATCACAGAGGATAGAACTATCAAGAATATATTTTCTTGATATGTTCAGAGGTTAAGTAAAATGAAAGAGTTATGTAACATGGTTCATGATAAAGGTATGATCTGTGATCCTTTATCACGTTCCATTAGAAACTCAGCATGACTTACTGTAACATAATCACGTTGGCCGGGCGTTATTATATTATACTAACCCATGCTTCAATTCCCAACACTTCTCTACAATTCATTCATAGTTTATACTTAGATTTTTCAGAAGTTTCCAATATAATGGAATACAGTAAACACGAAGAGGTAGATAATTTCGGGCAAGAATATTTATGAAAATATCCTCAAAAATATCGAAGATATTTATGATGATATTTTGGAATTTCTAAGTTCGAAGGTTGATGAAGAAAAATTTTCCGCACGATTTTAACATGACTTCTGAGCAAGATATTCTCTAAAGATTTCATCGGATCCAGAATTACATGGATTCTTTGAATATAGGATTTGGTCCTTGTATTTGGCCTTGGTCTCCTTCATGGTTAGCTCAATCCGTTTTTCAGTACCAATTTCTCTATCGAGCGTTCCCAACACTCCATTCTTTATCATCAAACTCTTGGCCATTTAGGCCATCTACAATTTTACTGTTTCCTCTGCATTTAATGCAGCCATATCTGAATCGTCGATTATCAATCCGAGGTGGTTTCAGGAGAATTGTGTTTTAGATGATTAAACGCTGATGGTAATATGGTGGAATATAAAAGGTTCCCCGGTAACAATAAAGAGCACGCATATATATCAAAGTTATAATAAGGTTGTTTCGAACGAAAAGTCGAAGTTGACTTGCTGGAGCTGTGACAAAATTTGCTACTTTGAAAGGGATCACCAAGTTATTTTGGGTAATAAAAACACTAAAGAAACTAGCACTGTTACGTGTTAAATGTTCACTCAGTTTTCGAGAGTTCTTCAGGTGCATAACTATGTACCTAAATCTTTTCTTCCGTAGATGAAGTGCGGTTAGTTCATCCTCTCGATTGAGGTGTTTTCAAGAATTATGAAAGGTTTGGACGCAGATTGTAATCGTCAAGATACAAATGAGGTTTTAGGGTGAAATCTAGTGGCAAACTTGAAGAATTGTTTAGTTTCATATGTTATAATCAATATTTTTAATTCATTTTAATTGTTCAATGTTGGCAGTCCTCAGTTGATAGTCCTCAGTTGGCAGTCCTCTTTATTTGTAACACACATCCTGATGTAATGGTAGTTCGTATCGATGTGCTTGCTTCGATCATGGAAGACTGGATTCTTTGCTAGAGCAATCGCAGACTTTTTATCCGCATATATCTTTGTAGCTTCATTTTGGAAAAAATTAAGCTCATTTAGTAACTTCCTCAGCCATAATGCATGACAGGTGCACGATGTTGTTGCTACAAACTCGAGTTCACACGTTGAAAAATTCACAATGGGTTATGGGTTGCTTCTTCGAACTCCATGTGAACGTTGTATCTCCCATATAGAACATGAAACCACTCATACTCTTACGATCATCTTTGTCTCTAGCCCAATCACTATCACTGTATCAAACTATCTTGAAATGATGAGAAGGTGATAAAACTTACCATAGTCAACCGTACCTTTGATGTAGCGAAGTATGCTCTTAGCTGCCTTCAAGTGATTTATTGTAGGTGCTTCCATATATCAACTTGCTAGCCCAACTTCGTAGAGAATAATTGGTCTTGTGCAGGTTATGTACCTCAAACTTCCAACCAAACTCTTGTATTGTGTTGGGTCAACCAAGTACTCTTCATCATCTTTTGATAATTTGAGATTGCAATCCACCAGTGATCATTGTCTTGCAGTCATTCATCTTAAACTTTTTCAGCACTTCCTTCACATAACATTCTTTGGATATGAATATTCCTTCTTTCTTTTGTTTCACCTCGATCCCAAGATAGTAAGCCATAAGTCCAATGTTGGTCATCTCGAACTCCCGAACCATTGCTTTCTTAAACTCCTCAAACATTTTGGGATTACTACCGGTGAATATCAATTCATCCACGTATATGAACACAAGCATAACATCTCCATCCTTGCTTACTTTGGTGTAGAGAGGATGCTCATGTGGGCATTTTGTAAAGTCATTTTGCTGGAAATACTTGTCTATCCTACTATTCCATGCACGAGGCGCTTGCTTTAACTCGTATAAGGCCTTTTTCAATTTCAACACCTTATTCTCTAGACCTTTCACGATGTATCCCAAAGGTTGTTCTATATAGACTTCTTCTTCTAAGTGGCCATTAAGGAATAAGGATTTGACATCCATTTGATAAATCTTCTAATTATGCTGAGCCGTAAGTGAGATTATTAATCTTATAGTTTCTAGATGAGTGACGAGAGCAAATACCTCGTCATAGTCTATCCCGGCTCGTTGACTATATCCCTTCGCCACCAACCTTGCCTTGTATCTTTCAACTTCACCTTTGGAATTCTTCTTGGCCTTGTACACCCACTTTACACCAATAGCCTTATGCCCCTTTGGTAGTGTGGCAAGATCCCCCGTATCATTCTTCTCGATTACTTGAATCTCCTCGTCCATGGCAGGTTTCGACTTTTGGCTTTTTGCTGCATCTTCATAGCTTATTGGCTCACAATCAGCAACAAGGCAGAACAATGTTAGATCCTCCATAGGCTGAGTTACCTCATACAACTCCTCAATGCTCCTTGTGAGATGTTGTAGCCTACTTAATTCTCCTCCTGATGTTGGTGTTGCTTCATCTGATGTGGTTGAGGTATGTGGTGAGTGTGGATATGGTGTACTAGAAGGTTCTTGAACCTCTAGATATTCTTCGTTCCTTATAGTACTCTCGAACGGATAAGGGGGAACATCATAGTTCTCCTCTTCGGGAACATTCCAATCCCATGTTTCTTCTTCATCGAACACCACGTCTCGACTAGAGATTACTCTTCTGGTCTTGGGATTGTATAGCTTGTAACCCTTCGAACTTGAGTCATAGCCCACGAATATGAGCTTCTCGCTTTCATCATCAAGTTTCGTCCTCTTCTGATCTGGAACATGAGCATATACTACACTTCCGAAAACTCGTAGGTGTGAGATGCTATGTTTCCTTCCACTCCAAGCTTCAATGGGCGTTTTGATCTTGACACTTCCAGTGGGGAGCGATTTGGTAGATAGATCGTATAGTCCCACTGCCTCAACTCAAAACTCCTTAGGCATCATTTTGATCTTTAACATACTCCGAGCCATATCAAGGATGGTCCTATTCTTTCTTTCCGTAACACCATTTTGATGAGGTAAATACGGAAGAGTTAGAGGATGTCGTAAGCCATTGTTTTCGCAAAATTCCTTAAATTCCTTGGATGTAAACTCTCCTCCACGATCGGATCTCGTCGCCTTTATGGTGAAACCAATTTGATTCTCCACAAACGCTTTAAACTTCATAAACATTTCAATAGCTTCCGACTTCTCTTTTAGAAAATATACCCATTTCTTTCTACTAAAATTATCAATGAATAGAAGAAAATATCTATTTTTACCGAAAGACGGTGGACTGATGGGACCACATACATCCTTCTGAATAAGTTCTAGAGGTTTCTTCACTCTACTAGAAGCCTCTATTGGAAAATTGTTTCGGAAGTGCTTTCCTAGAAGACATCCCTCGCATATTTGATATGGATAATTAATTAGAGGCAAACCCTTCACCATTCCTTTACTTGATAATAATTTTAAGCCTCCAAAATTTAAGTGTCCAAATCTCATGTTTGAAAGCCAAGAATTATCTTTGAAACTTTCTTTTAAACATCATGGAATATCATGTTGAATATTTAGCAAAAACATCCAATTCGTTAACATTGTCACTTTAGCAATCAAACTCCTTTTTGGTCTCCTAAAGAAAGACTACGATTTATCATATGAATATCATAGCCTTTCTCTAAGAGTTGTCCATACTCAGTATATTCGTCTTCATATTGGACACGTAATACACGTTAGAGACATACTTGATGCCTTCCATTTTTCAAGCGGATGAGGATCTTACGTTTGCCTTTAATCGGGACTTTGAAGAAATCTCCAAAGGTGATATTTTCACTTATTACCTCGAACAACTCCACAAACATGCTTTTATCACCACACATATGGTTGCTTACACCCGTGTCAAGATACCACAAATTCGATTCTCCGTTGTCTTCACCTTTGCATGCTTTTAACAAAGTGTTTTCCACGGCTTCGTTATCTTCTCGTGCAAAATTTACTCTTTCTTGCACGTAATTGTTTGACTTCTCGCATTTCGAAGAATAGTGGCCAAATTTATGAAAATTATAGCATTTAGTTTGAGAGCTGTCATACCTTGGCCTTCTACTTGTGTAGCCTCTCCCGCGACCTCTTTTCGAGTGAAAATCTTGGCTTCTTTCTTCATTTTTGTGAGAACTATAGCCTCCACGTTTGAAATATCCTTGCTCTCGTCCTCGACCACGTACTTGACCATGACCTTATTGACTCGGTTGATGAGTCTTTTCATTGCTCTTTTCCTTGAAAGAAAGTTTTGCTTGTAAAGCTTGCTCCGAAGGCTCCTTATTTTTCTTATTGAACCTCTCTTCATAGGCTTGTAGTGAACCCATGAGTTCGTCGATAGTCATTGATTCTAGATTTTTAGATTCTTCGATGGCTACAAGTATATAGTCAAATTTTGATTCTAATGATCTAAGAATCTTCTCAATGACTCTTACGTCACTTAGAGTTTCACCATTCCTCTTTAATTGATTGACAATCACCAAGACTCTTGTAAAATAATCAAAAATTGATTTAGAGTCTTTCTTATTTAAGGATTCGAACTCACCTCATAGGATTTGTAGTTGAACCTTTTTCACCTTTTCAACTCCCTTGTGAGAATTTTCTAAGATCTCCCATGCTTTCTTGGCGGTGGTTGCACATGCAATTTTCTCAAAAGCTCCATCATCTACACTTTGTTGGATGAAGGAAAGAGCCTTTTGATCGTTAGTCTTCAATAGTTTTTTCTCCATGCTGAGAGAACATTTTTCTATAGGTTCCTCATAGTCTTCCTCCACAATCTCCCACAGGTCTTGTCCACCTAGGAAGGTCTTCATTTGGATGCTCCATCGTTCATAATTATCCTTTGTGAGGTGACAAAATGTGATGACATTGTTGGCCATCATCTTGTGAAACCAAGCTCTTGATACCAATTTGTTAGAAATAGGAGGCTATGTATATATTATTTTTAGAAGAGAGGATTGATGATTTAGAAGTTTGATTGATCTTGAAAGGTTTTCTTTTTATTGCTTATTGCTTGATTACAAATGAGGGGTGAAGCTCTGTATTTATACTACACAATGGAATAGAACACTTCATCATATACTGGTATCTAAATATTTCTTAAGTATTCTCATGATAATTCTAGACTCAGATATTTTACAAGATTATTTTACACACTTTGACTACTACATGTTATATGAACTTTCTAGATAATGGACTATAATCTTGATATAATATACTTATACTTGCAAGCCCAAATTCAAACACATGACCCAAAATCAAGTTTAGCTTCTAACAATTTTTATTTTATTACTTGTTAAAGAATTAAGAAATAAAAATAACTTGTTAAAAGGATTCAAACAAAATATCCTAACCTATCTTTCACTTTCTTCCTCGTCTGCTGCTATCACACACATCTTTTTCACTCTAAACTGCAAAATTAAAATAAAATCAAACTTGAGGAAGAAGAAAAGCAAAACAAAAAATAGACACAGCCATCTTTTTCACTCTAAACGTGCAAAACTAAAATATAATCAAGCTCGAGGAAGTAGAAAAGTAAAGCAAAAATCAAACAAAAAAGGAAAAAGGAAGACGAAAAATAAAAAATAAAAAAAATAAACAGAAAATATAATAAAAAGTTGGAAACGAGTGTATGAAAGTGTTTGTTGAATGATTATCGTGAATTACGGCATATTGATAGACCCCATAACGTCGATCAAGCAAAAGAATTAAACATTAGCTTACTGCGGAAACGAAGAACAAAAGAAGTTTCTCAAAGTTTAACATTTTATTGAATAATTGAAGAACATAAACAATGAAAAACAGAGGATAGACGATCTCAAAGTTATGAGATCGGTTCTTGCTGCAGGCAAAGACAACTAACCTCACCCCAAGACCTCTTTATTTATAGAGTCTTGGGGATAAGAATTAGGAAACTAAATCCCCTAGATAAATGCAAATCCCATTAATTAAGGGATTTATACAAACTACCGATTTTATCCAATCAATTCTAATAAATATGAAATATTTTCCTAACAATAGGAAACCTTTTCCTAACAATCTCCCCCTAATTGATTAGGATAAAACAATCGGTTACAAGATGTAAATATAGACTAAAAATAAATCTAATCTTTGTCTTCAAAGCTTTAACCATCTTGTATGATCTTCATAACTCTTGATAAACTGATCTTTCTTTAGTCTTGATTCTCCTCCTCTTTATTTATCAATGTTGTACACATAGCCTCAACATCTCATCAGCACTTATGTATCCTGAAGACAAATCATCAACTAACATGAACATAATCATGACAAAACTGCATTTGAAAATATGCATGAAAAACCGCGTTCACCACCGCTTAACCACTTGCGTATAAATGTTGAACATATTTGTTGAATCTTCATCTTCATAAATGTTGATTATGTTGAGCTAACATCCGGTCTTCTTATTGAGGAATAACCACTTCAAAATTTGAGTTCAAAAGAGATGAACTCAAATGGGTCTGACCTGATTTGAGTCTGGAGTCCTAGAGTCTGAACTATTTTGAGTCTGACCTCGTGTAAGTCTGACTTCTACTAAGTATAAGTTCACCCGAAACTGAAGTCTGAATCTGATCTTTATAATCTGTGCTTGAGTCTGATCTTGAGTCTGCATTTGAGTCAAGCTGTTAAGTCCGAAATCCAGACTCATATCTCAATCAGAGTCTTGAGTCTGAGTTTCCAGACTCAGAATTATAGCAGAACTAAAAATACATATCTTTTAATATAATTATCAGATCAAGCTAAAAATTTTACACGAGATAGATCTATATGCCGTTAACCTCATATCTAAAAATCATGACGATCTAACGGCCAACGAATCTAAAACAATCGTTTTACATAGACTGCGCATAGCATGACGAATCTGAAAACGATTTTTCTTTTGTATCTTCAATAAGACATCTTTTGCTCGAAAATGACCGGATCATCAACAAGATATGTTGATCCTGCTCTGATACCAATTGATAGACCCCATAACGTCGATCAAGCAAAAGAATTAAACATTAGCTTAGTGCGGAAACGAAGAACAAAAGAAGTTTCTCAAAGTTTAACATTTTATTGAATAATTAAAGAACATAAACAATGAAAAACAGCGGATAGACGATCTCATAGTTATGAGATCGGTTCTTGCTGCAGGCAAAGACAACTAACCTCACCCCAAGACCTCTTTATTTATAGAGTCTTGGGGATAAGAATTAGGAAACTAAATCCCCTAGATAAATGCAAATCCCACTAATTGAGGGATTTATACAAACTACCGATTTTATCCAATCAATTCTAATAAATAGGAAATATTTTCCTAACAATACGAAATCTGTTCCTAACACATATTCAATACGAAACTGAAAAATTCATTTAGAATAAATCCATTATTGAATTTTGATGCGCCACCAATGGTCATGTTCTTTTCGGATGATAGATTGCTTCGGCTTTTACTAGTGATGGTTGGCACAGTTGCGTTACTCTGGTCATTTCAGGAGCTGGGCATTTCAGCTTACAGAGAGCAAACCTGTCGCACGAGTGCATTAGAGGTATGTATGACTAGATTCGTACTCACTTTTCTCTAACAAGTAGATAGGGTATGTATGACCTAGGTTCTGACCAGTTGTGGTAAAACTTATAGGTATTCTAATTTCATATTCGGTTTAATGTTTATTATATTTTTGTGAGTACTTTCATGTTTTTAAACCAACAATAGTTTGATGCTTTGTTTTTAGTGGTTTTTGTGTTTAAATATACTTATAATAATAATATTCAATATTTTTGTGGAATGGCTTTCGAATATATATAACCACATACTTATATTATTATAATATATATATATATATATATATATATATATATATATATATATATATATATATATATATATATATATATATATATATATATATATATATTGGGTAAGCGAGGAAACTCTCCTATGAACGAGCACATTGACTCCCCCATAGAAGGTAAAACCTCGGGTAATCAAGCCTCCTGAGCGCGAGACCTGGTACCGGTATATATATATATATATATATATATATATATATATATATATATATATATATATATATATAACTAGAGATAGATTTATCTATCAAACTTCTATAGATTATAATTCATGGTTTCATAAGGTTAATCGAAGGTAAGTTCCTAATAGTTTATTAAAACTTGTTGTAAACTGAAAGCCCTCCTTAATTGGTCAGGTTCCAAGGATGTCACTGGTAATCTTTAAGCCATGAGTGATTCTAACTATAGGGTGACTTACCTGTTTCCGGCACCGCACCATTTAACAGAGAATACTGACGGCCTATAATTAGCTATCGGAATAAGACGTTGACCTATTTAATATTATAGTTTTTTTAACGACAAGATTTTAGTAAATTCTTTAGCAAACCACTATGACTACTTTAAAATATATTTAACGATTGTATAAAAGTTCTTGATTAGACGTTGGACTTAATCGAGTATAATGCCTGAACGTGTGTAACAACAACTTAAAACCTCATTTTCAATCAAGTTGTTTGTCTCAACCACTACGGCCAACCCTACTCTTCCGTAATTATTATGACGTATAATTATTTGAGCCTCACCGGAGACGTTAACAGAGATAATCAACGAGTTTATGAAAAGTAAAGTTTTGATGTATAAGAGTAATTAACCGTTAACGACACAAAAAGTTGTAAAGGGTAATCCGTAAACTAGTATTTTAGTTGACCAACGTTATATATATATATATATATATATATATATATATATATATATATATATATATATATATATATATATATATATATATATATATATATATAAAGTAGTTACCGAGAGTTTTTAGAAGTTTTAAAGTGTAGAACCAGAAAGTATATTAAAGAGTTTATTATTTGATAGATACAGTAATATTCAACAGCTTACACGGTGAATATTACAGAGATATTACTTATTAGAATTACGATAATGATATAGTAATTGATGTTGTATAACCGCACCTAAAATTGTTGCACTAAACTAGATGGTTTTAACACACAAATCAGACAACTAATCCTGATCAATGTAGTAAAGATTTAGCAAGTCATGTTTGTCCACAGAGAGTGGTTGATTAGGATTTAAAAACTAATAATTATCCTAAAGACAAGTTGTAAAAGGGGGAGTTTTGTAATTAAACTAATGACGAAAAGTAAGTAAAATGAATAACCAGATGGACGAAGCACTGTTCACTTCAATGATTAACAATTAACTAGGATTACTCTTTAACGATTAAACTAATTATTAGATAGTTATAAGTAAGTAATTCACTTCAACCTCAAAATATCAATGAACTAAAACCTAATGAATTCAGTAAACTCACATAAACCTCATTCATGGTTCAATTTACCCTGTTTAATTATTGAGATTTCCTCTTCGTTGAACTCACATAAACCGTAGTTTATTTAGATTACTTAAAACAAACTACACAATTATGCTATCACAATGCCATTTAATCACCAATTGCACTCACATACAATTGTCTAGATCACCTAAGTGTTGATTGTTAATCACTAATCAACTCACATTAACTAGTAACAATCCATATAATAAAATTAAGACATATAAACAATCATAACAGTGGACTTGTGAGAGAACATAATCAATTAAACATAATAACATTAATAATCTTCAAAATATGAGCAATCCATCATCAAAAGTCTTACATTAAAGCAAACACTTAAGGGTTTAGCCTAGCATGTTCATGAAAACAATAAAAGAAACAAAGATAGCAAAAGTATTCATTATAATCTCAGAAAATAGATGAAAACTGAGTACCAATCTTGATCTCTGATCCAATCTTCAAGCTTAATGATTATCCCCTTTAGATGGTGAAGAATGGTCTTTGTAGCTCTAAACTCGGCAAAAAAACACCCAAGAACGAAGTAAAAACGTAATCCCCCAAAACTGATTTGTAAATGTGAATTTATACACCTGGTCTGGCCGACTTAAGCTCGCGTTCGTGAGCTTGATTCCACTGCCCACATTGCGATCGCGAGGCTTGAATTTTTAGGTTTCGCGGTCGTTTTTCTTATTTTCGGTTCGCGAACTTGACTTCGGCTCCATTCTCGTGACTGGTGACCCATACCTTGAGATAGCGAGACCAGATACTCTGTTTTTGTCCCAAAAAATCACTACCAAAAATTGGCGTCAACCTCGGTTCGAACCTGAAACCTTATACTCAATATTTTGGCCTCGAAGCACTTTAAAATCATCAAAATCACCAACTGTTGACCAAAACACCACCATGACATAAAAGGCGTTAATTATAATCTTTATAAACACTTTAGTTTCAAATGCCACCCGAAATAAATGCGACTGTCTCAATAGTGTGAAGAATAAAAATGTATAAATCGAGCGTTATCAGTAATAATTAAAAATATAACAACACATATAATAATTATATAACTATGATATACGTTAACGTAATAATAATGAGTATAGCAATAATTTGGCTTACAATGACTGATATCGCTTAAATTATACATGTTTTATAAATCAATTTAAAGCGACATTATTTCTATTCTAAGTTTAATTGTGTTTATTTTGAGAAAAAAATAATGTTTTATGTGTTTTGAATAGTTTAAGTAATTTTTTAGGAAAAGTAATGAAAATAATTTTAGAAGAGGCTAAAAGGACAAAAGCTGGATGAAGTTGGGATGAGGAATGAAGTAAAGTAAAAAACTATGAAAACATCCCCCATCTGTTCTACATCTACCAGCTATCATATTGAAGATCATATTCGAATTTCCAGAAAAGCCAAAATAGCCGACGGCTATAGAAGAGTCGCCAACCTTCAAGTGAAAAGAGCCCCCGACTATTTAAGGGTCGGTGGCTATCATAATGATTAACTGAAGATAAAAAATATTGAAGAAAGTAATTCGAGCCGCAATCTATGCAAAGAGCCGCCATCTGCTGGAAAAGGATCTAGAAATAGCAAAAGAGCAGCCGACTAAAATAGAAAACAAACCGCTGGCTTCTCAACAGCCGCCAGCTCTATTAATCAAATGTTTTTAGGGGTTTTGAACTATAAATTGGGTCTTAGTCCAGAGGGTCAGATATACAATTTCTAGTTCAGTTTTTTCATTTTTATTTAGTGTTCTCTCAAGAATAGTTAGGGTTTTCACATTCAAGTATTCAGGGATTCTAATATCCTATTGCAGTTGTTCTACAATTACCATTGAGGTGTTTCTTATTTGTTATTAATGTTTACTTTTACTTCAAGGTTTACTTTAATTTTTGTCTTGTTTATTTGTTCGGTCTTTATTACTTTATTATTACTTGCATGGCTAGCTAATTTTGTTAGTATACCCTAAATAATACATGATTCCAAGTTATGCTTAATGATTATTTAATTGCTTGTGTGATTTAGAATTTATATGTTCAAGTAAGAACCATTGATTATCTAGACATTAAGATGGAATTATATGCGTAGGTAAAGGATAAGATTGATGAACCTAGCTAATCCTAATACTTGGCTCTTACTAGTTTTCCATGCATGTCAACCTAAGTAGTTATTTTTATTATTAAATGCGAACCAATTGAAGATAATAATTTGACTAGTATACACCTAAGTCTTGAGATTTAGATGAGCTCTGTAACATATTGTACTATCTACCCAATAAACAAGAGTTGAAGATTTAGTGAACCTAATTAAGTCGAACACTTGAATCATATTATCTACCTAATTCACTTTGAGAATAACTAATAACCGGTTAGTCTAACTTATTAAGTAGGTATATGAACTAGAGTACAAGTTAAATAAACTACAGTATCATTAAAAGCTTAACGCGAGCTAGGAGGATTGTGAAAACCTATGTGAATACATTTTATTTTTTATTGTTAATTAAATATTGTTTAGTTAATAAACAATAACTTCCCAATATAAACTGTGACAACTTTGATACAAAACATAATTGCAGTACTCTTTTTGGGACGAACTGGAATTACCTATTACCTATTGTTACATTGATCGACCCTATTTCATGTAATATGCGATAGTAGTTAATTAGTTAGTTTTTTTTTAATTTATTCAACAAGGATCTATGCACATCAATGACATAAATGATCTTAGAATCCTTGCTATCATGGTAATTCACTTGTGTTTTATTCATAGACAAATATTACATAAGACAGAGCTCTGACTCTTGCTTTAAGAAGTAAAGACCGCTCCTTTAAAGCTTACAAACTTACACTAATTTGTGATAAACTATCCTAATTTTTGAGAGAGGGTGTGATATGGCCAAAACGGACGGTTTTATTTATGCGGTGTCGTTAGGTCATAAAATGTCAGAATCAGTTACCAAAAGGGAGTAATGGTTTTATTATTTATTTTTAGCTGGATTTTTCTAGGTATATTTCACCTACTTGTCTTCCTTTTAATGAGTAAGCGGTAAGTATAACTTAGGTTCATATTTTTGTATGTTTGTTTAGTTATGTGGGACAAAAGTGCCTAAATAGTTAACCCTAGCGACAAGTAGTGATAGATTAAACTTAACTAAGGTAATACAAACTATAAAGATAAAAAGGGATAGGTATGAAGAATAAGATACTGATGGAAAGCTGTTAAAAGAATCAACTTCCTAGAATGAACACTAAACCTCAATCAATCGGGCTATGAACCTAATCGATTTGTCACTAAGAGTTTAGGCTTTGAAGATTCTAGCTAAGAGGATATCCCTACTCCCAACGTTAACCTTACAGGGTTTAAACGACCTTATGGATAGAATCCTAGGTAGATGAATAAAGTGGTATATCCCTAAAGGAAAGTCTCATCTTTTTTTAATACTAGTTGGTTTAACTACAATAACATTCCTCCACTTAATACCAAGATATGCCTTAATATTAACAGATGTGCAATATTAGATATCCTAAGGTACTGCCAATTGGATTAGAGGTCTCTCCTTTGCGATCAGTTACTCAACCCCGGATCATCTTACAACATCTCAAGAACGTTGCTTCTAACGCGAATCATGCTTTTGAGTAAGCCAATGTTCACTAAACTCTATATTGCTTACTCTAATCACAACCTAAATGGGCAGCTCTTCTTTGACGGATAAGTGATTAACCGTGCGTAGGTACTATATCCCTATTGTGACGTTAAGCACACATAAATACTTACCTTGTATCCTAGGGTTGATCAAGTCCTAATACTAGGTTATAGCCACGTGACTAAATGGAAAGGGTGGTCTGTGAATTAGACTTCTAAACTGTCAAGGTTTCAGTATAACAATAGCGTAAGTTTCGGATAAGATATTCAACATATAATAAACATTTGCAACAGATAGACAAGCATGCAAGATGAAAGCAACTTAAAGTAATAAAATAACTTTATTAAATTAATGAAGGCGTTTACCATATACAGACGAGATCTGGACCATTACAAGTGCTGACATCCTCTAGACCGCTCCTAGTACAATCTTCGGCGTTCACCTCCGGGTATTTAATTTCCTGCTCGGAGGTGAGAAGGCCTTGAAAGCTTCTAGTGAGAAAGTGTATTTTAGTGAGAGAGTTTGAAGAGGTATGTGAAAATGGATGACAAGTGCCCTTTAAATAGATTTAAAATTTGCTATCATACGGTTGGCAGGCCGTATGGCCTGCTCGTATTACCTGGCAGCCCGTTTGACCTGGGCGTATGCATGGAAGGCCGTATCCCTTTATGGCACGCCGTATGGTAGCCCACATGGAAAGCCGTATGGCTTGCCTGACTTGCTATTTTTGCTGGATCGTAACTTTTATTTCACCGTTTTCGCTCTAGAATCTTCGTTTTAGCTCCGATTTACTTGATTCATTTTACATCATCTTCGTGATTAATAAATCTACAAAATCAACCGACAATGTGATTATTTTGCCGATAAAGCTTGTAACTTTATTATTTTTGGGCCTTAATATCGAGGTAAAAATGCGACTTTTTAGCCGATATCAAATATCCCACACGTAGACTTTGCTTTTCCTTAAGCAAACTTTCGATCTTTTAGCACAAAAGATTCCTATTCGTAGTAGTCAATCGATCTTTGTTTCGCAAGACGTAAGAGTGAAAACTTAGTTTTATCCTTTTTGTTATTCCTGGATATTTTTCCCGCAAGCATGAGAGGAGGTTACATAACTAAGGCTATCTCACTCGGGTCACTCAATTTACTAAAGTGTATCAGGTGTCCTAAAGTTCTAAGAAATGAAATGCTCATAGCTAATCATGTTGGCATTCTTCGCCATAGGCTTGATCAAGACTTAATCTCCATCACTTATTTGAGAGAATTTTCTGTTATAGGCTCGACTTATTTCGTGAAGAGATGGTGATTGGAGGTTTGGGGTGTGAAAGGGGTTTGGATAGATAGGAGTTTTTTAAGGATCGATTTTTATAATCCTTTCAGATTTTTGTCGGGAATTTCAAAATGAGCATCCTTCTTTTTGACTGTCAGGAGTTCTTTTCTCGAATCTCTTTTGGTTCTGCTCCTTTTCTCAGAACCTTATTCATATATATATATATATATATATATATATATATATATATATATATATATATATATATATATATATATATATATATATATATATATATATATATATATATATATATATATATATATATATATATGTATATATATATGTGATATGTATATATATATGTGATATGTATATATATATATGTGATATGTATATATATATATATAGGTTAAGAGCCCGTGCGTTGCACGTTGGATTTAATATTATTTCAAAGATAGCGTACGTATAATATTAGTAACATAACATTAAAACATATACTACGTTTCATATATATGATATGAATGAAACATATTTAAAAAATAGATTATACTTGATGGATCTCATAATAATGCAACATAATTTAAATATTTAAAATAAAAAACATTAAACATACATAATAATTCATAGATATCATACAAACGGAAATTATTTAAAACATTTCTTCAATTAAGTCTCTAAGTGTTGCAAAACTTCTTTGTATACCACATTTTTTGTTGTGTTGGATAGTTTGTTATCCTTGTCTAAGATTAATATCTTGATTCCTTGCAGATTAGTAACCCGAGATAGTGCAACGTATAGTTGTCCATGACTAAAGACCGGTTTTGGAAGAAATAAACCGACATGCGATAGTGATTGTCCTTGACTTTTATTTATTGTCATTGAAAAGTACACCGACAATGTATATTGTCTTCTTTGGAATCTAAAATGTATTCTCTTGTCCATCACTACGAAAAGCATACATGATAAAGCTGTAATCTTCCCCACGTTTGACCCGGTTAAAATTTTTGCTTTGATGATTTTTTCTCGTAAGTGAACAATTTGTAAACGTGTACCATTACACAAACCTCCTACCTGATCTATATTTCGAAGTAACATAACTGGTACACCAATTTTGAGCCTCGGATTGTGCTTTGGTAAACCACCAACTTCAATACTATTTAGGAAATCGGTAGTGTACATTTCATTATTACAGTTAGCATCTTTCTATGACGTACCTATACTGTCTGAGCTCAAATATGACCTTTCTTCTCCTTCCAAACACATCATCATTCTATCATTAATGATGTTAACTACTTCATGAGTTGGAGCAAGAATTGCACGTTGCTGATAATATTTTAGATTGCCAAGATTAAGAAGATAATCTGGATAAATAGTTGAGATGATAGAACCAATTGGATCATCAATATCTGTTATCAAAAGATCTTGTGGAATTTCAATATCAAAAACCGCGTCTTCATATTCACCGACATCACTGTTGCCTATGTCAAGTATCCATTGAGCAAAATTTCTAGTATTAGCATTAGTTTCAATACCACATAATCTCATGTTAACTGTAAGTTTTAAAACAGTATCATAATCCCACAAATAGGAAGAATTTATAGATGCATCTACTATATCTTCTCTTTTACCTTTTTGAATAACGGGTAACATTTGTCTAAAATTGCCACCAAACACAACTGTTTTACCCCCAAACAGAGTATCCATGCTATCAGGATTGACTTGATGCCATATATCACGCATAGAACGATCCAGTGCTTCAACGCACATCTTGTTACCCATCGAGGCCTCGTCCCAAATAAGCAGTTTTACCCTCCTAATGAGCTCACCCAATTTGCTGCTTGGAGAAATAGTATAAAAGGACTCATCTGTAGGATGAAGCAGTATGTTAAAACGTGAATGAGCCGTCCGACCTCCAGATAATAGCAAAGCTGCTATCCCACTTGACGCAACATTTAAAACAATTTCTCCTTTACTGCGTAATGCAGCTGAGAGTGTTTTCCAAAGGAAGTTTTTTCCAGTACCACCATAACTGTACAAAAAGAACACAGCTCCTTTGCCGTGATCAACAACTTTTATTATTTGATCGTATGCCTCCTTTTGTTCGGATGTTAACTTCGTAATGAAATCTGAATGTTCATTTGCAAGTGTACTTTTAACGTAGGAGAACTCATCTATAATAAGATGGTTTTCTAAAATATTCCTTGTATGATTTGATGGGCAAGGCATTGAACTAAAACTTCTCAATGAACTACTATTACGTTGAAGCAATTTGTCAATCTCTTATAAAGTCAAATCTTTTAAAAGTTCAATCTTAATTTGTGATCCTGCAAAGAATTAAATTTAATTTATTAATATAGTAAATATGACAATTTAAGTATAATATAATTTAATATCGTTACTTGTTCCGTGGGGATGAACGATATCCACTGACAAATATCAAAATGTTTTCTCAAATACAACTTCAGGTCGACTCATAGTGTTAGATAATTGTAATTGTGCAAATAATTTTCTGACGAAATGACCACCCTCCCCAAAAAACGCCTCTTGTATCCCTTCTATATACTCCTTATCATCATCCAATAAACCTAAATCGTAGCAAGCATCTCTGTAGCTATTAAATACGGATGAAGCAGTATGTGAAAACGTGAATGAGCCGTCCGACCTCCAGATAATAGCAAAGCTGCTATCCCACTTGACGCAACATTTAAAACAATTTCTCCTTTACTGCGCAATGCAGCTGAGAGTGTTTTCCAAAGGAAGATTTTTCCAGTACCACCATAACCGTACAAAAAGAACACAGCTCCTTTGCCGTGATCAACAACTTTTATTATTTGATCGTATGCCTCCTTTTGTTCGGATGTTAACTTCGTAATGAAATCTGAATGTTCATTTGCAAGTGTACTTTTATCGTAGGAGAACTCATCTATAATAAGATGGTTTTCTAAAATATTCCTTGTATGATTTGATGGGCAAGGCATTGAACTAAAACTTCTCAATGAACTACTATTACGTTGAAGCAATTTGTCAATCTCTTATAAAGTCAAATCTTTTAAAAGTTCAATCTTAATTTGTGATCCTGCAAAGAATTAAATTTAATTTATTAATATAGTAAATATGACAATTTAAGTATAATATAATTTAATATCGTTACTTGTTCCGTGGGGATGAACGATATCCACTGACAAATATCAAAATGTTTTCTCAAATACAACTTCAGGTCGACTCATAGTGTTAGATAATTGTAATTGTGCAAATAATTTTCTGACGAAATGACCACCCTCCCCAAAAAACGCCTCTTGTATACCTTCTATATACTCCTTATCATCATCCAATAAACCTAAATCGTAGCAAGCATCTCTGTAGCTATTAAATACGGATGAAGCAGTATGTGAAAACGTGAATGAGCCATCCGACCTCCAGATAATAGCAAAGCTGCTATCCCACTTGACGCAACATTTAAAACAATTTCTCCTTTACTGCGCAATGCAGCTGAGAGTGTTTTCCAAAGGAAGGTTTTTCCAGTACCACCATAACCGTACAAAAAGAACACAGCTCCTTTGCCGTGATCAACAACTTTTATTATTTGATCGTATGCCTCCTTTTGTTCGGATGTTAACTTCGTAATGAAATCTGAATGTTCATTTGCAAGTCTACTTTTATCGTAGGAGAGCTCATCTATAATAATATGGTTTTCTAAAATATTCCTTGTATGATTCGATGGGCAAGGCATTGAACTAAAACTTCTCAATGAACTACTATTGCGTTGAAGCAATTTGTCAATCTCTTATAAAGTCAAATCTTTTAAAAGTTCAATCTCAATATGTGATCCTGCAAAGAATTAAATTTAATTTATTAATATAGTAAATATGACAATTTAAGTATAATATAATTTAATATCGTTACTTGTTCCGTGGGGATGAACGATATCCACTGACAATTATCAAAATGTTTTCTCAAATACAACTTCAGGTCGACTCATAGTGTTAGATAATTGTAATTGTGCAAATAATTTTCTGACGAAATGACCACCCTCCCCAAAAAATGCCTCTTGTATACCTTCTATATACTCCTTATCATCATCCAATAAACCTAAATCGTAGCAAGCATCTCTGTAGCTATTAAATACCTGACCATTTGCTGTCCGAATATCTTGATAGAAAGTTGGTCCTTTAACCTTGTTGAGTAGAATTCTAAGAAAAAATAGATCTCCAGACGCTGGTGCCACATGATGAATACGTCCAATTGCATCGGTGTTTCTTTTACGCCTAATCCAACTCCTATTATCTTTGTTCTAAATGAACTTTGTCGGGAATTCGACATAAGTTGATTCGCGTGCTTCTTGGTTGGAAACGTTACAATTCATACATTCGATAAACATTGACGTATTGACTGATGGCTTTTCTAATACCTCAGCGATTAATTCCTCTCCATCAAAAATGATTTGCTGTTGTCCCTCCAAATGGAACAATAGTCTTATAACGCTGGGGTAATGATGATGTATATCGATCTTCAAAATCCTCCAAATGACTTCATAAGATGAAACATATCGACAATCATTGTAATCCTATCATTACCTTTGTTGATATATTTGAACAAATAACTAATTGAAGCAACTTGGTTACACCACTCAACATTGAGATGAGCTTGGTACCTTTTTAGGAGGTAAGGGTTATAAGCTGCCACACTTCTGTTATCCAATTCGTGACCTTTGTTTTTTACCGGTAAATTGGATAACCGTCTTCATCAGTTTTTGTGACATCTGAGAAAGGTTTTGGAAACCTTTTTGTACATTTTCGTTCTGAATCAGTGAATGAGCACGATGGATTCTTTTCACCGCAAGGGTCGTGTATCATTAAATCTGACACGAGTTGATAAAGTTCTGGTTCGTTGATTTCATTCGGTATTTTAGCGCATATATACTTTTCTACATCTTCTAGTTGAGGCATTATGTTTCTTTCATCAAGGAATAAGTATATGTGGGCATGAGGCAAATCACGTTTATGAAATTTCATGGTATAGACTTCTAAAAATAAAGAAACAAATTCTTAATAAGGATGTTTTATATTATTGAATAGTCTAAAGTTTGTTGTATATTAGTGATTGTTCACATACTATGTACTCATTACCTATAAAAAATAATTTAACAGAAGATTATATACAAAAACTAATTAAAAGGTAATAGACAAACCTGCTTTAACAGTACCAAATAAGTTTTTTTCCTTATATCTTTCATCAGTTGATCGAGCTTCATTTTAAACATCCTTGTACAAAAATATGGTTTGTCTTCTGCTTTAAAACCGGTCCCGTCCAATTCTTTTGTGATTTCTGGCCACTTGGATTACATATGAAAGTTAAAAACAAGTCGGGATAACCAAATACACGACAAAGTGTCATAGCATCACGATAATTCTCAATCATATATCTAGCACTCCATGTGAATTAGGAAGGAAGTTTTATCCTATTTCCCATCATACTATTCTCCGCAGAATCTGATGCCGCTGAATTCATTAAGTTGGTGAAAATATCTGCTCTTAGAATATTCAGATTATTCCTGATGTATGAGACTCTTTCGGCCTCAATCATAGTGTAAGCATCAACTACAAATTGTTGATACAACTTATGAACCAAGTGCACAAGTGTGGGTACAGCATGTTTTTGAAGTTTATATGCAAAGAATTCACGCATACTAACCCTCTTTTTAAGTGGTTTTTGAAGGATGTTTTAGTCTTTCCACTTTGGGGTCGGTTTGGGATCATCAAACCTGATCTAGACCTCAACTGGAGCTCATTCTCACCCACACAAAATACTTCCATCTTATCTTAAAGAGAGAGGGTGACTTTTAGAGTGAGAAAACTTGGTTTGGAGAAGAAGTGGAAATCTCACCAAAGGCTAGTGTTAAAGTTGTTCATCTCGTTCCTAGCTACATTTTGGTAGTGGTGGTAAGTTCTAACTCTGAATTTCATTGTTTAATTTAAAGTATGTTAAGGGTTTTGCTAGTTAGGGTTATAAACCCCATTTCTTGTGAAATTTGGGGGTTTTGGGTATTGTTTGTAACATCCCGTCTTTTTCCGTTTGTTTTCCGTTTACCTTCCGTTATACTATTTTAAAGTCCGTTATATAATTATAACATCTTTCGTTAATACGCACTTTAAAATATCTCGTTTAGGTAATTCACGCACCTGCTTCTAAACTTGAGGGACTAAACTTGCCAAATGTCCAAAGATTTAACTAGGTTAAAGGGTCAACTTCACCTCCTTCACTCATTCATCACCTCCCACTTTCTAATACTTCCACCTCTTTCTCTCAACACCAAATTTAAAGAATCATCATCCATTTTCGATCTAGCAAGTGTTCATCAAAAAAAAAAAATTACATATTTGGAATCCTTGCAACTTCCTCTTCGATTCCATACCAACTTCATTACATTTGGGTAACTTTCTAAAAACACTAGATTTTGTGTTCTTGATGTTTTTAACTTATAAAAGTATTAATTAGTGTCTATGGCTCAAGTCTAACATGAATATGTGATTTATATACTAGATCTTGTTATTTTAAGTAACTAGCATGAATTTGAAATTTGGTGTGTTTGATCTTGGGATTTGTTTGCCTAAATGTTGTTAGAAGTTAAAAGTGCATGTATTAAATGTGTTACTAGCATCACTAGCTTCAATTTGATGTGTAGGTTGACTTAGAAAGACTCCATAAACATAATTGCTAAATTTATGATTTTAAGTTAGAGTTTGATAGAAGTAAAATGGATTTTTGATGCATTGAATGCTTTTCAATGTTAATTATAAGTGTTTAGTAGTATTGTATGCATAATTACCTACGAAACGGCATATTATATATGTGTATTAAGTTCCCGAATCATCTTACGCATTTTGTGAACTTGAAACCTTGATAATGAACCTTTAATGATCACTTGACGAGAATTCGGTTATTGTAAATGATATTTTTGTGTGATGAAAAGTGTTTAGTTATATTCCTCATTAAATTACCTTTTCAACGATATAAGATACGTGTTTTGAATGATTAGTTATGGTTGTTTGAAGTTGGATTCGTGCATTAAGTGTTCAAACTGCCCAGATTGCTGAACAGATACATGGAGCGGCGCTCCAATACCTTGAGCGGCGCTCCAAACCCGGCTGTCCAAAATTTCACTTTTTCGTTTAATTCTAACTATGCTACGCACCTCCGATTAACATGAAACTTGGCCCACATGCTTATATATGATTAAAAACCTTAGAAAAATAGTTCGGGACCCGACCCGAACGTGTTGACTTTTTCGTTGACTTTGACTTGACCAAAGTTGACTTTTATTCAAACTTAACCGAATACTTATGCAATCATTCTAACATGCTTTTATACTTGTATCTTGCATGAAACTTGACATCGTGATTCACATGCTTTATAATCGAGTCGTAATGAGCCATGGGACTAATTGAACACTTTGACCAACCGTGTTTACCGATATTGATACGAATCTATTTGTTTAGGTTAAGACTAGCATTCGTTCTTGCACACGTTACTTTGTGAAGTACAATTTACTATTCGTGTAACCAAGGTAAGATCATAGTCCCACCTTTTCAACAACTTTTACTTTTAAATTATGGGATGAGAAACATATACGTATCATACTTTTATGCTTTGAACACAAGTACGAAAACAAACATTCCACAGCGAGTTAGAACAAAAAGCCTCAATTCAATTATCATTAGTTACACTTGCAGGGTGTAAACGTGAACTTATGTTATGTGATCACATTGGGCTTGACGAGCCCTCATTCGGACTGTTCACTACCGTTAGCGGATGAAATATATTTTCGAGTATAGTGTATGTTCTAACACTACATAACAGGGTACAAAACAGTTAAGTCTTGATAATTGGGTGCTCACGAACATAATTTTGGAATACAAATGATTTGGATAATCAACTATATTAAATCCTGTGTTTCAAAAACAACGTTACTAATACACCTATGATTTCACCAACGTTTTTCGTTGACAGTTTTCTATATGTTTTCTCCGGTCCTTGAACGCTAGGTGATACATGCTTCCGCATATTATTTTTGATACGTGCTTGGATGTCGAGTATACATGCATAAGTGGAGCGTCTTTTAACTTAACTTAATTTGTGTCGCATAGGTTTCAATTGTACTTAAAACGTTGTAACATGTTTGGTCATCGAACTAATTTGTAAACTTTGAAACATCTTTATAATTGAAATGAATGCGAAATATTTTGGTCAAACATTGTTTTAAAGACTTATGACCACGTAACGGGACCTAAGTAGACGGCGCCGTCAATGACGATTTTGTCGGGTCTCTACAGATGGTATCAGAGCATTGGTTGTAGGGATTTAGAGTTCATTGGTGTCAACCCCGAGTCATAGGGTACATTAGTGAGTCTAGACTACAACCGGCATATAGACTTGAAGTAGGAATTACTTGACTACTTGTGCATTTATACTCGAACTCTTCTATTCATATCTAACTCTTATTCCATCTTAATCTCACGTTGTTTAATTTGATTGACACGCCACCTTGACTATATGAAATAATGTCAAATGTACATATGAATTAGGGTAATATAATTGTCGGGATTATATTACGGTGACTCATATGCACGTTCCGACTTTATGACATAAAGAATTTAAGGCAAGTCAAGGAAAAGTTTCTCTTTATCCTTATTCCATAGCATGGTTAGTATTATTAAGAATACTAATCAACGATATTCTTGTGTTTTGAAGGAACAATGCCTCCTCGCCGTTTACCACACCATGAAACTCCCGAACAAGCTCTTCAACGAATGATAGCCATCGCCGTAGATGCGGCCATGACCGGACACTCATCCAACAACAACAACAATAACAACAACCACAACAACAACAATAGAGCCGATAACTCAAACGAGGGATGCTCCTACAAAGCTTTCATGGGGTGCAAACCTCATACTTTCGATGGGACCGGAGGACCGGTTGCTCTCACTCGATGGTTTGAGCAAACGGAAGCCGTTTTTAGCATAAGCAGTTGCCGGGACCAAGACAAGGTCAAATATTCCACCCACACTTTCGCTGGTATCGCTCTCACATGGTGGAACATGTATGTACAATCGGCGAGTATCGATGAAGCCCACACTCTCTCTTGGCCCGATTTGAAAGAAAAGATGATCATCGAATACTTCCCGCGTGAAGAGACTCGCAAGCTCGAACAAGAGCTAAGAATTTTAAAAGCGGTCGGAAACGACCTCAAGGCTTACAATCAACGGTTCGCCGAGCTATCCTTAGTGTGCCCAAACCTCGTGAACCCCGAGTCACTAAGAGTTGAACTTTACATGGATGGCCTTCCTAAGAGCATCAAACATGGGGTAATGTCATCCAAATCCGCTAACCTACAAGAAGCTTTGAAGATGGCCCGTCAATTGATAGAGACGGTAGATGAAATTTTAGTACCTGCACCTAAGGCCGACGATAAGTCGGGTGGCAACAAAAGAAAATGGGAAGCCACTGCATCAAACAACTACAATAACAACTTCACCAAAAAGCCTTTCACCTCCGACATCAAGAAAAGTTATGTCAGAAATAAACCTTTTTGCAACAAATGCCACAAACATCACTATGGTGAATGTGACAAGCCATTTTTCCACAGTGCCAAAGAAGTGGTCATTTGGCCCACGATTGTAGAAATACCGCCCCCGTTGCTCAAAAGGGGCCCAATGCACCAAAACCGGGTGTTTGTTATGAATGTGGCCAACCGGGTCATTATAGGAATGCGTACCCAAAGAAGAAAGCTAACCCCAATACACGCGGCCGAGCTTTCAACATCAATACCGAGGAAGCCCGAGATAACAATGAACTAGTCACGGGTACGTTTCTTCTCAACAATTCTTATGTCTCTTGCTTATTCGATTCGGGTGCCGATAAGAGTTTTGTATCCAAGACTTTGACTCACTCTTTTAGCACTCCACCACTCCCACTAGATACTACTTATACCATTGAAGTGGCCAACGGGAAACTATTGAGTGCCGACAAATTTTACCGGGGGTGTACGTTAAACTTAATGGGTAAAGAGTTTGAAATTGACTTGATACCTATAGAGCTAAGGAGCTTCGATGTAATAATTGGAATGGATTGGTTAGCCAAAATGAAATCTCACATCCTTTGCGATCTTAAAGCGATTCAAATTCCTATCGAGAATGGTGAACCCTTGATTGTCTATGGCGATAAGAGTTGCACCGGACTCAACCTCGTCTCGTGCCTTAAAGTTGAAAAATACCTTCGTAAAGGCTGTTTCGCGATTCTAGCCCACGTTAAGGAAGTTGAGACCAACGAGAAGCATATCGATGATGTGCCAATTGTTAGTGACTTTTCCGATGTTTTTCCCGACGAATTGCCGGGTCTTCCACCTCATCGACCGATAGAATTCCAAATCGATCTTATTTCGGGAGCCGCACCCGTAGCACGTGCACCGTGTAGACTTGCTCCATCCGATATGCAAGAATTGCAAAGTCAAATCCAAGAACTACTTAACCGTGGTTTTATCTAACCTAACCATTCACCATAGAGTGCTCCGATTTTATTCGTTAAGAAGAAAGATGGATCCCTACGAATGTGCATCGACTATCGTGAACTAAACAAATTGACGGTTAAGAACTGATATCCTCTTCCACGCATCGACGACCTCTTTGATCAACTGCAAGGATCACGTGTATATTCAAAAATCGATCTCCGCTCGGGTTATCATCAATTAAGGGTTAAAGGGGAAGATGTCTCCAAAATCGCATTCCGGACTCGCTATGGTAGTTACGAATTCCTTGTCATGCCATTTGGTCTAACTAACGCACCGGTGATGTTCATGGATCTTATGAACCGCGTGTGCAAACCGTATCTCAACAAGTTCGTTATTGTATTCGTCGATGATATCTTGGTCTATTCTAAAAGCGAAGAAGAGCACGAACAACACCTTCGACTTGTGCTCGAACTCTTGAGACATGAACGACTCTATGCCAAATTCTACAAGTGTGAATTTTGGTTGAAGGAAGTTCAATTTCTCGGTCATGTCGTAAGCGACCAAGGCATTAAGGTCGATCCCTCAAAAATCGAAGCCACTAGCAAATGGGAAACCCCTACTACTCCTACTCACATTCGACAATTCTTGGGTCTCGCCGGATACTATCATAGATTCATCAAGGATTTCTCTTTGGTTTCTCGTCCTCTAACCGCATTAACTCACAAGGGAAAGAAATTTATTTGGGCAACCGAACAAGAGTCCGCGTTTCAAATCTTGAAGACAAAGCTAACCACCACTCCTATCTTGTCACTTCCCGAGGGCAATGATGATTTTGTTGTATATTGCGATACCTCGAAACATGGTTTTGGGTGTGTATTGATGCAACGAACGAAAGTCATTGCTTATGCCTCTCGACAACAAAAAATTCATGAACGGAACTACACGACACATGATCTCGAACTCGGAGCCGTTGTCTTTGCACTCAAAATGTGGAGACACTACCTTGATGGAACTAAGAGTACTATCTTCACCGATCACAAAAGCCTTCAACACATCTTCGATCAAAAGCAACTAAACATGATAAAATGACGGTGGATTGAAACCTTAAACGATTACGATTGTGAGCTTCGTTATCATCCCGGAAAGGCAAATGTAGTAGCCGATGCCTTAATTCGAATGGAAAGAGCGGTGCCTCTTCGTGTCCGAGTTTTAAACATCACCATCCACACCAATCTCAATAACTAAATTCGTATAGCCCAAGATGAAGCTCTTAAGGATGAAAACATATCTCTTGAACGCTTGAACATCCTTACCTCACGATTCGAAGTTAAAGAGACCGGACTCCGATATTTCGTAGGAAGAATTTGGGTGCCTAGTTTTGGGGACTTACGAAGCCTTATTATAGACGAAGCCCATAAGTCAAGATATTCGATTCACCCTGGTGCCAATAAGATGTACCAAGACCTCAAAGAACAATATTGGTGGCCGAACATTAAAAGGGACGTTGCTACTTATGTTGGAAGGTGCCTAACTTGCTCCAAAGTCAAATCCGAACATCAAAGACCGTTCGGACTACTTCAACAGCCCAAAATCCCGCAATGGAAGTGGGAAAGGATAACGATGGATTTTATCACCAAACTACCAAATATGGTGGGCGGTTATGATACTATTTGGGTTATTGTTGATCGTCTCACCAAATCCGCGCACTTCCTAGCCATGTAGGAAACCGAAAAAATGGAAAAACTTGCACAACTTTACATTAAGGAGATCGTAGCCCGTCATGGTGTGCCTTTGTCGATTATTTTCGACCGAGATGGCCGTTTTGTTTCTAGATTTTGGCGTACCTTACAAGAAGCGTTGGGAACGCGTTTAGACATGAGCACCGTATATCATCCACAAACCGATGGACAAAGCGAACGAACAATTCAAACTTTGGAATACATGTTACGAGCTTGCGTTATCGATTTTGTAAAAGCTTGGGACAAGCACTTACCTCTCGCCGAATTCTCTTACAACAATAGTTATCATGCAAGTATTAACACCGCACCATTCGAAGCATTATATAGCCGCAAATGTCGTTCACCTCTTTGTTGGGCAGAAGTAGGTGACACACAAATCACCGAACCCGACTCATTCATGAAACAACCGAGAAGATCGTTCAAATCTGAGATAGGCTTAGGACGGTCCGTAGTCGTCAAAAGAGCTATACCGACATTAGATGCAACGACCTCGAATTCCAAGTCGGTGACTGCGTAATGTTAAAAGTTGCACCTTGGAAAGGTGTAATCCATTTCGAGAAACGTGGGAAACTAAATCCGCTGTATATTGGTCCTTTCGAAATCTTGGAGCGTGTTGGAACCGTTGCTTATCGTTTAGATCTCCCGCATCAACTGAGCTCCGTTCATCCTACTTTCCATGTATCAAATTTGAAGAAGTGTTTTGCCGAACCCGAACTAGTCATCCCTCTCGAGGAGCTTACTATTGATGACAAACTTCACTTTGTGGAAGAACCGGTTGAGACCATTCCGTCAAAACGCTAAAATAAAGCCGAATTCTGATTTTCAAAGTCCGTTGGATCGCCAAAAGGGGACCCGATTTTACTTGAGAAAGACAAGATCAAATGCAAAGAAAGTATCCTCACTTATTTGTAGAGTCGGCAATGCAAGATCCCAATGAAGAAATAACGACCACTACATCTACTTAAATTTCGGGACGAAATTTCTTTTAAGGAGTAGGTAATGTAACATCCCGACTTTTTCCGTTTTTTTTCCGTTTACCTTCCGTTATACTATTTTAAAGTCCGTTATATAATTATAACATCTTCCGTTAATACGCATTTTAAAATATCTCGTTTAGGTAATTCACGCACCCGCTTCTAAACTTGAGGGACTAAACTTGCCAAATGTCCAAAGATTTGACTAGGTCAAAGGGTCAACTTCACCTCCTCCACTCATTCATCACCTCCCACTTTCTAATACTTCCACCTTTTTCTCTCAACACCAAATTCAAATAATCATCATCCATTTTCGATCTAGCAAGTGTTCATCAAAACAAATTATATATTTGGAATCCTTGCAACTTCCTCTTCGATTCTATACCAACTTCATTACATTTGGGTAACTTTCTAAAAACACTAGATTTTGTGTTCTTGATGTTTTTAACTTATAAAAGTATTAATTGGTGTCTATGGCTCAAGACTAACATGAATATGTGATTTATATCCTCGATCTTGTTATTTTAAGTAACTAGCATGAAATTGAAATTTGGTGTGTTTGATCTTGGAATTTGTTTGCCTAAATGTTGTTAGATGTTAAAAGTGCATGTATTAAATGTGTTACTAGCATCACTAGCTTCAATTTGATGTGTAGGTTGACTTAGAAAGACTCCATAAACATAATTGCTAAATTTATGATTTTAAGTTAGGGTTTGATAGAAGTAAAATGAATTTTTGATGCATTGAGTGCTTTGCAATGTTAATTGTAAGTGTTTAGTAGTATTGTATGCATAATTACCTACGAAACGGTGTATTATATATGTGTATTAAGTTCCCGAATCATCTTATGCATTTTGTGAACTTGAAACCTTGATAATGAACCTTTAATGATCACTTGACAAGAATTCGGTTATTGTAAATGATATTTTTGTGTGATGAAAAGTGTTTAGTTGTATTCCTCATTAAATTACCTTTCCAACGATATAAGATACATGTTTTGAATATTTACGGTTCATTAGTTATGGTTGTTTGAAGTTGGATTCTTGCATTAAGCATTCAAACTGCCCAGATTGCTGAACAGATACATGGAGCGGCGCTCCAATACCTTGAGCGGCGCTCCAAACCCGGCTGTCCAAAATTTCACTTTTTCGTTTAATTCTAACTATGCTACGCACCTCCGATTAACATGAAACTTGGCCAACATGCTTATATATGATTAAAAACCTCAGAAAAATATTTCGGGACCCGACCCGAACGTGTTGACTTTTTCGTTGACTTTGACTTGAACAAAGTTGACTTTTATTCAAACTTAACCGAATACTTATGCAATCGTTCTAACATGCTTTTATACTTGTATCTTGCATGAAACTTGACATCGTGATTCACATGCTTTTATAATCGAGTCGTAATGAGCCATAAGACTAATTGAACACTTTGACCAACTGTGTTTACCGATATTGATACAAACCTATTTGTTTAGGTCAAGACTAGCATTCGTTCTTGCACACGTTACTTTGTGAAGTACAATTTACTATTCGTGCAACCAAGGTGAGATCATAATCCCACCTTTTCAACAACTTTTACTTTTAAACTATGGGATGAGAAACATATACGTATCATACTTTTATGCTTTGAACACAAGTACGAAAACAAACATTCCACAGTGAGTTAGAACAAAAAGCCTCAATTCAATTATCATTAGTTACACTTGCAGGGTGTAAACGTGAACTTATGTTATGTGATCACATTGGGCTTGACGAGCCCTCATTCGAACGGTTCGCTGCCGTTAGCGGATGAAATATATTTTCGAGTATAGTGTATGTTCTAACACTACATAACAGGGTACAAAACAGTTAAATCTTGATAATTGGGTGCTCGAGAACATACTTTTGGAATACAAACGATTTGGATAATCAACTATATTAAATCTTGTGGTTTAAAAACAACGTTACTAATACACCTATGATTTCACCAACGTTTTTCGTTGATAGTTTTCTATATGTTTTCTTAGGTCCTTGAACGCTAGGTGATACATGCTTCCTACATTATTTTTGATACTTGCTTGGATGTCGAGTATACATGCATACGTGGAGCGTCTTTTGACTTAACTTAATTTGTGTCGCATAGGTTTCAATTGTACTTAAAACGTTCTAACATGTTTGGTCGTCGAACTACTTTGTAAACTTTGAAACATCTTTATAATTAATATGAATGCGACATATTTTGGTCAAACGTTGATTTAAAGACTTATGACCACGTAACGGGACCTAAGTAGACGGCACCGTCAATGACGATTTTGTCGGGTCGCTACATTGTTAGTGTAAGTGAACCCAATTATTGTAGGTATAGAATTTGATGATAAATTTGGAAGTATTTGTCATGGTTTGGGTGTTAAATCACTAGGTTGTAAGTTTGTTATTGATTTTGGTGTTCTTAAGAACATGTTGGTCAAAATGGGTGTTGACTTTGATTTGTTGTCAAACTTAGTTTTGAGTCAAGTTTTGGTGAATCAAGTATGTAAGTACTTGGTTTAGGTGTTAATTGGTGTTTTGAAAATATAATCACTAGCCGTTAGTGATTTTGGGCGTTTATATGACTTTGGTCAAAAAGGGTAAATTGAATTGGGTTAAAGTTGATGATGACACTAGTTTTGGTCAAATGGATGTTTAGACACTTGTGTTTAGTGTTAAATGGCGTTTTTGGAAGTAATCACTCATTATAAGTGATTTTGAGTCAAAATGATGTTTTTAACATAAGTCAAATGCGGTCAAGTGCAATATGAGTCAATATTGCACATGTTGTAGTTTTGGTGTATTTGGTAGTGTCTGGACCTAGGTTGGTCTAGTTAATGTAAAGTATAAATTGGGTTAACTTGTACTTATTAGTGTGGGTTTGAATTACCACCCGAAGTGGTAATTGGGTTGAGCTCATTAGGAGATAAATGGGCGGGTTACACGAGCAAGGTGAGATCCCTCGGCTAAGGGATGTGAGTGTCGGGTTCTCTTTTAGACAATTGTTATTTATGTGTATATTGTGCCTATGTGTGATATAGGTGGTTACTTGCTCCGATTTGAGGACGGAGATCATGTTATACATTACTTGTGAGGGCATTCGAAGGTGAGTGGAATAATTATACGTGTATGTATATGATGTATTTACTTGTGTAGCGTGAGATGTGAAGTGTCGACGTGTTAAGAAACCACATTTCACGTGACGAGTGAAGTGTCGACGTGTTAAGACACCACTCCGAGAAGAATGATGGGTGAAGTATCGACGTGTTAAGACACCACCCGGGGGGTTAGTGATACGACGTGTTAAGTACACTAACGGATGTTGTGAACACCAATGGTCTTTCGCGAGCACCATTCCCTTGTATAACTGGTTAACTATGGTTGTGTGAGTTTTGTATTAGCATATTAAATTGTGAATTATATGCTATTGACGATGCTAGCTTATTGTGAATTGCGGATATTTAGTTTATGCATTTTGATTGCATGGTTGTTTAATTGCTAGCTCGTATGCGGTATTTGTGTAAGTGTTTGGAAGTAAGTAGATTATATATGCATATGTATAATTATTTCATTCACTAAGCTTTATGCCTACCCCTCTCGTTGTTTACCTTTTTATAGGTATCGTTGATGCGGAGTTACTAGTTGCTAGGCTAGGGTTGATAGACGTCGCTTAAGCTTGGAGGATTAGCTTTTAGATATTTGGACTCGGATTGGGGATTTGGTAGTCCCCATGATTATGCTCTTGGTATTGGGTTGGGTTATTAAGTATTAACTCGTATTTTGTGTGATTGGGTCATTATTACAAATGCTTTTGTAATGTGTCATTTGTGTACTAAGGTTCATTATAAATTGTTAAACGTATCATTATGATATTATGTTTTTGGTTAAAACAGAGTTGGAATTGTTATATATTATGAACGCTTTAATGGGACCTAACTTATAAAAAAATAAGTGTGCTTCATTTTTGGTAAACGGATTCGGGTTGTTTCAATTGGTATCAGAGCATAGTCTAAGGGATCTAGGTAACTTGGTGATAGGTGCCTAGACTTACACTTGACGGTGTGGAATTGTATGCGGACTTGTAGAGATACGGGTCGGGATGGAAATAGTTAGTGCCTTACCGTAGGTACATTAACTAGGACATGTAGATATGTGGGGCCTTAATTGGTGTTTGCGTGTGTACCTTAGATAGATAGTCGCCTAAAGTAGTAGGTTGACTAGGAGGTTGCTTTGACGATAAATCCTTAAGTAGTGGGATGATTTTGCTGTTGTGATTATGTGCGTTTATTATATTGCATATATGTTTATATACATGTATCTATTGGTGCGGTGTCCTAGAGACGAACCTATTGGAGAGATTCGGATGTTTGGCAGTTTTGAGTGATCAAGTTCGCCGTAAGGACTGTGGTCATTCGGGTACTAGGAGTTATCGCGTGTTATTTTGTGTGAATGTTGCGTCAGTCCGGGTAAAGTACTTTGCGTGACCATGTGGAAATGGTAAGGTACGCAATTGTAATAGTGACTGATCACCAATATTACGAAAGTGTATCTTGACACCAAGCATGACATGACGAGTACCGAACGGAAGAAACGTGGCATGGTTGGGGTAGATTCAAGATGAATTAGGAATCTTTTATTGGTTCCTTGGATATAGTTGTCTTGGTGATGTGCTTGTTGTCACATCGAGCTCACTGTGAGTTGGGAAGTGTTACGGTAGCTAGGTTAGTTAAGGTGAGTGAGAAAACTCACGAGTTCGGTGCGTACTTAGTCACCCTAAGTAGTGGATGCACTATTGAGATTGTAATTGGTTGTAGTTACTCATCGTAACTAGGATGACCAATTAGTGAGTGAGTGTGCGATGAAGACTTGAATTCCAAAATGGGATGTAGCAAGTCTAATGATTGTAGAATTGGGTTACACTCGGGTAGAGTATGTGGTTAGAGAATCGTGTAAGGATTCTAGTTGTGAGTCACCTTGGAATTGGCGAATCGAGGAGTCTTCAGGTCGTTAAACTCATGGCAGTGGGACCTGTATGACGATGATTACGTTAGTGTGTTAGCGTGTTGTGGATTATAGGGTAACATTCCTAACGGAATACCCCTTGTAGTAGTGGTTGTGTCGATATGTGGAAGGATGTATAACTGGTGTTTCCAAGAATCTCTTAGTGTTATATGGAAGTTTTCGTTAGGCTATATCATTTGGTGTTGTGGAAATATTGGGTAGCGTGTGATCGCTAGGAACTTTCGATAAGATAATAAACCGTAAGGTTTGTCGGGTAGGTAAGACTTCGGGTCATTATTGTGGAGAGATGGGTGACATCGGATGTATGGAACCCAAAGATCAAGTTTCTAAATCTCAATGGATTGTGGAGGGAGTCTGCATGACACTGCGTCATGTGCCCCTTATACCTGCTAGTGTGATGTTCAACTTCGGTGATGGTGTGATCACTTTGTGCTTAGGATGCCCGTGAGATACCCTTAGAAGCATCGGAGGTTATAATAGTGATCGACGGGTGATGGTAATTCGACGGTTGCGAAAGTCAAAGTTTAAGAGCATTGCAGTAAATACTTCTTATGAGGTGACGGATGAGCAAATCTTGTTGCTCTTATGTGATAGACGGGGCAGTGATGGACTAAATGGCCGGTTAGGCCGAAGGTTATGATGAAGTGTTGATATTGTGCTCAACGCAATTATTGTGTTGGATTGGTTACTCTTCTCCATGAGAGTGAACAATTGTTGATGAAGGTTCGTTGAGTGGAAGGGCGGGTGATCTCGACTGAGATGCACGACTGATTAAGCAGAGTGGCATATGCCTAGGCTTAGAGGTGTATGTAGGACTTTGGTGGAGTCACTTTATGAATGATGAAAGGTTGTTCATTGTGATTGTAGTATGAAGGTGTAATGTCATCGCGTGTACGGCATTTCAAGTGAATGAGTATGTCGGTGCTGAGAGCCTGAAGTGAATTCGTGGTGATTTGATGTTTATGACCAGTGATGAGATTGATCATGTGTGTCGTAGAATGACAATTCCGCGGGATGTTATCATCTTGGCGGTGAGAGTGTGGAGCTGAATCCTAAGTGGGGGAGTTTTTACTGCCGCCCTAGGAAGCTCGGGTGGCGTTAGATCAATTGAAGTGTAAGACTTCTTATGTAAGGTGGTCATGTAGTACCAAAGTGCGGTATGAGACCAAGTGTGAAGTTTGAGATCACGAAAGTGAGAGAATGTAACTGTCATTGCGGGTGCTCTAATGTAAATTTTGGTTGGTGTGAAACTCAAATAGTACTATTGAGTGAGTACGAGTTTAATATTGTGGTAAATGCTATATTTTCGTTGTCGGGAAACGTGATCTTGAAAATTGTCAATGGATTATTCCACTTTGTGGACGGCTGTGAGGCGTTGAGTGCCGGTTTCGATTATCTCACATAAAGACACGCGGATGTTGTTTCTTTACGAGGGTGTGTTCCCTAGTGATGTGACACGTAGGTTGCATCGAAATGTCGAGGCCATCCTTAACGGACGGTCTAGATAGGAGGATTCACCCAGCGTTGGTGAATATTTTTGTGGGTCGTGTGGCGAATTGCAAAATTGTTGTTATGATAATTCGCTATTGACAGGATTGTAGTATACGAATAGTTTCCAAGCTAGTACTAGGAAACCGTCTTGCGTGGTTGTGTTGTAGGGTTTAAAGGAGAAATCCTGTGTCGAGTATTGATGTACTGTCTAGCTCGTTGTGTATTATTGTCGTCCTGAATTAATCCAGTGGCGGATGGTTGTGGGCGGATCGATTGATGGGAAAGTGTGTCCCTAGTGTAATTATTTGGTGATACCGAAATTCCTTCGTTGAAGAAATAACCGGGTGGTGGTAACGGGGGAAGTTGGTTCTTGAATCGTAGAACATTCTTAAGTGACCGGTTGAGTGGTGTGTTTATGAACTGATGAATTATGGAGTTTTAACTCGGCATGAATCCTTCTCGATTTGAATTAATGCAAGACTTGGGTCACCGCGTAGTGGACCTAGTAGATCGAGTTGGTGATATAGTTATGGACGCAGCTGGTCGCGGGTTGTAGCCCGAGAGAACTTATAGGGGTACATGGTGTTTTTCATATTTCCTAAGTGGGCATTTTGGGCACTGAGTGTATGAGATACCGCTTGTTGCGTTGATGCACGCTAGTGATTATTAGCGCGCGGTGAGATCTTCGGATTAACGGAGGATATTATGGATGTCGGCTTGGTTGAGTTTCGTAGGATCGTAGGAAGTGATTCCAATTGTATGTAAGTTTGAAGCCATTAAATCACTTGCCTCTTGGTAAATGCGAAGGATCACAGGGATGTGACCCAGTCTAAGCGGGGGAGAGTTGTAACATCCTGTTTTTCAGTTACGCGTATTTAAGATGTCATTTGAATCACGAGGCATGTAATCATATATTTCGACCCTAATAAAGTTTGATTTAATATTTTAGAACCTTACCATTGGAAAGTAGACTTTATTACATTTTCAACGATATTTGATTTATCAAAAACGGAGTTACGGTCTGAAAGTTACGGCCAAAACAAGTTTCATAAAAATGCTGAAATGGGGGACATTGCGGTCGCGAAATTTGCATCGCGGTCGCGAGATTCGGTCAGATTTCAGCTATTTGAGGTTGCAAGATCGCAGTCGCGATCCCAGACATCATGGTCGCGAGGTTGGTCAGACAGGGGTCATTTTAAGTTGTTTTTATGGGGTTTTTGAAGGGTGTTTTAGTCTTTTCACTTTGGGGTCAGTTTGGGATCATTAAAATTGATCTAGAACTCAATTGGAGCTCATTCTCACCCACACAAAACACTTCCATCTTATCTTAGAGAGAGAGGGTGACTTTTAGAGTGAGAAAACTTTGTTTGGAGAAGAAGAAGTGGAAATCTCACCAAAGTGCTAGTGTTAAAGTTGTTCATCTCGTTCCTAGCTACATTTTAGTAGTGGTGGTAAGTTCTAACTCTGAATTTCATTGTTTAATTTGAAGTATGTTAAGGGTTGTGCTAGTTAGGGTTATAAACCCTGTTTCTTGTGAAATTTGGGGATTTTGCGTATTGTTAGTGTAAGTGAACCCGATTATTGTAGGTTTAGGGTTTGTTAATGAATTTTGAAGTATTTGTTATTGTTTGGGTGTTAAATCACTAGGTTGTAAGTTTGTTAGTGATTTTGGTGTTTTTAAGAACATGTTGTTGGTCAAAATGGGTGTTGACTTTAATTTGTTGTCAAACTAAGTTTTGAGTCAAGTTTTGGTGAATCAAGTATGTAAATACTTGGTTTAGGTGTTAATTGGTATTTTGAAAATATAATCACTAGCCGTTAGTGATTATGGTCAAAATGGGTAAATTGAATTGGGTCAAAGTTAATGATGACACAGTTTTGGTCAAATGGATGTTTAGACACTTGTGTCAAGTGTTGAATGGCGTTTTTGGAAGTAATCACTCATGAGAAGTGATTTTGAGTCAAAATGATGTTTTTAACTTAAGTCAAATGTGGTCAAGTGCAATATGGGTCAATATTACACATGTTGTAGTTTTAGTGTATATGGTGTTTGAAATGATCACTACCTAAGTAGTATTCTAGTGTCGGGACCTAGGTTGGTCTAGTTAGTGTAAAGTACAAATTGGGTTAACTTGTACTCATTAGTGTGGGTTTGAATTACCACCCGAAGTGGTAACTGAGTTTAGCTCATTAGGAGATAAATGGGCTGGTTAAACGAGCAAGGTGAGATCCCCCGGCTAAGGGATGTGAGTGTCGGGTTCTCTTTTAGAGAATTGTTATTTATGTGTATATTGTGCCTATGTGTGATATAGGTGGTTGCTTGCTCGGATTTAAGGACGGAGATCATGTTATACATGACTTGTGAGGGCATTCCAAGGTGAGTGGAATAATTACGTGTATGTATATGATGTATTTACTTGTGTAGCTTGAGATGTGAAGTGTCGACGTGTTAAGACACCACATTTCACGTGACGAGTGAAGTGTCGATGTGTTAAGATACCACCCGAGGGGTTAGTGATACGACGTGTTAAGTACACTAACTGATGTTGTGAAAACTGATGGTCTTTCGCGAGCACCATTCCCTTGTATAATTGGTTAACCATGGTTGTGTGAATTTTGTATTAGCATATTAAATTGTGAACTATATACTATTGACGATGCTAGCTTATTGTGAATTGCGGATATTTAGTTTATGCATTGTGATTGCATGGTTGTTTAATTGCTAGCTCGTATGCGGTATTTGTGTAAGTGTTTGCAAGTAAGTAGATTATATATATATATATATATATATATATGCATTCACTAAGCTTTATGCCTACCCTCTCGTTCTTTACCTTTTCATTGGTATCGTTGATGCGGAGTTACCTAATTGCTAGGTTAGGGTTGATAGACGTTGCTTAAGCTTAGAGGATTAGCTTTTGGATATTTGGACTCGGATTGGGGATTTGGTAGTCCCCATGATTATGCTCTTGGTATCGGGTTGGGTTATTGAGTATTAACACGTATTTTGTGTGATTGGGTCTAACTGCTAGCTCGTATGCGGTATTTGTGTAAGTGTTTGCAAGTAAGTAGATTATATATGTATATGTATAATTATTGCATTCCCTAAGCTTTATACCTACCCTCTCGTTCTTTACCTTTTCATTGGTATCGTTGATGCGGAGTTACCTAGTTGCTAGGCTAGGATTGATAGACGTTGCTTAAGCTTGGAGGATTAGCTTTTGGATATTTGGACTCGGATTGGGGATTTGGTAGTCCCCATGATTATGCTCTTGGTATCGGGTTGGGTTATTGAGTATTAACCCGTATTTTGTGTGATTGGGTCATTATTACAAATGCTTTTGTAATGTGTGATTTGTGTACCAAGGGTCATTATAAACTGTTAAACGTATCGTTATGATATTATGTTTTTGGTTAAAACAGAGTTGGAAATGTTATATATTATGAATGCTTTAATGGACCTAACTTATAGAAAAAAAATGTGCTTCATTTTTGGTAAACGGATTAAGGTTGTTTCTGTTCGTCTACCAATTAACTTAATTTTCATCTGCATATTAGGTGTTTGTTGAAACCGGTCACGAGCCATCTGAAACATCTTGAAAAGTGGATTATGTTCATCGAGAACTTCCATTATTTGATGAATGAGATCCTCGTCGAGTGAATAGCGTGAAGACGAAGCCTTTGTTCTGTTTTTGCCACTGTTATGAATTCAACAAATCATAAATATCAATGTTAATATTCTCATATATTTATTTCCTACATTGGTTATTTGATGTTAATCGATATGAATTAGAAGAATCATACATGATTGCTTCTTTTATGTAATTTGTTTCATTTACAGTATCATATATGTATAACTGTCCGAATCTGGGTTTTCGACCATCCGTTGGTAATAAACCTCCATATTGGTGACAATTTTGACCACGAATACAAAATGTAAAAGGGCCACGACTTTTGTTTACACGATCGTCCACCTTGCCACCCATGGAAGTAAATGCAAATATCATGTTGTACTGTCAAACATTCTCAATGACATGTTGACTCTTCGGATGATTTTTAGTATATAGATCCCAAATGAGTTTAGGAGGAGATTTGCTGAACTCGGGCAGCGCTATTTTACCTTTCAAACAACAAAGTGAGAATGCCCGGGCGAAATTGTTTGTTTGTTTTCCTACTTTCGTCTCTTTATGCCATAATTTAGCACCACAAGCGGAACATATATAAGTAAGATCCCCGTAATCAATGTAGTCTGCCAAAAATAACAATTAATTGGTTTACTTTAAAAAATATATAATAGTTTACCAAATTAAAAAAAAGTTATAAGAACAACCCTTTGAAGTTCCTTTGAATGATTTATTTTGAAGATCATCAGAGTTTGCTTGGTCAATGTCAAAAGGTATCAGTGTAATATTTTCCTTTCGATACCTGTTGTTTTGATTCCGCTTTGAACGTACTTGTAAAAATTCAGACTTAAAAAAGTAAGAATGTACATTTTAAAAATAAAACAGGTTTCAATTTTAAATATGTCACAAATAATTACCTTTGGATCCACTGTATGATGTAGTGTAACATTTGTCACTATTAGTAAGTGATTGATTCGATATTTTCAGAGATGGTGTTAACGTTGCAAGAGTTGCAATGTTATATGAACATTCACCCGTTGTATATGTCATATGTTCAAAAATGTTTTCTTTTTATCATATTTGATGTATATTATGTTCTAGATGAAGTCACAAACTTTGATCCAATTGTGTTGGTTAAATCTGAATAACCAATGTATTAGAAATTCAGAATGAATTCATTTTTCATATATACACCATAGATTACAAAAATATAGTTGTAATAGCTTGAAACACCTGTTAGTATTGAACACGATGGGGAGGATTGTTGTCCAATTGATGTTGTTCTACTTTCATTCTTGTGTTTCATCATAATGTTACCAACGATTGTCTTTGCAATGGAAGAAATTTCTAACAATAATAGAGATGTATTAGTATTTAAATTTGATATATAGTGAATATGCCTGAATACTAAATCTGAAAATATATGCCAAGAGTAACTATCTCTAACATTCAGATTAATAAAAATAGTAAGTAGTACCTGGATTTGATGCATTAACATCAAAGGAATCCTTCATCATTGTAGGGTGTTTTCGCTTATTTTTAACTGGTTTCGAAACATTTATCTCATTTTGATTTGATTTATTTAAACGTGAAGATCTTCTCAAGTTATTATTCATGATAATCAAGTTTTATCAAACATATCCGAAAATTATGGTTTTTGAAGATAATGAAGGAATATGTTTCTTATGATCCACAATTTCAAATTTCAAAATTCAAATTTGAAAATGAGATTATGGTTATTGATGTGTAAAATCGCGTCTATTATTTATGAAAGGAATTACCGAGTTTACACACTAAAAGGTAGTGTACCCGATCGTGCAATAGTATATAAGTTGGTAAATCCAAGATCATTCCACGGACAGTTTTTGCGCGAGAATTAAAATTGTAACTAATGAAAATAAACTAAAGTTAATCTAGGAAAATAGAAAATACGAAATAGTTTGGTTTTGTGGCTATTTAACGATTAGCCAAATCAAGAGTAGATCAAAAGTAAAACAATATTTTTGGTTTTTAAATTTATGAAGTGAAAATAATAAAGCAATTAAGATAGTTTTGATATCAAGTGGAATGGAAATGCTCGTCTAGACCTTTTACCCTCGCTAATGGATGTTTTTATATTTTAGCCCGATAAATAACTCAATTGCATGCAAATTACTCGATCGACCCACCAAGGGTTCTCTTTATCAAGTACTCAAACTAAAATTACTAGATGTAGCAACCCTAGTATTTAAGATCTTTTCGTTTGTGACCAATTAATTAACTAGATCAAGGATTTGAATAATAATTGCCTTTGCGTTCGCTCTACAAAATTCACCCCTATGATGTCTATCATTCTGAATCCAATTTACCACCTTGGTCCAGTTAGAAAACAATCAGTTAAAATAAACCGATTGTAAATCAATATACTAAATTGATAAGAGTTCTCTTGTTCAAACAAATATACTAATAAATTGAAATCATCAAGTTAAACAAACATAAGAATTGATCTTTTATTCAAACTATTGAAATAAACATGCATAGAGTTCATAAATCATAAATTATAACATCCAAAACCTTGGTTATTAGTCTAGACAAGCATTAAAAGCTTAGCCAACAATCATGGCTAAAGACAAAATCATAAATAAACAACTAGGAGAATTCATTGTGTTGACAAAGAAATAAACCTAATGAAAATAGCGATCTTGAATGATGAACGAATCGATAAGCGTTTCTGGAATGATTAAACTGTTTGAATGATGTTGGAATTCCCCAAAAATACCAAAATTCATCCTAGAGCTGCTGCAAAGCGTCGCAGAAAAAGTCTTTGAAAGTTAGGGTTTAATTCCCTTTTTATACCCCCAAAACCGCCACCAGTTATGACCCACGCCCCGGCTTAGTGAATACTTTGAAGTCTCATTTTTATCTACCCTCGACTCCACTTTTACCTTATAGCACGCGCCGCGGGAATATAATCGGCTTAACATGCATATAGACTCCACCTTTAAGCAATACTATCGACATGATTTTCACTCTTTAACGCGCGCCGCGGGCTAGATAGTCGCGCCGCGGCTTATGCCTGAAGCTAACATCCTTAAATGAAACTTGGAAATCTTGCCTAAAATCAACTTAAACTATGAAATCGAGGTAACTAAGATAGACTAACACCAAATATACCTCATAATGCTCCATAAATCGTACCAATGATCTTCTCGACTCTCCAAACTCAAATCTATCAAATATCTCATAAAATAGCTCCAATTCGTATCCAATAGACCAAAATGCGACTGATATTGCGCGAATAAACATGTGCAAAATAAGCAATATCAAACCACCCCACACTAGAGTTTTGCTTGTCCTCAAGCAACTTAACTCGAAACAAGTAATTTAACTCGAAACAAAATGATAGTGTCTTCAAAATAAGTGTAGAAAACCAACGAACCGATAACCAGATAAACAACTAGTGTGGGTACGAATATGGAGTAAATACTAACCATGACTCCCACTTGCATTCCTCGTAACAACTTCACAAGATCCTCAAGCAAATAGAATAACAAGTAACCAAATGATCTTCTTAACAATGATCAAACCATAATAACTTGAATATTGAAGAAAAAGTAACATCTCGAATAGATTATAACATATCTTGAAGCAAACAAATCTCAAACCTCGTAATATAGTCTTCGAATTAAGCTAGGAAGCAAGAGGAGCCATGAGCCGAGAAGGTGAAGCAAACGAACCATACGGGCTACCCCGCGATTGGTCAAGCTAATGCCTCCCACAGTACCTAACATCGTGAGATGTCGGTAAGAAAATAATGTGCTTAGGAGGATACACATTATGTTTAGATATCATCGATACTCATGAGGTGACTGTCTAATCCGTTAAATCAACCATAAAGATTGAGGTTCATCAGGCTTAAAAGCGGATATCTTACATTTTCGGAGGTTATCCACTGGGGATCTGATCAATCACTGACATTTTGTGTATCATGGTACGCTCCCTATTTAGCTAGCTAATCTCCTTTATTGATACAAGCTTTGACTACCAGTTTTCCTGTTTGACGTTGAGGCCTGGTAGATTTCCAGTCGATTTTGGCAATGACTTTTAAAAATTTTCGTCACCCTACAACTGGTATAGACTACATCTTCTGAAATAAATCAGCAAGTGTGTCGTTCGGAAGACTTGACTTCCTTAAGGATGGAATGGATACATCCTACGGGCTACCCCACGATTGTTCAAGCCAATGCCTCCCACAGTACCTAACATCGTGAGATGTAGGTAAGAAAATAATGTGCTTAGGAGGATACACATTACGTTCAGATATCATCGATACTCATGAGGTGACCGTCTAATCCATTAAATCAACCATAAAGATTGAGGTTCATCAGGCTTAAAAGCTGATATCTTACATTTCCGGAGGTTATCCACTGGGGATCTGATCAATCACTGACATTTTGTGTATCATGGTACGCTCCCCATTCAGCTAGCTAATCTCCCTTATTGAGACATGCTTTGACTACCAGTTTTCCTTTTTAACGTTGAGACCTGGTAGATTTCCAGTCGATTTTGCAATGACTTTTAAAAATTTTCGTCACCCTACAACTGGTATAGACTACATCTTCTGAAATAAATCAGCAAGTGTTTCGTTCGGAAGACTTGACTTCCTTAAGGATGGAATGGATACATCCTATGGGTCATATTAAGTGGTCGGATGCAACATTGTCCTTGTTAGGAGAAACAATGAGGATCGCCCTATTTAAGTTTTTGATCTAGCGCATGACCCGGTTTCGACCACACGATCCAATCACCGTTCATACGGTTGACACTAGTTTTGGTACAGGTGACCTACAATTGAAATTCGGAGAACTCGTAGGATTTCACATTTAATGGAAATGAACGTGTTTGGAAGTTCAAGACTTTCTCTTCCCACAATACCTTATATCGTGATTACGTGATATGATATTAGTATGAAATGTTATAGTTTATGAAGTTTTCTATACCAAGTAAAACGTACACTCGGAAGACTTTACTTCCTAAATAGGATGGAAATGATACATCCTAAGGCTTATTAGGTAAGTGTCATCCACAGTTTCCCTGGTATCGAGAAATGACACGGAACAAGTTTCAAGCACTAGCGTTTGATCCCGGTTTCGGACCAAGATGTGAATGAAACATGAATTGACATTTTGTACTCGTAAATTCAAGGGTAACATCTTGCCAAAATTTGTGGCATAAGGTTTTGGTCAAATTTTCGGTTGTCTTCTACTTTTTTTTTCTTTTTCTATTCTTATAACTTTTCTATTTTTTCTGTTTTTCTCCTAAATTTTTCAATTTTTTTTTTCCGAACCAAAACTTGTGAAACGTGAAGACTTTTTAGATTTCAAAACTCACATGATGATAACTCACTTAACAACCAACCCAAGAGATTTTACATCCCCACCCCACACTTGAGATCATGTAATGCCCTCATTACATGAAATCAATAAAGATTAGAATCGAAAGGGTAATGTGAGAAAGAAAATATAAAACTTATCGAGTTTTAACCAAGGATCACGGAATGCCAGTGACAGATGGCGCTGAATTGACTACCAGCATAAGAACATCGTCCATTCCCGATCATCACACCAATATCATCAATCATGCAGTTTTGCTGAACTTAATGCCAGACTTGAAAAATCATTTCACCAACCAACCTAATAAAAGAAAAACAAAAAGAACTACATAAACAGAAACAAGGTGGCACCACCCGGTGACCTAAATGCCTTGTTCCCTAAATAAGTTTAGAGTACATAACTAAGCAAATAAATATATGAGTACAGGACCAAATAAAATAGTCTTAAAACAAAGATACAACATGATCATCGGGCGCACAGGTCCTCCTTAGTAAAAATCTCCGAAAGGCCAGTTGCCTTGCGGATAACGCTCCCAAAACTGTCTCGTTGACTCTTCCATAGCCTCTCGCGGGCTATACATTGGCGCGGTGATTTGTGGCCTAATTGGATTACGATAATAGACCGGCTCCTGATATGGCGTCCCAATATAATCATTTGGAAAATTAAAATAAATATGCGCATTGTGCCGTTGCCAATCATTACCGGAAGCCATCCACTGCTGATCGTGCAGTGACTCACGCATCATCTCCTCCTGATTCAACTCGCTAGCTTCAACCCTTTGTTGACTCTCCCACATTTGATCGTTATGTGTTGTCTGCTCTGTTTAAAAATCATTAAACCTGTCGGAAACCGCAATCTAAATGTTACCAACCCCTGAAACCAACCTATTCCATGCATCCTCAGACAATGACCAAGTCGCTCCCCTGCCCGAAACATTGGGCTCAAACGGCTCCGGACCGAAACAATCCTCGAGGCGAGCAGCGACATCATCATCATGATGTGTTCCGCTACCACTCGCCCCCCGTGACTAGGTGGCTCAACATACTCAACCAACATTGACCTATTCAAGTTCCACATTAAAATATTATCATTGATATAAAACTGCACCCAGAAAGGTTTCATCGTATCACGAGCCGGAGTACAACGACTGAAATTGATATTGAAGAACCGCGGGATTTTCGCAACATAATGACCACCAAAAAGTGGTTTGGTGTGTTGTTTTTCAAGGGCGTGCTTTTGTAGATACGCTCCAATCAAATTAGCTAAATCGATGAACTCTCCTTGCTTAATTTGATGAATCGCTAACAAATCTTTAGTTGTAACCTTATCATAACCATTAAGTCCCGCACAAAATGTACAACCCAAATACCGCTGTATTAATCTCGCATCCCTATCTTTGATATGCGAACCCTTTGATTCACTTGAAACGAAAGGGTGTAAACCACTAATTTCCAACCAATATTGGTGTGCATTAAACGACACAGCACCATAAAACCTTGTGTCCCTCAAAAATTGCCTCAAAACATGCTCATCCAAATCAGGGTACAAATTTAACGCACGGGAAAGATCAACCCGACTCATTTCCCGTTCAACACCTCCTAAATGAAAACTCAAGAAATCCATATCTGTCAGCTCCAGTCGAGGATTGAAACTTAGTGTGGAAAAGAATCCCACAACTAACTCCTCATAGATATCATCAGTGCAAGTAAAGGCTTGCTCCCATGCTCAAATGTAAATGTTACTGGGTTGCTTAAAGCATGAGAGCACGCTTTGAAAATCAACTTTTAAATGTCTCCACGCTTGTTCTAGCAGGGACCAATCCAAATACCAAGTACCTCGAATAGTACGCTTCCTTATCCACTCATACATATCCGCATAATCATCATTATCCCGCACCGCTTGCAACCAATTAGCGGGATTCATTCGAATTTCCTCAAGACGCTCTTGCTCCCGTTGTTGAGTAGCAGCCAAACGGGGAGCATTTATTTGTCTTCGCAACGAAAATACCAAACAAACAACAAACAAGAGCAAACATAAAAGTTAGCTTAAATGAATAATCGCACATTGCATTTCATCTTCACATTCCTTAAGAAATTATTTCCAAAAAACATGCTATAACCAATAAAACATCCTGTATTCACCAATCACAATATTCATCATAACAATTTAACATGATTTATCATACAAATCAAAACTAGTCACAACCTTGACAAATCTTAAAAATCAACTTCAACATAAAAATCCCAACATTAACCAATCTTAAACCCATCATTAACATTAAAAATCATCAAATTCACACAAACTTGAGCAATTAAAAACCTAAAACATTCCATTCAATTAAAGGTTCCCAAAAACAACCCGTTCAAATTGACACCACCCCAGACTTATCTCAAAAGTTACTTCTCATTATCATAAACTCGAACCCTAAACCAATAAACCCTCTTAAATTTGGATTTCAAAAGAGCATGAATCCCTAGAATCAAACATATGCATCAAAAACATAAAAAGGTCATGAATTTAAAGCATACTAATCATATTCAACACAAATCCATAACTAAATTAAGCATACAAGACCAATTTCAAATGACCCCACACTAATTCAAACCTAATCCGAATTTAAACTCAAATTATGCATGCAATTAGGCAAGAAAAAGAAAGAAAAGTGTAAATCGAACCTTGTTAGAAGCCATAGAAGAGATTAATTGCAAGTAATTAGTTAGAGTACAATCAATTTAGATTAGGGTTCTTATGCTTTAGAGAAATTGGGAGACTAAAATATGGGTGGTGTGTAAATTAGTGGCTCAAAGTACCCAAAAAGGGTGCAATCCTGTCGATTTAAAGTTATGGGTTGGGTAGACCCAATATTGCATATAATAAAAGACGGGTCTTCTATCCTATTCAGATGTGACCCACGCCGCGCGCTCCCAAACTGCGCCGCGGCTTAACAAGTAAAAACAATATTAAATTTATCCCCATCAGATACTTTTTCTATGTTTTAACCCGCGCCGCGGGAAATCCATCCGCGCCGCGGCTTATAATGGTGAAAAAACCTTAAAAAGTTGGAAAACTCTCAGCCTTAATTTGTAGGTTTAACCCGCGCCGCGGGTTGTATGGCCGCGCCGCGGCCTATTTCTGGCCAGAATTTTATGTTTAAAACTCCAAATATCACACAAAAACTTCAACAAATACTTAACACTTAGCACGTTGCACACTCCAATGATCATTTTGCACCTTCACTTTACAAGTAAACAAAATTATACATAAAAATACAACATTGTGAAGTTTATTCCCGAGTTGTTCACTCGACTCGTCCCCCAAAGTTAATCATCTTTCGGATCAAAGTCAAGGGTAACCTCGTCTTCGATTTCAAGGGGACCATCCACATAGTGTTTGACCCTGTGGCCATTCACCTTAAAACCTTCACCATTAGAGTTAAACAACTCCACCTTACCATATGGGTACACTTTCCTTACCACGAACGGTCCAGACCAATGGGACTTGAGCTTTCCTGGTGACAATTTAAAACGTGAATTATAAAGAAGAACACGGTCACCTTCCTTAAATTCTTTCGGATTTTTGATCCGATTATCATGCCACATATTCATTTTTATCCTTATAGATGAGCGAGTTCTCATAGGCATCATGCCTCAACTCATCTAGTTCATTTAATTGGGTCAACCGAAGCTGACCCGCCTCATGATAATCAAGGTTGCATGTCCTAAGAGCCTAATATGCTTTGTGCTCAATCTCCAAAGGAAGATGAAATGCCTTGCCAAAAACCAAGCGAAAAAGAGTGGTCCCAATAAGAGTCTTGTAGGTAGTATGAAACGCCCACAATGCATCATCGAGTTTGTTAGACCATTCCTTAGGATTTGAACCAACGGTCTTTTCAAGAATTCGTTTAAGAGACCGGTTGGTGTTCTCAACTTGCCCACTAGTTTGCGGGTGGTATGAGGTAGAAACTTTGTGGATCACTCCATATCATTTCAAAACATTTTCCATTTGTGTGTTGCAAAAGTGGGTGCCCCTATCACTATAAAGGCCTTCGGAGTACCAAAATGGGCAAAAAGTCCCACCAAGAACGTGATCACAACTCGTGCATCGTTAGTTGGGAGAGGTTTTACCTCCACCCATTTAGACACATAATCGATTGCAATGAGTATGTAGAGGTAGTTATGGGATTTAGGAAACGGGCCCATAAAGTCAATTCCCAAAATGTTAAAAACCTCGCATACTTGGATGCTTTGTTGAGGCATTTCGTCACGTTTAGTGACTTTTCCAGCCCGTTGACAAGCGTCACAAGATTTATAAATGGCATGGGCATCTTTAAAAATACTAGGCCAATAAAAGCCGACCTCATACACTTTTCTCCCCGTGATTTGGGGACCAAAATGCCCACCTATAGGGCCAAGATGGCACTTCCACAAAATACGAGTGCATTCCTCACAGGAAACGCACCTTCAGATAATTCCATCCGGACAACAATGAAACAGATAAGGATCTTCCTAGAAATAGTGCTTAAGGTCACTGAAGAATTTCTTCCTCTTTTGATGTGACCACCATTTCTCCAGAAAATTCCCAACAAGATAATTAGCAATGTCCACATACCATGGCTCGTCCACCTTGTCTATCTTCATGAGATATTCATCAGGAAAATCGTCGTGAATACCCGACTCATGAAGGACTTCGAGATTTGGATTCTCGAGTCTAGAAAAGTGGTCAGCCGCGAGATTCTCGACACCCTTCTTATCCCGGATCTCGATATCGAATTCTTGTAAAAGCAAGATCCATCTAAGCAATCAAGGTTTAGAGTCCGGTTTTGGGAAGAGGTACTTCAAAGCCGAGTGGTCCGTAAAAACGATAGTCTTTGACAAGACTCGATAGGATCGGAACTTATCAAACCAAATTGCAAGGTCTTGCTTGCATAATAAATGGGTCCTCGAGCGAGATAAGAATTTGAAAATAGCCCAAAAACCATAAAGAAAATAGTAAAAGTTGTTTCCCACTAACCTCTCTAGCATTTGATCCATGAAATGTAACGGGAAATGGTCTTTTCGTGTGGCGTCGTTCAACTTTTGGTAGTCAATACAAACGCGCCATCCCGTGACATTCCGAGTGGAAATTAGCTCATTTTTATCATTGGTGGTAACATTCATACCACCTTTATTAGGTACGCAATGTACCGTGCTTATCCACGGACTCTCGAAAACCGGGTAAATCAGACCAGCATCAAGGAGGTTAATGATCTCTTTCTTCACGACATCCTGCATGTGAGGGTTCAACCTCCTTTGGAGTTGCACCACAGGTTTGGAGTTATCCTCCATTAAGATTTTATGGGTGCAGTAGGAAGGACTAATACCCTTGATGTCGTGAATCTTCCATGCAATGGCCGGTTTATGGGCCTTTAGCATGGTTACAAGCTGAGATTTCTGACATGTAGTAAGAGAAGAAGAAATAATTACCGGGAGCTTAGATTCCTCCTGCAAATAAGTGTATTTTAGATGGTCTGGAAGTGGCTTCAATTCTAAATCTGGAGGTTCTTCAATGGAAGACTTGCTCCGGTAATCAGCATCATGGTCGAGTTCCTTGAACTCTTCCTCAGTCGACTCATAGCCGTTTTCCATCAAGGTGGTCAAAATATCCACCTCTTCAACCTGCAACTCCTCGTCAATTTCAACCAAGGAATATTCTCCTGAACCCTGTAACTCTGGGAATTCCTCCAAAAACTCAGACTGGACATCCACAGTATTAAGAAAATAACATGTATCATTGGTATAAGCAGGGTATTTTAAGGCATGGTCAATTGAGAATGTTGCACTCAAGTCATCCATACTAAGGGTCAATTGTTGGCCATAAACATCGATGATACATATAGCAGTATTCAAAAATGGCCGACCCAAAATTAGTGGAATCCTTTCATCCACTTCCATATCCAGCACCACAAAATCGGCCGGGAAAATCAATGTCCCAATCTTAACTAGCATATTCTCTATATTTCCGCGAGGGAATTTAATAGAGCGGTCAGTTAGCTAAATAGCCATGCGAGTGGGTTTTAACTCCCCGGGGTCTAGCTTTAAATAAATAGAGTAAGGTATTAAATTGATGCTAGCCCCCAAATCCGCCAAAGCCCTCATAGAATCTAGGTTACCAAGTAAACAAGGGATGGTGAAACTTTCAGGATCCTCAAGCTTCTTGGGAAGCTTGTTTGCAACTACCGCTGAGCATGCGGCATTCAACTTTACTGAAGACACGTTCTCCAGCTTCTTCCTGTTAGTGAGAAAATCCTTAAGAAACCTTGCATACTTTGGCATACCTGCAATCACATCAATAAAAGGCATATTTATGTTAACTTTCTTAATCAAGTCCATGAACTTGGACTTTTCAGCCTCCAGCTTCTCTAGTCTCTGCTTCCTCGGGAATGGGAGCGGTGGTTGATACTCTTTGACTACCGGTTTAGCAGCAACAATCTTCGGTACCTTTATAACCTTCTCAATACCCTGTTCTGGCTCCTTTTCCCCTCCGGTTCACTAACAATAACTGGCTCACTATCTTTAACTAACGGAACCCGCAAATCATACTCATCGGGCTTATTTGGTGGATCATATGCTAAAGCACTATGGGTAGTGATAACATTAACGTACCCATTCTTCGGGTTAGTATCCGTGTTACTCGGTAACTCCCCCGATTTCGTCTAATTCCTCTGATTAGCAAGCTGACCAATCCATTCTTCCAAATTCTGAATAGCGGCTTGTTGATTTCGAAACATTTGATCATTCTTCTCATTGGTTTGAGTGATAGTAGTAACGAGCTGAGTTTGAGACACCATAAGCTTCTCCAACATACTTTCTAGATTAGACTTTGTAAGTAACTAGAGGGGGGGCGAATAGTTACTTAGTTGATTTTTCAAAATTTTCTTTGAGTTTTGTTGAACTTGAACTTGATATAGTGTGATTTCAAATGTTTGTTTTCTAATAATGCTAACAATACAAATATATGATAAATTGTAATCAAAAGATAAGGGAAGAGAGAACAAACACAACGATTTATAGTGGTTCGGGAAGATGTTAACTAATCTTCCTTAATCCACTCCTCAATTCTACGAATTGAGATTTTTCTTCACTATGATACTCCAAACTCGGTGAAGTGTCCGGATACAACACTAGTACTTCGATAAGCCGCACCTTGTGAACTCTTACGTCCCTTTGAAGACTTCACAAACACCTATAGCTCTTACCACAAGATCCTAATGAACTATCCTAGTGAAAACACAACTATCCTCTAGATCCCTTTAAGAAGATAGTTTACAAGTAAACTTACAACTTTAAACTTACAAGTACTCTTGCTAGAATCACTCCAAAAGATTACAAATTAATTATAAGAATGATATCAGTAAGTATGAGAAAATATGAGTGCAAGAGGTGAGTCTTCAAATGCTTCAAGGCTTGGCTTTTATAGGAAAGAGAAATCTGCCTGGAAGCTATACGGCTCACTGCACGGTCGACCGTGGTTCGTGTAGTGACCCGAACTTTTCCATGTTTATATATATTAATTGAGATTGATATTTACATGATTAAATGTTTCCAACATGTTAAGCAATCAAACTTGTTAAGACTTGATTAATTGAAATATGTTTCATATAGACAATTGACCACCCAAGTTGACCGGCGATTCACGAACGTTAAAACTTGTAAAAACGACATGACGATATATATATGGATATACATATGGTTAACATGATATTATGATAAGTAAGTATCTCCATAAGTATATTAACAATGAGTTATATACATATAAACAAGACTACTAACTTAAGGATTTCGAAACGAGACATATATGTAACGATTATCGTTGTAACGACATTTAAATGTATATATATCATATTAAGATATATTAATATATCATAATATCATGATAATATAATAATTTAACATCTCATTAGATATAATAAACAATGGGTTAACAACATTAATTGAGATCGTTAACTTAAAGGTTTCAAAACAACACTTACATGTAATGACTAACGATGACTTAACGACTCAGTTAAAATGTATATACATGTAGTGTATTTAGATGTATTAAAATACTTTTGGAAGACTTCAAGACATATATCAAAACACTCATACTTAACGAAAATGGTTACAGTTACTTTCCCATTCTTTTCTTTCATCAAGAATTCTAGTCGTATTCTTACCCGTATTATACACAGCTTCAAAATGTACTTACTATGGGTATATACCAATAGGAACTAGCATGGGATTCTACTCTTGATTATGTCATGTATGACTAATCAATTTTAACTTCTACCATGAGCTAGTCAACTAACTAGAACTCCTTTTAACCCCACTCACCACTCACCAATTACCACTCATCATTCACTCCATTTCACTTCCAATTCTCTTTCTAATTCTCTCTCAACACACCCACACTATTATGAACGTATTTTTCCAGTAGTTAATCATCATCTTCATCAAAAATCACTTCAAGAATCAAGCTATAATCATCATAGGAAGAACACTTCAAGAACACTTCAAAAATCCCTTCAAGTTTACTAATTTACTTCCAAGCTTTCTAATCCATTCCAAGTAATCATCTAAGATCAAGAAACCTTTGTTATATATAGTAGGTTATCTTTATTATTCAAGGTAATATTTATATTCAAACTTTGATTCAATTTCTATAACTATAAACTATCTTAATTCGAGTAAAAATCTTACTTGAACTTGTTTCTGTGTCATGATCCTACTTCAAGAACTTTCAAGCCATCCAAGATCCTTTGAAGTTAGATCATTTCTTGTCACTTCCAGTAGGTTTACGTACTAAACTTGAGGTAGTAATGATGTTCATAACATCATTCGATTCATATATATAAAACTATCTTATTCGAAGGTTTAAACTCGTAATCACTAGAACATAGTTTAGTTAATTCTAAACTTGTTCGCAAACAAAAGTTAATCCTTCTAACTTGACTTTTAAAATTAACTAAACACATGTTCTATATCTATATGATATGCTAACTTAATGATTTAAAACCTGGAAACATGAAAAACACCGTAAAACCGAATTTACGCCGTCGTAGTAACACCGCGGGCTGTTTTGGGTTAGTTAATTAAAAACTATGATAACCTTTGATTTAAAAGTTGTTATTCTGAGAAAATGATTTTTATTATGAACATGAAACTATATCCAAAAATTATGGTTAAACTCAAAGTGGAAGTATGTTTTCTAAAATGGTCATCTAGACGTCGTTCTTTCGACTGAAATGACTACCTTTACAAAAATGACTTGTAACTTATTTTTCCAACAATAAACCTATACTTTTTCCGTTTAGATTCATAAAATAGAGTTCAATATGAAACCACAGCAATTTGATTCACTCAAAACGGATTTAAAATGAAGAAGTTATGGGTAAAACAAGATTGGATAATTTTTCTCATTTTAGCTACGTGAAAATTGGTAACAAATCTATTCCAACCATAACTTAATCAACTTGTATTATATATTATGTAATCTTGAGATACCATAGACACGTATACAATGTTTCGACCTATCATGTCGACACATCTATATATATTTCGGAACAACCATAGACACTCTATATGTGAATGTTGGAGTTAGCTATACAGGGTTGAGGTTGATTCCAAAATATATATAGTTTGAGTTGTGATCAATACTGAGATACGTATACACTGGGTCGTGGATTGATTCAAGATAATATTTATCGATTTATTTCTGTACATCTAACTGTGGACAACTAGTTGTAGGTTACTAACGAGGACAGCTGACTTAATAAACTTAAAACATCAAAATATATTAAAAGTGTTGTAAATATATTTTGAACATACTTTAATATATATGTATATATTGTTATAGGTTCGTGAATCAACAGTGGCCAAGTCTTACTTCTCGACGAAGTAAAAAATCTGTGAAAGTGAGTTATAGTCCCACTTTTAAAATCTAATATTTTTGGGATGAGAATACATGCAGGTTTTATAAATGATTTACAAAATAGACACAAGTACGTGAAACCACATTCTATGGTTGAATTATCGAAATCGAATATGCCCCTTTTTATTAAGTCTGGTAATCTAAGAATTAGGGAACAAACACCCTAATTGACGCGAATCCTAAAGATTGATCTATTGGGCCTAACAAACCCCATCCAAAGTACCGGATGCTTTAGTACTTCAAAATTTATATCATATCCGAAGGGTGTCCCGGAATGATAGGGATATTCTTATATATGCATCTTGTTAATGTCGGTTACCAGGTGTTCACCATATAAATGATTTTTATCTCTATGTATGGGATGTGTATTGAAATATGAAATCTTGTGGTCTATTGTTACGATTTGATATATATAGGTTAAACCTATAACTCACCAACATTTTTGTTGACGTTTTAAGCATGTTTATTCTCAGGTGATTATTAAGAGCTTCCGCTGTCGCATACTTAAATAAGGACGAGATTTGGAGTCCATGCTTGTATGATATTGTGTAAAAACTGCATTCAAGAAACTTATTTTGTTGTAACATATTTGTATTGTAAACCATTATGTAATGGTCGTGTGTAAACAGGATATTTTAGATTATCATTATTAGATAATCTACGTAAAGTTTTTTAAACCTTTATTGATGAAATAAAGGTTATGGTTTGTTTTAAAATGAATGCAGTCTTTGAAAAACGTCTCATATAGAGGTCAAAACCTCGCAACGAAATCAATTACTATAGAACGTTTTTAATCAATAAGAACGGGACATTTCAGTTGGTATCCGAGTGTTGGTCTTAGAGAACCAGAATTTTGCATTAGTGTGTCTTATCTAGTTTGTTAGGATGCATTAGTGAGTATGGACTTCGACCGTGTTTACTTGAAAAATGATTGCTTAAAAAATTTTGTTGGAAACTATATATTTTTAACATGTGAATATTATGTGATATATTAATCTGTTAACGCGTTTGATATTATGTGATAGATGTCTACCTCTAGAACAAGTCCCATTGACTCACCTAATAATAATGAAGAGTCAAATGTAAATTGGAATGATTCGTGGACTAATTCACAAGTTCCCGAAGAGGAACCGGAAGAAGAGTCGGAACCAGAAGAAGAATCGGAACCGGAAGAAGAATCGGAACCGGATGAAGAAATAGAACCGGTGGGGGAAATAATAAAACGGTTAAGTAAAAGAAAATCCTCAACCAACCGACCAAGGTTAATTATGGTCAATGGTGTTTCTGCCAAGGAAGCAAAATATTGGGAGGATTACCAATTCTCCGATGAATCGGATTCCGACGAGAATTCCGATGATGTTATAGAAATTACCCCAACTGAATTTAAAAAGGCAAAAGAAAATAATAAGAGAAAGGGCATAAAAATAGAGAAATCTAATTCCAACCCCGATGAACTTTATATGTATCGTCAACCCCCGAAGTCCTTAAGTTGTAACAATGACCCGGGAACCTCTAAACCACCAGGTTTTTCTAAACCAATGTGGATAACGACGGCTCGTATTAGGGGAACATCATATATCCCTAGAAACTTGGCAAAACGAACCAAAACCGAAGAAGAAGAAACAAGCGAGTCGGAATAAGATAGTTGTATTCGTGTGGTGTAATATAAGTAATATAGTGTGCTTATGCTTTATGATATATGTAAAAATTGCTTGTATTAATAAGTATTTTTTTTTTATGAATCTAACTCTTGTCTATTTTACAGTATAAAAACACCAAATGGATAGACAACCCAATATTTTAAGAGACCTACCCGGAGACATGATTGATGAAATCTTGTCTAGAGTCGGTCAGAATTCTTCGGCACAACTATTTAAGGCGAGATCAGTTTGTAAGACATTCGAAGAACGTTCCAAGAATGCCTTGGTTTATAAAAGGCTTTCGTTCGAAAGATGGGGGATATCACATTGGGAAATCCATAAGTTACAATGTGTTTACTTTGATGCATATATTGCGAGGAACCCAAATGCTATTTTACGCAATGGGTTAAGAAATTATTTTGACTCAATATATCCGAATATTGGACTTCGTGATTTAGAAAAAGCGGCTAACATGCAACATAAAGAAGCATGTTATGCTTACGGATTAGTAATGTTCGCTTCTCACCAAAGTGAGAAAAAGAACATCGGCCTACAACTATTAAACAAAACGTTCCCACAAGTGACGGAGTTGGTAATTGGGGTAAGAAATGAGGTTTTTAGATTGTTACGGGACTGTTGGACATTATGTAACCCTCGTCCCTTTGACGACGTTACAACACGCTGTCTTATCAACGGCCATAACGGTTATGTTCCACAAGACCAAGGATGGGAAGTAGTCCTAGTAAAACCAGAATGCATGACTTGTTTCTGGACGTATGAATTACGTGTCTTTATTGCCTTTGCTGAACGACTTGTGTACTAGCTAGAATTATCTTCACAACTATCTTGTATCAAAGTTATTGTGTGCTATATTTCATGCTTTATGTAAAATAAGCGGTATTGTAAGTTTGTAAAATATTGTATAAAAGTTTGAACGCGAAATATTATTAAAATCAGTTTTTCATATAGAATTATAGTAGTTGAATTGTATATTAGCTACTAAATATGAACTTAACGGGTAGGTACTACCCGAATTTAAACTTATAAAACGCTAATATGAAGAAAAAGCTTTTATAAATGAGTTCATATTATGCTACGAAATACTATTAACTACTCTTAATATTCTGTATGATTAACTTGTTCCATTTGACTATGTTGAAGGAAATGGCACCGACTACTAGACACACCGTGAATATGAATGAAGAGGAATTCCGTACTTTTCTAGCTTCAAACATAGCCGCAGTACAGGCTGCGCTACATACCAACAATAACCTTGGATCTAGCAGTACAGGAAATCGCGTAGGATGCACCTACAAAGAATTCACTGCCTGCAAACCTTTAGAATTTGATGGAACCGAAGGACCGATCGGATTGAAACGGTGGACCGAGAAGGTCGAATCGGTGTTTTCCATAAGTAAGTGTACTGAAGAGGACAAAGTGAAGTACGCTACGCATACCTTTACAGGTTCTGCGATAACATGGTGGAATACCTATCTAGAGCAAGTGGGACAAGACGATGCGTACACACTACCGTGGTCAGCATTCAAGCACTTGATGAACGAGAAGTACCGTCCTAGAACCGAGGTCAATAAGCTCAAGACAGAACTTAGAGGGTTACGAACCCAAGGATTTGATATTACCACGTACGAAAGACGATTCACATAATTGTGCCTATTGTGTCCGGGAGCATTCGAAGATGAGGAAGAGAAGATCGACGCGTTTGTGAAAGGATTACCGGAAAGAATCCAAGAAGATATAAGTTCACACGAGCCCGCCTCCATACAACAGGCATGTAGAATGGCTCACAAACTAGTGAACCAGATTGAAGAAAGAATTAAAGAACAGACTGCTGAAGAGGCCAATGTGAAGCAAGTCAAAAGAAAGTGGGAGGAAAACGGTGATAAGAATCACCAATACAACAACAACAGCAATTACAACAATAATAGCAACAATTATCCCAACAATCGCAACATCAATCGCAACTATAACAAACGGCCCAACAACAACAACAACAACAACAACAACAGCAACTACAACAATCATCCCAACAACAATAATAACCGCAACAACAACAACAATCCGAAGCAGCTATGCCAAAGGTGTGAAAAGTATCACTCGGGGTTCTGCACCAAATTTTGCAACAAGTGTAAAAGAAATGGTCATAGCGCGGCGAAGTGTGAGGTCTACGGACCAGGGGTTAATAGAACGAAAGGAACAAATGGTGTCGGAACGAGTAATGGCGGAGCAAGTAGTGTCGGAGCAAGTTATGCCAATGTAGTTTGTTATAAATGTGGAAAACCGAGCCACATTATTAGAAATTGCCCAAACCAGGAGAACACGAATGGACAAGGCCGTGGAAGAGTTTTCAATATTAATGAGGCAGAGGCACAGGAAGACCCGGAGCTTGTTACGGGTACGTTTCTTATTGACAATAAATCTTCTTACGTTTATTTGATTCGGGTGCGGATAGAAGCTATATGAGTAGAGATTTTTGTGCTAAATTAAGTTGTCCATTGACGCCTTTGGATAGTAAATTTTTACTCGAATTAGCAAATGGTAAATTAATTTCAGCAGATAATATATGTCGGAATCGAGATATTAAACTGGTTAGCGAAACATTTAAGATTGATTTGATACCAGTAGAGTTAGGGAGTTTTGATGTGATAATCGGTATGGACTGGTTGAAAGAAGTGAAAGCAGAGATCGTTTGTTACAAAAATGCAATTCGCATTATACGAGAAAAAGGAAAACCCTTAATGGTGTACGGGGAAAAGGGCAACACGAAGCTACATCTTATTAGTAATTTGAAGGCACAAAAACTAATAAGAAAAGGCTGCTATGCTGTTCTAGCACACGTCGAGAAAGTACAAACTGAAGAAAAGAGCATCAATGATGTTCCCATTGCAAAAGAATTTCTCGATGTATTTCCGAAAGAATTACCGGAATTACCCCCACATCGATCCGTTGAATTTCAAATAGATCTTGTACCAGGAGCTACACCAATAGCTCGTGCTCCTTACAGACTCGCACCCAGCGAGATAAAAGAACTGCAAAGCCAATTACAAGAACTTTTAGAGCGTGGTTTCATTCGACCAAGCACATCACCGTGGGGAGCTCCTGTTTTGTTTGTCAAGAAGAAAGATGGTACATTCAGGTTGTGTATCGACTACCGAGAGTTGAACAAACTTACCATCAAGAACCGCTACCCACTACCGAGAATCGACGACTTATTTGATCAACTACAAGGCTCGTCTGTTTATTCAAAGATTGACTTACGTTCCGGGTATCATCAAATGCGGGTGAAAGAAGATGATATTCCAAAGACTGCTTTCAGAACACGCTACGGTCATTACGAGTTTATGGTCATGCCGTTTGGTTTAACTAATGCACCAGCAGTGTTCATGGACCTTATGAACCGAGTGTGTGGACCATACCTTGACAAGTTTGTCATTGTTTTCATTGATGACATACTTATTTACTCAAAGAATGACCAAGAACACGGTGAACATTTGAGAAAGGTGTTAGAAGTATTGAGGAAGGAAGAATTGTACGCTAAGTTTTCAAAGTGTGCATTTTGGTTGGAAGAAGTTCAATTCCTCGGTCACATAGTGAACAAAGAAGGTATTAAGGTGGATCCGGCAAAGATAGAAACTGTTGAAAAGTGGGAAACCCCGAAAACTCCGAAACACATACGCCAGTTTTTAGGACTAGCTGGTTACTACAGAAGGTTCATCCAAGACTTTTCCAGAATAGCAAAACCCTTGACTGCATTAACGCATAAAGGGAAGAAATTTGAATGGAATGATGAACAAGAGAAAGCGTTTCAGTTATTGAAGAAAAAGCTAACTACGGCACCTATATTGTCATTGCCTGAAGGGAATGATGATTTTGTGATTTATTGCGACGCATCAAAGCAAGGTCTCGATTGTGTATTAATGCAACGAACGAAGGTGATTGCTTATGCGTCTAGACAATTGAAGATTCACGAGCAAAATTATACGACGCATGATTTGGAATTAGGCGCGATTGTTTTTGCATTAAAGACTTGGAGGCACTACTTATATGGGGTCAAAAGTATTATATATACCGACCACAAAAGTCTTCAACACATATTTAATCAGAAACAACTGAATATGAGGCAGCGTAGGTGGATTGAATTATTGAATGATTACGACTTTGAGATTCGTTACCACCCAGGGAAGGCAAATGTGGTAGCCGATGCCTTGAGCAGGAAGGACAGAGAACCCATTCGAGTAAAATCTATGAATATAATGATTCATAATAACCTTACTACTCAAATAAAGGAGGCGCAACAAGGAGTTTTAAAAGAGGGAAATTTAAAGGATGAAATACCCAAAGGATCGGAGAAGCATCTTAATATTCGGGAAGACGGAACCCGGTATAGGGCTGAAAGGATTTGGGTACCAAAATTTGGAGATATGAGAGAAATGGTACTTAGAGAAGCTCATAAAACCAGATACTCAATACATCCTGGAACGGGGAAGATGTACAAGGATCTCAAGAAACATTTTTGGTGGCCGGGTATGAAAGCCGATTTTGCTAAATATGTAGGAGAATGTTTGACGTGTTCTAAGGTCAAAGCTGAGCATCAGAAGCCATCAGGTCTACTTCAACAACCCGAAATCCCAGAATGGAAATGGGAAAACATTACCATGGATTTCATCACTAAATTGCCAAGGACTGCAAGTGGTTTTGATACTATTTGGGTAATAGTTGATCGTCTCACCAAATCAGCACACTTCCTGCCAATAAGAGAAGATTACAAGATAGAGAAGTTAGCACGACTGTATTTGAAGGAAGTCGTCTCCAGACATGGAATACCAATCTCTATTATCTCTGATAGGGATGGTAGATTTATTTCAAGATTCTGGCAGACATTACAGCAAGCATTAGGAACTCGTCTAGACATGAGTACTTCCTATCATCCACAAACTGATGGGCAGAATGAAAGGACGATACAAACGCTTGAAGACATGCTACGAGCATGTGTTATTGATTTCGGAAACATTTGGGATCGACATCTACCGTTAGCAGAATTTTCCTACAACAACAGCTACCATTCAAGCATTGAGATGGCGTCGTTTGAAGCACTTTATGGTAGAAAGTGTAGGTCTCCGATTTGTTGGAGTGAAGTGGGGGATAGACAGATTACGGGTCCGGAGATTATACAAGAAACTACTGAGAAGATCATCCAAATTCAACAACGGTTGAAAACCGCCCAAAGTCGACAAAAGAGCTACGCTGACATTAAAAGAAAAGATATAGAATTTGAAATTGGAGAGATGGTCATGCTTAAAGTTGCACCTTGGAAAGGCGTTGTTCGATTTGGTAAACGAGGGAAATTAAATCCAAGGTATATTGGACCATTCAAGATTATTGATCGTGTCGGACCAGTAGCTTACCGACTTGAGTTACCTCAACAACTCGCGGCTGTACATAACACTTTCCACATCTCGAATTTGAAGAAATGTTTTGCTAAAGAAGATCTCACTATTCCGTTAGATGAAATCCAAATCAACGAAAAACTCCAATTCATCGAAGAACCCGTCGAAATAATGGATCGTGAGGTTAAAAGACTTAAGCAAAACAAGATACCAATTGTTAAGGTTCGATGGAATGCTCGTAGAGGACCCGAGTTCACCTGGGAGCGTGAAGATTAGATGAAGAAGAAATACCCGCATCTATTTCCAGAAGATTCGTCAACACCTTCAACAGCTTAAAATTTCGGGACGAAATTTATTTAACGGGTAGGTACTGTAGTGACCCGAACTTTTCCATGTTTATATATATTAATTGAGATTGATATTTACATGATTAAATGTTTCCAACATGTTAAGCAATCAAACTTGTTAAGACTTGATTAATTGAAATATGTTTCATATAGACAATTGACCACCCAAGTTGACCGGCGATTCACGAACGTTAAAACTTGTAAAAACGACATGACGATATATATATAGATATACATATGGTTAACATGAGATTATGATAAGTAAGTATCTCCATAAGTATATTAACAATGAGTTATATACATATAAACAAGACTACTAACTTAAGGATTTCAAAACGAGACATATATGTAACGATTATCGTTGTAACGACATTTAAATGTATATATATCATATTAAGATATATTAATATATCATAATATCATGATAATATAATAATTTAACATCTCATTAGATATAATAAACAATGGGTTAACAACATTAATTGAGATCGTTAACTTAAAGGTTTCAAAACAACACTTACATGTAACGACTAACGATGACTTAACGACTCAGTTAAAATGTATATACATGTAGTGTATTTAGATGTATTAAAATACTTTTGGAAGACTTCAAGACATATATCAAAACACTCATACTTAACGAAAATGGTTACAGTTACTTTCCCATTCTTTTCTTTCATCAAGAATTCTAGTCGTATTCTTACCCGTATTATACACAGCTTCAAAACGTACTTACTATGGGTATATACCAATAGGAACTAGCATGGGATTCCACTCTTGATTATTTCATGTATGACTAATCAATTTTAACTTCTACCATGAGCTATTCAACTAACTAGAACTCCTTTTAACCCCACTCACCACTCACCAATTACCACTCATCATTCACTCCATTTCACTTCCAATTCTCTTTCTAATTCTCTCTCAACACACCCACACTATTATGAACGTATTTTTCCAGTAGTTAATCATCATCTTCATCAAAAATCACTTCAAGAATCAAGCTATAATCATCATAGGAAGAACACTTCAAGAACACTTCAAAAATCCCTTCAAGGTTACTAATTTACTTCCAAGCTTTCTAATCCATTCCAAGTAATCATCTAAGATCAAGAAACCTTTGTTATATACAGTAGGTTATCTTTCTTATTCAAGGTAATATTCATATTCAAACTTTGATTCAATTTCTATAACTATAAACTATCTTAATTCGAGTAAAAATCTTACTTGAACTTGTTTTTGTGTCATGATCCTACTTCAAGAACTTTCAAGCCATCCAAGATCCTTTGAAGCTAGATCATTTCTTGTCACTTCCAGTAGGTTTACCTACTAAACTTGAGGTAGTAATGATGTTCATAACATCATTCGATTCATATATATAAAACTATCTTATTCGAAGGTTTAAACTCGTAATCACTAGAACATAGTTTAGTTAATTCTAAACTTGTTCGCAAACAAAAGTTAATCCTTCTAACTTGACTTTTAAAATTAACTAAACACATGTTCTATATCTATATGATATGCTAACTTAATGATTTAAAACCTGGAAACACGAAAAACACCGTAAAACCGGATTTACGCCGTCGTAGTAACACCGCGGGCTATTTTGGGTTAGTTAATTAAAAACTATGATAAAATTTGATTTAAAAGTTGTTATTCTGAGAAAATGATTTTTATTATGAACATGAAACTATATCCAAAAATTATGGTTAAACTCAAAGTGAAAGTATGTTTTCTAAAATGGTCATCTAGACGTCGTTCTTTCGACTGAAATGACTACCTTTATAAAAACGACTTGTAACTTATTTTTCTGACAATAAACCTATACTTTTTATGTTTAGATTCATAAAATAGAGTTCAATATGAAACCATAGCAATTTGATTCACTCAAAACGGATTTAAAATGAAGAAGTTATGGGTAAAACAAGATTGGATAATTTTTCTCATTTTAGCTACGTGAAAATTGGTAACAAATCTATTCCAACCATAACTTAATTAACTTGTATTGTATATTATGTAATCTTGAGATACCATAGACACGTATACAATGTTTCGACCTATCATGTCGACACATCTATATATATTTCGGAACAACCATAGACACTCTATATGTGAATGTTGGAGTTAGCTATACAGGGTTGAGGTTGATTCCAAAATATATATAGTTTGAGTTGTGATCAATACTGAGATATGTATACACTGCGTCGTGGATTGATTCAAGATAATATTTATCAATTTATTTCTGTACATCTAACTGTGGACAACTAGTTGTAGGTTACTAACGAGGACAGCTGACTTAATAAACTTAAAACATCAAAATATATTAAAAGTGTTGTAAATATATTTTGAACATACTTTAATATATATGTATATATTGTTATAGGTTCGTGAATCAACAGTGGCCAAGTCTTACTTCTCGACGAAGTAAAAAATCTGTGAAAGTTAGTTATAGTCCCACTTTTAAAATCTAATATTTTTGGGATGAGAATACATGCAGGTTTTATAAATGATTTACAAAATAGACACAAGTACGTGAAACCACATTCTATGGTTGAATTATCGAAATCGAATATGCCCCGTTTTATTAAGTCTGGTAATCTAAGAATTAGGGAACAGACACCCTAATTGACGCGAATCCTAAAGATAGATCTATTGGGCCTAACAAACCCCATCCAAAGTACCGGATGCTTTAGTACTTCGAAATTTATATCATATCCGAAGGGTGTCCCGGAATGATGGGGATATTCTTATATATGCATCTTGTTAATGTCGGTTACCAGGTGTTCACCATATGAATGATTTTTATCTCTATGTATGGGATGTGTATTGAAATATGAAATCTTGTGGTCTATTGTTACGATTTGATATATATAGGTTAAACCTATAACTCACCAACATTTTTGTTGACGTTTTAAGCATGTTTATTCTCAGGTGATTATTAAGAGCTTCCGTGGTCGCATACTTAAATAAGGACGAGATTTGGAGTCCATGCTTGTATGATATTGTGTAAAAACTGCATTCAAGAAACTTATTTTGTTGTAACATATTTGTATTGTAAACCATTATGTAATGGTCGTGTGTAAACAGGATATTTTAGATTATCATTATTTGATAATCTACGTAAAGTTTTTTAAACCTTTATTGATGAAATAAAGGTTATGGTTTGTTTTAAAATGAATGCAGTCTTTGAAAAACGTCTCATATAGAGGTCCAAACCTCGCAACGAAATCAATTACTATGGAACGTTTTTAATCAATAAGAACGGGACATTTCAGTTCGACCGTGTACCTCTGACATCTGATTCTTATGACCGTTTTTGTCCTTTAAAAATTGTCTTTTTACCTTGTTGAATAGTTGCAACTAAAGGCCAATTACTTCTGAAATTATCCTCATTACCCTTTATGTTTTAGACATAAGCTTAGAAGTTGACATGTCCATTAAAGAAGAAGGTCTTCAATCTTTGACCATTTGTCATTGATTACCAAAAGAGGTAATTGCAGATTTTTGTCTCTTGACAAACCATTATCTTCCAAAAGCTTCATCAACCTTTCTTAATCACTTGTCATTTTGCTTATGGGAGTTTCTTGCCTTTTAGAACATTGTTACAACTTAAATGAACTAGTTTTGGATCTAGTTTGAACATAATGATTCTTGTTACAACTTGACTAGACTTGAACTAATTATATTCTCATACAAATAATGATACATAGAACTAATGAGAGAGCAACTCTTTAATTGGGACTTTAATGACCATTATTAGTATGTTTAAATGACACTATGCATTTGGATAAAAGGATATGTCACTTGAGTGTTTTAGCCTAAATCAAGCTTAAAGTGTCATTAAGATGTCATTAGGTGTGATTAGTAAAAATTAACATCTTTTGGTTCAAAACTCTTTTGAGATCAAAAAGGACAACTATTATAAGTGTGTTTAAAAAGGTTTCATAAATTATAGATGCCTCAAAGTGGTCTATCTTAAAGTGGATGAATTTGGTAACAGAGAAAAATGCGGTCGGGCTGCGGTCGTCCGTGAAGTCAACCGTAGATTTACAGTTTTAGAAAAACTTGAACTCGTTGATACAGGACACACACGGTTGGTTTCACAGTCGACTATAGTACAGCCGTGTAGCATTTTTACCAAGATAATTACTTATGTGTTGGTCTTTTGCTAGAGATAGTTTAGGCTTATGAACTCATGTCGTCCTATATATGATTAACGAGTAGGTTCTTGTGTGTCATCATCAAAATAAAGTGATTAACTTTTGAATATTATGATTTGAATCTTAACCAACAGACTTCTATTCCTAAACTTGGGACTTTTGGAAATATCCCGGAGCTTGTTGTTAGAAACCCCCACTAAACCCGGTTGAAATCTCGAACCCTGATTTCCTTGAGAATTATAAGGATTATTGAAATTTCTGTTGAACTGAGCTCTTCCCTAAAACTGACTGTTGTTCTGTTGACTAATAAAAGCAATTTCTTCTTTCTGATTCATGGTCAACCCCGCATCACAATCCTTAGCCAAATGAAGCCCACCAAAGAATTCACACCCAACCTTCATACCATGGATGTCTTTATACAGCTTCTCTAGGTGTCTCCCAAACTTATCCAACTTTGCATTAATCGAACCATAATTGTCGTAAGCGCCAGCGATTGCGACTGAAGAAGAACGAGATAAATCATTATCCTCATGCCACTCATGAGAATACTCAGCTTGCCTCTCAATTATCTCATACGCCTCCTGTTCGGTTTTGTTCATGAGACTACCCCCTACTGCTTGATCAATAGTAACACGAGTACTTATGGTACACCCCTTATAAAAGGTTTGTACCTTGACAAAGGTACCTAGCCCGTGTTGAAGACAAGATAGCAACAAACGGATGAAGCGATTCCAAGCTTCATAAAGAGTCTCGTTAGGCTTTTGACGAAACTGAGAAATTTCTTGTTGAAGTCGAGTGGCCTTAGATGCAGGAAAATACATTCTTTAAAACTTCTCAATCAACGTGTTCCAATCCTCAATCGTACCCTCAGGTAGACTGTCCAAGAAAACTCTGGCTTCCCCCTTGAGTGACCATGGGAAAAGCTTCAAATAGATAACGTGATCATGGACATTGCTGAACTTGAACAACCTACAGATCTACAGAAAAATACGAAGATGCTCGTTAGCATCCTCTTGTGGTTCCCCTCCAAACTGAAATTTTGACCCAATCAGACTGATAATGGGGCCTTTGATCTCAAAATCATGCGTGACATCCGGAGCTCTGATAGCGTTACCTTGACCTACTCGGGAGGCCTTCATCCTTTCTGCCACACTCTGACCTTGTTGTGCCATTTGACGAACTACTGGAACCTCAGGTATAAATGGAACCTCAAGTACAACTCGATTATTAAGTACCACTGGTGGTGGAGAAACAACTGGTATCTCCTGAGTTTCAATCACTACTGAATCGGTAAAACTGTCCAAATTAATCACAGGATTGCTAGTTGAGGGTATATCAAAAGTATTTGTTTCGGAAGCCAGTGTGTCTGACTCATCTATGTTATGTCCCCAAATTACTCTCTCTGGTTCAGAATAAGGCACATACAACTCAGCGTTAGACGAGTGTGTATCTGGCATAAACTACCTGTAACTGCAAAATCACAACTAACAAACTAATTAAACGTACCGACCCAATCAAGAATAAACTAAGAACAAAAATATACTAACAAACTAAGACTCAACTAAGAACAATTAGATAAGAATCTTAATTTTTGACACAACTGTCCCCGGCAGCGGTGCTAAAAACTTGATATGTAAAATCGAGTCTATTATTTATGAAAGGAATTACCGGTTGTTAAAGTTTACCCACTAACATGCAGTGTACCCGATCGTGCAATAGTATATAAGTTGGTAAATCCAAGATCGTTCCACGGACAGTTTTTCGCGCGAGAATTAAAATTGTAACTAATGAAAATAAACTAAAGTTAATCTACGAAAATACAAAATACGAAATAGTTTGGTTTTGTGGCTATTTATCGATTAGCCAAATCAAGAGTAGATCAAAAGTAGAAAAATATTTTTGGTTTTTAAATTTATAAAGTGAAAACAATAAAGCAATTAAGATAGTTTTGATATCAAGTGGAATGGATATGCTCGTCTAGACCTTTTACCCTCGGTAATAGATATTTTTATATTTTAGCCCGATAAATAACTCAATTGCATGCAAATTACTCAGTCGACCCACCAAGAGTTCTCTTTAGCAAGTACTCAAACTAAAATTACTAGATGTAGGGTTTTCTAGTATCTAAGACCTTTTCGTTTGTGACCAATTAATTAACTAGATCAAAGATTTGAATAACAATTGCCTTTGCGTTCGCTCTACACAATTCACCCCTATGATGTCTATCCTTCTGAATCTAATTTACCACTTTGGTCCAGTTAGCAAACAATCAATTAAGACAAACCGATTGTAAATCAATATACTAAATTGACAAGAGTTCTCTTATTCAAACAAATGTACTAATCAATTGAAATCATCAAGTTAAACAAACATAAGAATCGATCTTTTATTCAAACTATTGAAATACACATGCATAGAGTTTATAAATCATAAATCATAACATCCAAAACCTTGGTTATTAGTCTAGACAAGCATTAAAAGCTTAGCCAACAATCATGGCTAAAGACAAAATCACAAATAAACAACTAGGAGAATTCATTGTGTTGACAAAGAAATAAACCTTAATGAAAATATCGATCTTGAATGATGAACGAATCGATAAGCGTTTCTGGAATGATTGAACCGTTTGAATGATGTTGGGATTTCCAAAAATCACCAAAATTCATCCTAGAGCTGCTGCAAAACGTCCCAGAAAAAGTCTTTGAAAATTAGGGTTTAATTCCCTTTTTATACCCCCAAAACCGCCACCAGTTATGACCCGCGCCGCGGCTCAGTGAATACTTTGAAGTCTCATTTTTCATCTACCCTCGACTCCACTTTTACCTTATAGCACACGCCATGGAAATTCAAGCAGCGCCGCGGCTTAACATGCATACAGATTCCACCTTTAAGCAATACTCTCGACATGATTTTCACTATTTAACGTGCGCCGCGGGCTAGATAGCCGCACCGCTGCTTATGCCTGAAGCTGACATCCTTAAATGAAACTTGCAAATCTTGCCCAAAATTAACTTAAACTATGAAATCGAGGTAACGAAGATAGACTAACACCAAATGTACCTCATAATGCTCCAAAAATCGTACCAATGATCTTCTCGACTCTCCAAACTCAAATCTATCAAATATCTCATAAAATAGCTCCAATTCGTATCCAATGGACCAAAATGCGACTGATATTGCACGAATAAACAAGTGCAAAATAAGCAATATCAGTTATTGACTAAATACCAACGGATAAAGAAATGTTTTCTGTTGTACTTGACTTTAATGGTAACAGGAATTTACATCCCTATTAGGTAGGGATTAGTCTATGGTCAATTTAATTTGAAAGTAATAACCATTTCAAATCAACTAAGAACTATTTATATTATGTTTATTAGTTTATTCTACTATACTTAAAGGAATTTGTTAGTAACTATAGTGATGTTAGTAATACAGAAATTGTTATCAGAAAAAATAAGAAGGAAAAATGGAACAACACTGATATCATAATATAAATATAAATTTATATTAATGTTACTGGAGTAATTTCCATACTTGTTACAAAAAGATTTTTTTCCCATAATATTAACATAAATCTAATTGTAGCCGGAAGAAAAAAAACATAAATCTAATTATACCCATATCGATCCACAAAAAGCTTCAACTCATAAGCCCAAAAGCACGGCATGCATTACGGTATCGTGAGTTCAAACCCATGAATGTGTGGGAAATAACCTTTGTGGCTGAATATATGGCACCTCGTTGCCACATCAGCAAAAGGATGGCGGTTCCTTCTCCATGTTTGATGTATGAGATCATAAACCTTTGTTCTCACAGCAATCACACAATCTGGTATCGGTGGGAATGTCTGATTAAGAATTTTTAAATCGATATACTTTTCACTTACATCGTGAGACGCAAACATCACCAAACCATAAACATAAACGGCCTATACTTGTTTGCAGTTTTATGCTTCTTCTAAATAACGGAGCCCATCTTGGGTGTATTTTTCATCAAAATAAATTAATAAACCCCTGCGAAAAATCGCATTAGGTTTTTTATTTATCAAACAGCGATGGTAAAGATAAACCATCTGAGGGATAAACCAATGGATGCTCGGCTTGCTTAAAAAAGGATTTGCAAACCAATCGAGCAACACCCAACTGAGTCGATGAATTTATACAAACTCTTGATAATATTTCACCAAGCATATCTTGAGGAAGAACATCGACAATATTGTTGATCTTATGAATTTTTATTTTTTTCATTATTTTAAAAAAGATATAAAAGATGGAAAATAAAGTTGAAGTTTTTGTGAATGGTGTGTACTTAAGATGTTCTGTAAAAGCAGAAAGTAAGTTCAGAATGATGCAAGTTGCCGTCTGAAAAGTAAGCCTTGAAAGTAGTTTTTTTGGGTTACTGATGCGACGTGGTATGTGAACACGTGTGCACTTAAATGATAATAAAATTAAAGCTCAAATATCCTTTAAAAACTTTTATAAAAAAGCTGAATATGGAAAGTATATTTTTAATTTTATTTTATAAGTAAAAAAAATGGAATTCCGAATTTTGAAATTTTTAGATAAGATTTGACGAAGCATATGTTGAGGAATGGGTTCGAGATTATTCTTTTGAATAAGATAAATGTTTTGTTTTATTTAAAAAAATAGATGAAAAGGTGAAATAGATGTTTTTGTGAAAAGTAGTCACTTGAGAGGTATTGTCGAAGATGAAAGTAGTTCAAAATGATGCAAGTTTTAGTCTGACAAATATGGCTTTAAAGTAGTTTTTGAGGCTATTAAATTGACATGGTATGTGAACACGTGTCCAATGAAATGATGATAAAATTTAAACCAACCAATACTTGTAAAATATTTTATAATAATTTATTAAGAGACATTTTAGGAAATAAGGCTCAAAATATGGTCCAATTTTATAAACGTATTATATATCTCGTTTATATATAATAGTCTAATTTTAGAAGTTATACTGGTTTATATATGATCGACATTATTTAACAATTAATTGTTTTAGATGGTATTATTAATAAGATCAACATTACATGAGTTAAACTGATACAAAATAAGAAAGAAAAATGAAACATTTATATTAATATCATAATCAAAATTTATAATAATATTAGATGAGTAAATTTTATACAAAATAACAAAAGTTTTTTCACATAATAATAACATAAATCTAAGTATACCTAAATCGATTTACAAAAAGCCCTAACTCATAAGCCCAAAAACGTGACTACAGTCTGGTATGGTGAGTTCAAAGCCATGAACGTGTGGGAAATAACCTATGTGGCCAGATATAGGGAACATGGTTGCCAAGTTAGCAAAACGATGGAGGTTCCTTCGCCATAGTTGCTATAACAAGCCATAAACATTCATTCTGACAGAAACCACCAAATCCGGCAATTGTGGAAATGTGGCATTAATAATTTTTAAACCCATATCCTTTTCCTCTAAATTGTGAGAGGAAAACATGATCAAACTATAAACATAAACTGCCTCTTTAAGTTGGCAGTTTAAAGCTTCTTCTAAATAACGAAGCTCTAAGTCTGTGTATACTCCATCAAAATAACCTAACAAACCCAAGAGAAAAATCGCATTAGGGTTTTTATTTATCATACACCGATTGAAAAGATAAACCATCTTCGGGATACCCCAATCTAATATAGGCCACATATCTAAGGAAATCCTACGAAAAACCAAATAATGTTCGGATTGCTTACGAAAGGCTTTGCAAACCAATCTCGCAACTGACAACTGAGCCGATGATTCTTGACCGATCTTGAAAAGATTTCACCAAATATGTCTTCAGGAAGAGCATCTACAATATTCTTTGAAACTTGATCCATTTTTGTATTATTTGAAAAAAGTTTAAAAAGGATGGAAAATGAAGTTGAGGTTTTTGTGTTAGGTATACTTGAGAGGTCTTGTTGCACTAGAAAGTAGATCAGAAGAATGCAACTTGCTTTCTAACAAGTAAGGGTTTAAAATAGATTTTGGGGCCTACTCAATCGACTTGGTAGGTTAACACGTATGCACTCCAATAAATTCTCCACTATTTATAACTTTAATTTCCTACTAAATTTGATTTTATATAGGAATTTGGAAACTCTAATTTTAATTATAATGGGAGCGGGTTATGATATTCAAAAGAGGTCAATAACAATAAAAAAACCTCAACGTAAAAAACATCAAGGCAAAACACAATAAAAATATAAGCAAAATAAATTAAATTGTTCTCTATATCAAGGTGGATATGGAGACCAACAGAAATAGTTATGGGAAAACATAATTGTAGAGTTTACATGCCAAATGGAATTTGGTAGAAGGAAACCAAAATCCAACATGTTAACAAATGTATCTTTTTAAATTATGAATGGGATGAGGGTAATTGTTTACAACGATCGGACAATTTAACCTTTGTTGTTGAAGACTTAACAGATGGTGAAGATTTGATTCCTTCTTGTTTGATTTTTTTGAGAGGCGGGCTGAAACATATATCATGACTGGGATCAAATGCCTGACTTCCAGAAGCATTAGAAGCACACTACACAGTTAACTATAATGAGTTTAATGATGATTATTAAAAATGAACTTGATATGAAATTAATTTAGAACTGAGTATTATAGTAAGTATTCATACATTCCCAGAAGAAGCCTATTTGGAAGACGATTCTTCAATCTCAACATCTTCAAAAACCACTTGATGATCGATCCAAGTGATATTAAAGATAGGTTAAGAAACTATTGAAATTTTAAACAGCATACAAACATCAAGTTAAAATGAATAATAATACAAAAAACCAAAAGACAATTATGAAATAAATATATATTATATCCAGAAAAATTCATCTAAAAGTATTAAATGTTACCTTGAAACTCTCATAGATTTTAAAACATGATGGGTCATCGGTCGCATCTTTAACAGTGTAGTTTCGAATTCCCCGTTCTCTGCTATAACCACTAACATCTATCTTAAACAGAAGGGTCTTCTGTAAAAGAACTTCCAGCTGTTCAGGATAATCATCATCTTCAGACAACACCTTCATTAACTCAAGTGCCGATGGGGTAATGTACTTCTTCACCACAGATTCGAAAAGAGTGAAAGACGTTGTGCTGGATTGATTTTCTACCCTAATCGGCACTTTAAACCTAGAATGTAAAATTTTCAAGACAGACAAATTATCATTAAAGACAAAAACTAATCTTTTACACTAATGTTTTGATTGTTTTGAAAATTCACCTCACTACCACCTCCGGCTTATCGATACAACCGTAACACTTCCGTTCCAAGTTTAAAAATTGATCAACGGCCAATGTAAGATCACAGTTAGGGATAACAGGTTTCGCACTCCTTGTTACACTTCTTGCAGGTAATGTAATATACGTACCTTCCTGAAAAGATTTTATTTCAAGAGTTTAATATTGGAGATACGTTTGGTTAAATATGTGGTGCCAAAATTCATTAAAATGATTACCATGGTAGGGTTTGACCGATCTAAACCAACATAATGTGCCTTTTTTAAAAAGGACTTTGGATCACGTCCAGAAGAAATTGACAACGAAGGAGCTAACAAACCAACGGAATCTTTAGAAGAATGAATTTCGGTGAGGCTACGATAACAATAAGCAAGTTAGTTACTTTAAGTGAAGTAAAAAACAACGTTCAATTCATGAATGCGAATATAACTTTACTAGTAAAATGTAGTATATTTGTTTTAAATGCACAATTAATGTACTCATTTATGTAGTGGACAAATGATTGAGGACTTTGGAAATTGGTTTAGTTATTTTAGGAACTACTATGTTGAATAAACATTTTATTATGTTATTAGTAACATTTAATGAATTAAATATTTAATGAATTAAACATTTAATGAACTAAAGTTTTATAATTACCTTGAGATCATTTATCAATAATAACATTTAGTGAATACTAACAGAATTAGATATTATGTCAGCATGGTTTTTTTTATATATTTTCTAACACATTTTTTTTATTTTTTTTGCTTGAAATCATTTAAAGTTGTATTCATTTATTAGTAAACTTCCAGGGAAAAATAAATGAACACTTTCAACATGTATATTTTCATTTATTAGGAAAATGATTGAGTATCTCATAAATTGGTCTACTTTTTTTGGGAAAATGCTTCAGCTAAAAATAAATACAACAATTAAGATTAGTCTTTTATATTGAAATTAGTTAAATTGAACATATATACAGTATTCATTAATAGTCTGAAGTTAATGTTTTTGGGTAATAATGTACCATTTTCTGAACTCATTGATCTGCGGATGATCAGTGTCAATCAAAAAATTCGTGTTTTTCCAGTTGGTAGAAACTGCCAGTTTCTCTGTAGCATTAAAACACAAAAGAAGTTGGTATACAATATCAATAAGATTACATAAACATTTATAATTAAAAAACTGATAAGGTGTATAACATTTAAAAGGAAAACCTTGGTACAGTTTGGTGACTCCAAACTGAATCAATAAGGTGTATAACATTTATTGGTTAATTCGAAATAAATATATAAGGTGTATAACATTTAAAAGGAAAAACCTTGGTGCAGTTTGGAGACTCCAAACTGAATCAATAAGATTACGGAAGCATCATGAGCCAAAACTTTCATAAGGTGTTCGAAATCCATGTAAAATTGACCCCATAGAGTTGCATCCAATTGCAAGCCACTATTTAAAAATGACTCAAAAACGATGTATAAGTGTCTTATGATTTTAAGAACATGTGTTAACAATTAATTCTGAAAATGGTTTTAACTAAAAAGGTGTTAGATATTACTCTAAATCAATGAGTTGAAGATTGATGTACTTAGAATTCATTTCACCACTATTTCGAAAATCATGTACTTCTGAATAACCGGATACAAGTCCAATAACATCTAAAGGGCCACAAAAAATAAAATAAATTTTCATGACATTATAAAGAGTTGTAAGTCAAAGCAAAGTCAATATCAATATTCATGTTTAAAAAAAACTAAAAAATTGAGAAAATAAACATTTATTAACCTGCAGAAACTCCAACTTTAAGGCCTCTAGATCTCAAAACATCAAAAGGGGTGAAACTAAAACCATTAGTCCCACTTCATTCGGTTGCTGGGAATGGCACAATAGTTGTCTTCTTAGTAAACATGAGTTTGAACTCATATTGTATATGTTTGGTCTGAAATTGAAGCGGACTATCAACTACAGCAGCATTAGAAATACAAAAGAAGCCACATTCCCTAATGAGGTTATCAAATTTGTCCTTAAGGGAGTTATAGATGTTGATTACAATCTTAGCACCCTAATATGGAGAAAATAAACATACAAAAGAAAATATAAAAAGGTTCTAAAATGAAAAGAGATATACAAAATATACTAATAAAAGATAATGAACACAAACCTCCTCATCCGAAACTATTAGCTCCAAAGTGGGCTTGCCTTCATCGTAACCATATCCCAGCTTTTGAAGGAGCCGAACGACTTTAATTTTAAGGGTAAAATTAACTTTACGTCCGTCAATCTCTGAAACCTTAACGTTGTTCTTCGATGTGGCCATTATTTAAAATTAAAATGAAAAGAAACATAAGTTAGAAAATAATCATTCAAAAAACATCAAGATTATTGAAGTAGCGTGAAAAAATTAAACCTAGAGATTATTCAAAATGGAAATCGAGAGAGAATTTGAATTCAAAATAACAAAGATGATTTTGAAAATAATCTTATAATAGGCGGGTTAAGGTAGTATCAGATGTGTGAAGTAAAGGTATGTTGGTAAATGTGTGCACTTGAGTGTATTTTTGAAAGAAAAAAAAGCAACCTTCTCACCACTTTCTATACTAAAAAGTAATTTTTTTATATCCATAATGTCTTTGAAAATTGTGATTAGTTGAAAAAGTGGGCTTTTGGTGGAAAGGTATAGATTTTGAATTTAAACTGATCAGGTTTTCTTTTGCCATGTGGAATGGTGACGTGGTGTATGTATTGTATGTATAGATTTAGTGTGAGGTAAAAAAAATAGCAACAAAAGTTGTATATGTATAGTTTTTTGTGAGACAAATCTCTCTCCTATGTGGACCGAAAATGATGGGCTGTTGGACATTTGGACAAATGCTTAACCATATATATGTATACATAGATATATATATATATATATATATATATATATATATATATATATATATATATATATATATATATATATATATATATATATATATATATATATATATATATATATATATATATATATATATATATATGTGTGTGTGTGTGTGTGTGTGTGTGTGTGTATGTGGCAAGCATCTTTTGCTTTTCTCTTCGAGGTCTCCTTTCTATCGGCGGTAATCCTGATACTTGACTTGGATGCTAATGCGATTTTATAGAGGATTTCCCGGAAGTTATGATTTCATCGGAATTTATTTCTTTATTTATGGGGTGAATGAAAAGGGTGGATAGCGGTAGATGGTTTCATGGTGGATTTGGAGTGAAAATGGAAATCGAAGTATGTAGTGGGGGTGTTTAGCCTTAACGAATAGCTAAGGTTTCTAACTTAGTAATTCTCGTCAAAAGGTGTGATTTCGAAATGTAGATCAAGAGCAAGTTTTGATTCATAGATGCCAACATAGGCGCACTCGACGGAAATATAGTGAAGCACTAAAAATGAGTGCTTGTTGGCCTTATTTGGGGTGCCTCACAACTATTATAATATGTCAAATTGCGCCTTTGGTTATGCAATGCTCTTTTAGAAAATTGGCTCAATTTTCGCCAAAAGTTTCGACTTCGTTTTACCCTTTTGTTTATTTTGTAACAAAAACTTTTTGATCATTTATAGAATTATGGAATCCTAAGTGTTTTATAGCTCGAAAAAGTTTTAAATTTTGTGAAAAATTTTAGTTTGTTAAACACTTGAGGATTTTGCGAGAATCATATGTGTAATATATTGCTATCCCACACTTTAAAGTAACATTGTCCTCAATGTTAGGGATACTGCGTATCCCACACTTTAGTTTTGAAAAACATTTTGTTATTTAAAGTTTATTTTGGCAGGGTTGTTAATCCCACACTTAGTGTTTAAAGTGGTCTAGTATATTGCGTATATTCTATTGAAAAAGCGGTGAAGACTTAGTACTCCCCTATGATTGCAAGGTGTGTATGGATGGCTCGCTGATTGTTGTTTCTTCTATTCTTGTGGTGGCACCATTCTCGTTCAATGCGTCCTTGCTCCCAGTTGTGCTTCCATCTTGTGTACAGTCTCGATCGTCGTTTGTTTGTGACGTTTATTCATGCAAACTTATTTAACTAATATCATACAAACTAAAAAGTAAAAAGATAGTTATGCCCAAGATTGAGCGTACAGTAATAAAAAAATGTAATATTATATCACAGATAATCATAAGTGAAATGGTAGAGAGAGAGAGAGAGAGAGTAGAGTCATGGCTGATCTGGTATATGCGGAGGGAGAGAGTATGATATGCCGGTCCAAGGCTGCCTCGGGTGCCTCAAGTCTGATTAGCCTTCATCGCACATCTCCTCGTCAGTGGCCAATCTCCGTACCCACCCTGAAGTGTTGGTGCCTGAAGATACCACGATACGAATCTCATCTGAGCGTGCGATTAGTCGAGTGAGAGATGAGGTGCTAGTATGAATCATTGGCCCCGTACGCCAACCCTGTCCTTCCTGCAGATCTCTATCCCAGTCATTATGCATATCCATTCCTCCAAGACCCTGTGATACATCGTCGGTCATACACTGGCTCATAGCATGTTCCCATGCAGAAGTCTGAACACCGACAGATGTATCTCTATGTGTACTGACGAGGTTTGGACCGAAAATACTGTTGGCCAGATCCTCATACTCTGTGTTCTGCTCCTGTCGTGGAGAAGGAATAACCATGTGCTGTGTGTAGCGATGCTGAGGAGGAGGAGGTGGTGGACGCTGATAACTGGTCCCGATGTCTCTAGGATCCTTGTGGGCGACAATCAAAGGATGGTGACATGGATATGGTGGGATGTTAAGCTGCCTTCCTACATGATGCGTGAAGTGCTGAAGGTTCTGGAGCATGGCAGACTAAACAAACCATCTATCCGGCCAAGGTATATCTCCCATATGATAATGATAAGGCTCATAATATGGGCCCCCTGACGTACTAGTGAGTGCCTCTGACTATCACTATCGGTGGGCTCACCATATGAAGTGGGATCATCCTCATCTCTTGGTTTCTGAGAACCATGAGCTCGCCTCCTACCATCCCTCGTTCTAGGGTCAGGCCTAAAACTTCTGACTACTACATTAGGCACAGTCCGGTCGACTGAGCCTGCAACCGTTGGGTCAGCCCGAACTATGAACTGCTGATCCCATATCTGAATGAACTGCCAATTGTGTAGCAGTTTGTACCCTATCCCCTCTGACTCATTTTCTCTCCTATAACCCATTGTTTCAACACTACCCAAGATATGCATTCGCCTAAGTAGTTTGGTGACAACATCCCTCAAAACTGGCTCACCGTGCGTGGTGCAAGTTTCTCAACAGTAAATGCCTGAGCCAATAGATATGCAACCTGCATGTTCCAGTTCTGGAACATGGAGTGCATAAGCTGCATGTCGGCAATGGTGATGACTTCGGTATACTGGGTCTTCGGGATGAGTAACTTTGCCAAGAGGTGGTGAAGGATGCGATGAACTCGGTTGATGAAACTGGAGGCCTTTTTTCCTGACCTCCAGGCTGCTTAATCAGTGGTGTAGGTGTGCCTGAAAGCTTGATAATCGACTGTCATATCCAAATTAGTGTACCCCTGCTTAATTATCGGGCGGTTCAAGTGAGAACTCTTGTACAGTTCCAGATGTTGGGCGAACAGTGCAAGAGTAAGATGACGAGTAACGTTCTGATGGAGGAAGTGGATGCATTCACGAGTGTTATACTCATCTGAATCAACGTTTGCCTCAAATTCCCATGTAGCCATGAACTCTGCAAACGGTTCCTGATACACGCGCTCATTTATCTCAAAAAGCCTTAACCATGCGCTATGTGTATTCTCATTTGTCCGAAAGCTTAACAGATTCCTTAGCTCATCTGCCCACCCGCATTGCTCCATTATCTCCCAATTAATGTACTTTCTGTGCCCCTTCCGCCTTTTAATCCAATTTTCCATAAAGGGCTCGTATATCCCCGGGTTATCCTGCCCGTGGATAGAATGGGGTAACTCGTACTCGTCGGGAAGATGATATCTATTTTCCATTTGCAATAATTAAGCAATGTAGGTTATGTTTCAAAATAATAAGACTTATCATAACAATAAGACATGAAAAGTGTATATATTTTCGAAAAAAGTTCGAAATGAGGGCTTTAAAAATGGCACTTTTCATCTCCCTATTATTGACAATTATAGCCAAAATTACCGAATACAATATCCAAACTAATTACAAATATATTTAAAGCAAAATTCAAAGCGTACCCGTGATTGCAACAAATAATGCTAAAAAATAATAATTTTAGCGAGTTAGTCGTAATAAGCAACTTTGTTCAAAGTTTGATGGTTTTTCAGCATACAATGATCATAATGATCATTTTTAATTACCTTCAATATTTTAAAACATCAAACTTTCCTATAACGTCCTTAATTCATGATTTAAAACCATTTTTTACCGAAAAATATTCATTTTAACTAAAACATACATAATAAGAAAAAACAAAGACTAGGTTCCAATCTCATTTTTAAGTCAATGATATCTTAATTTTAACTAGTTTCTAAGCCATCCTAAGTTTTAAAAACGTTTTAACATTAGGAAAAATCGAGAGCCTAGTTTTGTACATTTTTATCAAAATTGCAACTTCCAACCAAATGATTCTAAATTGTTTCAAAACTTATTCCTAACTGTTTTGGGTGAATCACTAAGCCTAAATGAGCTAGCAAAACATCAATGCTCCAAAAATTTCACTAATTTCTATCCTAGAACACAAATTCATGAATCGTATGCCAAAAGTGAACCAAATTGCCTCAATCGAACATAAAAACTAGCCTACAACAATCACATTGTCTAACTAAGCATGTAAAGAATCAAAATTGGGCATAAAACAGAAAAAAATTTCAAAAGTAAAAATTTTATCCTAAGCAAAAATTCGATTTTTAACCGTGAAAGAGTACCTAACTTGCGAAGTTGACTGCGAAAATGAGTTTAGAAGGTCTGAGAGACTTGGATTCGAGCTTTGATTCATTGTTCTTAGTGAAGATTTAGTGAGTGTGTGTGTGTGTGTGTGAAGTCACGGTCGAAGGGAGGGGAGGAAAGGAGAAAGAAGAAAAAGAAAGAAAGAAAAGAGGAAGAAGAAAGAAAAGGAAAAAGAAAAATGGGTCCGTGTGGCGCACGGGCTTAAATCCCTGACCCGACTCACGATTTTTATAATTTTAAAATTTTAAATTTGATAACTAAATTTATAAAAGATATATAAAATTTTGCTTCGGATTTTAGTTCAGTTATTTTTATGATTTAAACTAAAATATTAAGAAAAAATAACTGACAGAGTAAAATAAAAATTCTTATTTTATTAATAACACAGATTACACAGGTTCCATAACTAAGATCCAAAAATGACGCGGAAAGAAAGATAAGTTTAAAGCTTCTTTGACCATCCAGAGTAAATCAGCGGAGTGTACTGAGAATATTTCAAAATCACTTAGCGTTTTATGCTCACCCTTTTGTAAACCCCCGATGTCATCCATTAGTTTAACCAAAGCTCTTCTAACTTTCTTACTGTTCGAAATTTCATCCCTTGGTCCAGTATCCCGGTAATTAAGTTCGAAAAGAAGTTTTGACACCGTGTCTGGAAATAAAAGATCTTCCGCCGAGTTAGGATCACCGATAGTAAATTTTAAATTTCCAGATAGTTCTCGAATGACCTTTCTTTGCGGAGTTGTAAAGGGAAATTTTGACGTAGTGAGGATTTGCACGAGTTCAGAATATATTTCCTTTCTTTTTTGCGAAGAAATTCTGATGTATTCTTTCCTCGGTTGAATCCAGAAAAACTTCAATTAATCTTTGAATGAGAATGATGCTGGATCAAAGTAGAAGAAATCTTGATCTCCGTATTTTGAAATAGGGTTAGGTTTTTTGCTTTAAATCCAAAATTCTAATTCAGAATTCATTACGGCGACATAACGGTTGATATGAATTTGAGAAAATTCCTTAATATCATTATGAGGTATAAAACTGACGAATGACTCTAAATCAAATTTGAGGTCGATTTCTACATCGCGATACTAGACAAAAATATCATCCCCACATTCCTTTAATAGTTTGTGAAGAGAACAAACTTGATCACACAGCTCTTTTAATAGATTTATTTGAAACTTTGAAAACGAGAAGTCTGAGTAATAGAGGTGATTAATGAATTCACTATAGATGTCTAGCCTCCTGCTAGGATTTAACAGATTTCCAGTAAACGGAGGATCTGAGTTATCAACGTGTCGTTTTTCATTTGGAATATATTCAAACAAGTCTGAATATTTGAAAATAGTTGGCTATTCTTCCCGTATTTCATCTTCCATAATGAGGAGTTAATTTTAACTGAGTCTCCCTTTTGGATCGTGAAGAGGGTTGAATCCTGGTTCATTTGAGTAAAACTTATCCAAAAGCAATGAAATCTCTAAGTCGGATGAAGTTATCCGGCTTCTTGGACTACATGGATCAAGAACTTGTTCTTGATGAAATTCATTAGGGTTTAGATTCATTTTATTTTTATAAAGGAAAACTTCTCCAATTTCTGAAGTTGTGGGAGAGCAACTGCCTTTCGCACTTTCTTCGTAATCGGTTAAATTTGAACCGGAATCTACAGAAATTAATACCATAATTTATGTTTTGTTTTGTATTTTAAAAGGGTTTACTATATTGGCGACTTTAAATCCTATAACGACAAACTCTCTACTTATTAAGCATGTATGTTCCTTATCAATTTATCTTTGAAACAAGTGGCCAGATCGACAACGGAGAGGCAGGATCCTTTTGGTTCCAATATAATTGGAGAGTGTTCGGAAAATCCAACAACCAAGTCCGTGTATAATTGTCTTTCTTAGACACTACTCAAGAATCTCAGATCTCTTGACAAAATCAACGGTTACCTTAACAAACAGTTGATTACATCACGAGGTACTTGATCTCTATATGATACATTTTACAAACATTGCATTCGTTTTTGAAAAGACAATCTTTCATTACATCGAAAGTTGACGGCAGGCATACTATTTCATAATATATCCAACTATAATTGACTTAATAATAATCTTGATAAACTCAACGATTTGAATGCAACATCTTTTGAAATATGCCATGAATGACTCCAAGTAATATTTCTAGAATGAGCAAATGCACAGCGGAAGATTTCTTTCGTACCTGAGAATAAACATGCTTTAAAGTGTCAACTAAAAGGTTGGTGAGTTCATTAGTTTAACATAAATAATCATTTTCATCATTTTAATAGACCACAAGATTTTCATTTTCAATTCTCATAAATATACATCCCATGCATAGAGACAAAAATATCATTCATATGGATTGAACACCTGGTAACCGACATTAACAAGATGCATATAAGAATATCCCCTATCATTCCGGGAAATCTTTCGGATATGATATAAAACAACATCGAAGTACTAAAGCATCTGGTACTTTGGATGGGGTTCGTCGGGCCCATAGATCTATCTTTAGAATTCGTGTCAATTAGTAGATCGGTTTACTAATAGGGGCATATTCGGCTTCGATCATTCAACCATATAATGTAGTTTCGATTACTTGTGTCTATTTCGTAAAACATTTATAAAAATTGTGCATGTATTCTCAGCCCAAAAATATAAAGGGTAAAAAGGCAAATGAAACTCACGTAATGTATTTTGTAGTAAAAATACATATGACTATATTGAACAATGCAGGGTTGGGCTCGGATTCACGAACCTATATCATTTGTATATATATTAAAACGTGTATTTGTAATCGAACAAATTTATATATAATTATTAGTGATGTAATTGTTAATTGTAATAATTTATATGTTTCATTATTTATCTTTATATCTTTATTTTATATATAGTAATATTAATATAATTGAGTTATGTATATTAAATATATCTTTTATATGAATATCATTTGTTTATGAAATTAATAATTATAATAATACTAGTATTAATAATAATATTGATACTATATGATGATAAAAATGGTAATAATAATGTTAATGAAAATATGATATTAATATTGATAATAATACTAAGTTTTATAAAGATAATTATGATAACAATAATTATAAGACTTTTAATAATTCCATTAAAACATACTTTAATTAAGGTTTTAATTATTTCCTTAATAATATTTATATCCAAAATTTCTATATTTATTATCTTATCGATATTATTAAAACCTGTATAATCATAGGTATAATAATTATAATCTTCGCGTTTAATTTATAAACTAATGACGATAGTTTCTTTTATCATTAATTTGTAATCATAAAATAATAATAATACTTAAAACGGTAAAATTAATAAAAATAATAATATTAATGATATTTATAATAATACCCTAATAAAATTAATAATAAGGATAATATCAATCATGATAATACATAGTGATAATACCAAAAATGATAATAACATAAACTATATTAATGATAATAATTTTTAATAATCATGTTATTAATAATAATATTGATAATAATTAATAATACATAATACTAACATTTAATTATAGTAACAATGATGAGAATAATAATATTATTTACCTTAATGGTAATATTATTTATAATATTAATACCAGGGATAACACTAATTATCATAGTATAATACATAATTAATAATGACAATAATGAAAATAATAATAATAATAATAATAATAATAATAATAATAATAATAATAATAATAATAATAATAATAATAATAATAATAATAATAATAATAAAAATAAGACATGTGACTACCTTAGTTGAAGCTTAAAAAAAAAGACTGCCCATGCCAAGATTCGTACCCGAGACCTCTCGTAAACCCGAAACAACTCCTAACCATCACGATGTGCTTGTTTTTCTGAACATTTATACGACCCATATTTATTTAACCCATATTAAATTCTGTTTTCAATTCCATCTTCATCAACAATTCAAGATCGACCCAGACTCAAACAAATGTGATAATCACTCATCTAAATGTTTTTAAGACTCTCAACCAAATTATAAACGAACCATAAAAGCTCTTGTTTTAATTTAAAACAAAAAAAATATTATTTGCTTCTACTGCAGTCGCTAAACAAAAAAAAAATCGTGAACTTGAGTTTAAAGATGTTTTAGCTAGTACTCCCAACATGAAAATGATTTTAAATCTTTCTTAAAAACTGTCTCAAACATCAATTGCTTCATAAACTCAGGAACGAATTCGAATTCCTTTAATAGTTTGTGAAGAGAACAAACTTGATTACGCAGCTCTTTTAATAGATTTATTTGAAACTTTAAAAACGAGAAGTCTGAGGAATAGAGGTGCCTAACGAATTCACTATTGACGTCTAGCCTCCTGCTAGAATTTAACAGATTTCCAGTAAACGGAGGATCTGAGTTATCAACGTGTCGTTTTTCTTTTGGAATATATTCAAACAAGTCTGGATATTTGAAAATAGTTGGGTATTCTTCCCGTATTTCATCTTCCATAATGAGGAGTTAATTAAGACTGAGTCTCCCTTTTGGATCGTGAAGAGGGTTGAATCCTGGTTCATTTGAGTAAAACTTATCCAAAAGCAATGAAATCTCTAAGTCGGATGAAGTTATCCGGCTTCTTGGACTACATGGATCAAGAACTTGCTCTTGATGAAATTCATTAGGGTTTAGATTCATTTTATTTTTATAAAGGAAAACTTCTCCAATTTCCGAAGTTGTGGGAGAGCAACTGCCTTTCGCACTTTCTTCGTAATCGGTTAAATTTGAACCGGAATCTATAGAAATTAATACCATAATTTATGTTTTGTTTTGTATTTTAAAAGGGTTTACTATATTGGCGACTTTAAATCCTATAACGACAAACTCTCTACTTATTAAGCATGTGTGTTCCTTATCAATTTATCTTTGAAACAAGTGGCCAGATCGACAACGGAGAGGCAGGATCCTTTTGGTTCCAATATAATTGGAGAGTGTTCGGAAAATCCAACAACCAAGTCCGTGTATAATTGTCTTTCTTAGACACTACTCAAGAATCTCAGATCTCTTGACAAAATCAACGGTTACCTTAACAAACAGAAAATCCGATCCCCGAGCGGCGCCAAAAACTTACTACCCTCTTGATATGGCCAAAAGGGATGGTTTTATTTATGCGGTGTGTAGAGACCCGTCCTAATCCATCCGGACGAAGTCCATGTCGATTATAAACGATTTACAACAGTTGATTACATCGCGAGGTACTTGACCTCTATATGATACATTTTACAAACATTGCATTCGTTTTTGAAAAGACAATCTTTCATTACATCTAAAGTTGACGGCAGGCATACTATTTCATAATATATCCAACTATAATTGACTTAATAATAATCTTGATAAACTCAACGATTCGAATGCAACGTCTTTTGAAATATGTCATGAATGACTCCAAGTAATATTTCTAGAATGAGCAAATGCACAGCGGAAGATTTCTTTCATACCTGAGAATAAACATGCTTTAAAGTGTCAACCAAAAGGTTGGTGAGTTCATTAGTTTAATATAAATAATCATTTTCATCATTTTAATAGACCACAAGATTTTCATTTTCAATTCTCATAAATATACGTCCCATGCATAGAGACAAAAATATCATTCATATGGATTGAACACCTGGTAACCGACATTAACAAGATGCATATAAGAATATCCCCTATCATTCTGGGAAATCCTTCGGACATGATATAAAACAACATCGAAGTACTAAAGCATCCGATACTTTGGATGGGGTTCGTCGGGCCCATAGATCTATCTTTAGGATTCGCGTCAATTAGTAGATCGGTTTACTAATTCTTAGGTTACCAAGCAAAAAGGGGCATATTCGGCTTCGATCATTCAACCATAAAATGTAGTTTCGATTACTTGTGTCTATTTCGTAAAACATTTATAAAAATTGTGCATGTATTCTCAGCTCAAAAATATAAAGGGTAAAAAGGAAAATGAAACTCACGTAATGTATTTTGTAGTAAAAATACATATGACTATATTGAACAATGCAGGGTTGGGCTCGGATTCACGAACCTATATCATTTGTATATATATTAAAACGTGTATTTGTAATCGAACAAATTTATATATAATTATTAGTGATGTAATTGTTAATTGTAATAATTTATATGTTTCATTATTTATCTTTATATCTTTATTTTATATATAGTAATATTAATATAATTGAGTTATGTATATTAAATATATCTTTTATATGAATATCATTTGTTTATGAAATTAATAATTATAATAATACTAGTATTAGTAATAATATTGATACTATATAATGATAAAAATGGTAATAATAATGTTAATGAAAATATGATATTAATATTGATAATAATACTAAGTTTTATAAAGATAATTATGATAACAATAATTATAAGACTTTTAATAATTCCGTTAAAACATACTTTAATTAAGGTTTTAATTATTTCCTTAATAATATTTATATCCAAAATTTCTATATTTATTATCTTATCGATATTATTAAAACCTATATAATCATGGGTATAATAATTATAATCTTCGCGTTTAATTTATAAACTAATGACGATAGTTTCTTTTATCATTAATTTGTAATCATAAAATAATAATAATACTTAAAACGGTAAAATTAATAACAATAATAATATTAATGATATATATAATAATACCCTAATAAAATTAATAATAAGGATAATATCAATCATGATAATACATAGTGATAATACCAAAAATGATAATAACATAAACTATATTAATGATAATTATTTTTAATAATGATGTTATTAATAATAATATTGATAATAATTAATAATACATAATACTAACATTTAATTATAGTAACAATGATGAGAATAATAATATTATTTACCTTAATGGTAATATTATTTATAATATTAATACCAGGGATAACACTAATTATCATAGTAAAATACATAATTAATAATGACAATAATGAAAATAATAATAATAATAATAATAATAATAATAATAATAATAATAATAATAATAAAATAATAAGACATGTGACTACCTTAGTTGAAGCTTAAAAAAAAAGACTGTCCATGCCAAGATTCGTACCCGAGACCTCTCGTAAACCCGAAACAACTCCTAACCATCACGCTGTGCTTGTTTTTCTGAACATTTATACTACCCATATTTATTTAACCCATATTAAATTCTGTTTTCAATTCCATCTTCATCAACAATTCAAGATCGACCCAGACTCAAACAAATGTGATAATCACTCATCTAAATGTTTTTAAGACTCTCAACCAAATTATAAACGAACCATAAAAGCTCTTGTATTAATTTAAAAAAAAATATTATTTGCTGCTACTGCAGTCGCTAAACAAAAAAAAATCGTGAACTTGAGTTTAAAGATGTTTTAGCTAGTACTCCCAACATGAAAACGATTTTAAATCTTTCTTAAAAACTGTCTCAAACATCAATTGCTTCATAAACTCACGAACGAATTCGAATTTGATGAAGAACAGATTGTTGACTTTTTGTTCATAAACCTTTGACTCCAAAATTTGTGATGGTTAGGAAGAATTGGAATTTAACACTTTACAGATAGTTTGAAATAAGGATTCCAATCATCACTACATTATTACAATTTGTAATTAATTTCAAAATCGAGTTTTTCAAAAAAAAGAACACGAACAGAGTTTCCTTCTGTGTTCTTCAATTATTTTTTTTTTAAATTTAAAGTTTGTAAAAAGGCATTGATAAGTGATGGTTGTTACTGTAAAATCGAATGAGTGCATTAACACTGGATTTGGTCGAAGTATATAAGAAAATGGATGTTGACCGATTTATTGATCAGTAAATAAATAAATATAAAATATAAAAGTAGAAAACGAGAGCTAACAGATTTTGGAAGGTTTCTGTGGATTGAGATCGAATTGTGATCCAGATTGGCGACAAAAACAAAAACGAATTACAGTATTGATAGCAACTGGTAACAAATTGGTACGTACTTATTGATTTTAAATATTTAATATTAATAATTAATAATTATATAAATAATAATAATAATTATATTAATAATAATAATAAATAATAAAGATACTTCTAATAATAAAAATGATAATAATATTATTAAAAATGTATTAATTTCTAATATCAATAATAATGGTAATAATAATTTATGATAATAATACTAACAATTGTTTATAATTTTGATAATAATAATATCTAATAATAATACTAATATTATTCATAATACTAAAATTAATTTTTTTTAATATTAGTTATAATGATATTGACAATGATAATAATAATTTTATTATTATTATGAATTTTATTAATAACACTACTTATAATAATATAAATATTATTAATAACAACTTATACATATCCTATTTCATTTATATTAAAATTAATAATACAAATAATAATACTGATGTTAATAGTAATACTAATAATGATAGTAATACTAATAATAATATTGACATAACAAATAATGCTTATCAAACCTCATATTTATATATTATGTATTAAATTAATAATAATATTAATAATACTGAAATCGATATTAGTAATATTCATTAATATAATAACTATCTTGTATTTTATATATTTACATTACATATAATTAATTATGTAAGATTCATATAACATAATCGAATAGTAATACAATATACTTAGTATATTAATTGTGTACAAAAATTATATATATATATATATATATATATATATATATATATATATATATATATATATATATATATATATATATATATATATAGATTCATTCTATATATCAGTTTAATTATTTTGTATCTGATGTTTCGCAAGGTGTATATAAAATACTATTAAATTTTACAAGGAAATACTATTAAATACGATACAATTTTACACAAGATATTTATTTATTTATAGAATGGATATACTTAAACCTTGCTACAACACTTATAGGCAGTGTACCTAATCGTACAGTAGTGTAGTTTTTAGTAAGTCCGGTTCGTTCCACAGGGAAAATCTTTAAACAAAGCTTAACGCTATATTAGTTTACTTTTATAAAAATACAAATATATATACAAGTAATATTATTATTATAAAGGGGGGTTTTTACCGTTTAATGACCGGTTTGTCAATTTTAAAACTTTAGTCGCAGTTAAAACCAAATGTAAAATAATAAATAAATACAAGACTTAATTTAAAGCGTAAAGTAAATAACGATAATGAAATTGCGAATAATAAAAATGCGATAAAATAAACTTGCGATAATTAAAAAGTACGATAATTAAAAGTGCAATTAAATACAATAACAATAAAAATGTGATAATTAGAAGTGCAATTAAATATAAAATAAAGGAAATTAAATATGAAATAAAAGAATTATGCTTATTTAAACTTCCGTAATCATGATGTTTGACGTGTTGATTTTAGTTTTATGCCCATGGGTTAATTGTCCTTTGTCCTGGATTATTTAATATGTCCATCTGGTTTTTGTCCATAACAGTCCATCAGTCATAAATATAAAGTGCGAGTGTCCTCGTCAAATTATCCTTATACCCGAAGTTAAATATTCCAACTAATTGGGGACTTAAACTGTAACAAGATTTTAATACTTTGTTTAATAATTACACCAGGATGTCGACTGAGTGTAACCCAAGGTTTTAATATTTTGTTATCAATTATACCAAGTGTCCTTGTACATAATTTCACCCCTGTTTTAATTATTCTAGTGGCTATTAATCCATTCCCGTGTCCGGTTAAATGAACGATTATTCATACATATAAATACCCCGCCCATCGTGTCCGATCGAGTGTATATGGTAATTTATAGGGACGCCCAATTGTAAATCTTTATATTAACATTAACAAACTATCATTTAGTTAAATAAATATAAAGCCCATTAATAGCCCATAGTCTAATTTCCACAAGTGTCGTTCTTTTGTCCAAACCCCAATTATGGTACAAAGCCCAATTACCCAATTTTAGTAATTAGCCCAACATCATGATTACTTCGGATTAAATAAGCATAATAATAACTTAGCTACGAGACATTAAAAAAAAAAGGTTGAACATAACTTACAACGATTAAAAATAGCGTAGCGTTACACGGACAGAATTTCGACTTACACCCTTACAACATTCGCTAACATACCCTTATTATTAGAATTAAAATTAAAATTAAAATTAAAAATATAATATATATATATATATATATATATATATATATATATATATATATATATATATATATATATATATATATATATATATATATATTACGTTTGTAAGATAGAGAGATAGGATGGATTTTACGTTCACCAAACTGCGAATTTATAAGCCTGTGAACTGAAAAAGGAGCTCATGCGATCGCATGAGCTTTGCTCTTCAAGGCCATGCGATCGCATGCCCAGCTGGGGAGGCTCACATTTGGTTGTTTTCTTCTGCCGACGGTTTTATAAATAAATATAATATATTAAATAATTATAAGAATTATTTAAATATTATATTATATTTATGTACATAGTTGACTTGTAATTTTTAGTCCGTTGCATCGAGCGTTGAGAGTTGACTCTGGTCCCGGTTCCGGATTTTCGAACGTCCTTGCGTACAATTTAATATCTTGTACTTTTTGTTTTGAATCTTGTACTCTTGTAATTTTGAGACGTTTCTTATCAATAATTGGAACCTCGTTGATTGTATTTTGTACTTTTGAGCTTTTTGGTCGTTTGCGTCTTTAATTCGTCGAATCTGTCTTTTGTCTTCACCTTTTATTATTTAAACGAATATTACTTGTAAATAGAACAATTGCAACTAAAAGCTTGTCTTTCTTGAGGAATAATGCTATGAATTATATGTTCGTTTTTAGCATTATCAAATATTCCCACACTTGAGCGTTGCTTGTCTTCAAGCAATATAGTCTTGAAATACAAGAATCACTTCTTTATTCTTCACACTTTGTACATCAGTGATTTCTATACGGCGGTATAAACAATGGTAGTAACGATGTGGTTTACAGTCCCATATGACTATATAAAAATTTAGATCCATTAAGGAAATTGGATCTTTATAAAAACATTTGATCTTTTGAAAATTAAATCTAGTTTTTACCCTAGATAAGTTTTCCGGAATAACCCTTCACCGGTGTTTGCAAAATATTATTGTGGGCTTGGTGGGTTTCAGATTTGAAAATTTTAGCTCAAAACTTGCAGTTTTGTGTCACCCACTTGCTAACCTTGTATTAGGAAAGCAACACGTCCAGTTTACTTGTCCCGTATATTACCTTTCGATAAACTACCGTCCGGTTGTAAAGGAAAGCGTTGAACAAGCAACTGTTAAGGCAATGTCCCCTGACATGCTTTTAATTATAGTCTATAACATGTCGGGCGCAATTACTATCCTTGGTAGGAGCAATAGTAAAGCTCACCCTTATGATTTTTCGGGCTGGTACAAGGTCCTGTCTTCGACCATGCTATGCAACCACCGTTCTTACGGTTGACACCCGATTTGGTTCAGGTGACCTAATGAATTCCAGGTGAATTCCTAGGATTTTACGTTCAATGGTAATGAACGCATTGAAAATAGGGTTTTCAAAAAACAAATCGGTTTGTAATTTTGATCAAAATATTTTCTCGTTCAAGCTCGAGTTTAGATATCAATGAATTCCATGAGTTTGAATTCTCAATCTTTAAGGTCAATCTCTAGGATTGAGTAATATCAGGCTTAAAAGCTGATTTTTAATCTTTAAGGAGATTATCCTTTCTGGGGATCTGATTCATTAGTCTTATCCAGCTAATTTGCACGGTGCCCCCCCATTTTACGAGATAAATCCTTCTCATGGTTAGGATAAATCTGACCACTTGGCGACCCTGTTTGATGCTGAGGTCCGTGGATTTCTTGCTGATTTTAGTGATGACTTTTCTAGGTTTTTCGTCAACCTACAGCTGGTCTGGACGACAACTTCATGACCTAACTCAAGAAGCGCGTTTCTTTTTCGGAAGACTTTACTTCCTTTTAATGATGGAATTGATTCATCGTGTAGATCCATCTCTTCTTTTCTTTCATCGGGTAAAATAGTTTAGTTTAGTCCAAAGCAAAAGTATTTTCAGTTATTTGTTACAGAAATATGTGACATATGTTTAAGATAACTTGGTAATTTTTCCCACACTTGGCTTTTATTTTTCTTTTTATTGTTCTCTATTCCATTTTAAATGAATTTTAACATTTTGGTTTGTTTCTCAATTTATGTCCTTTCCGAGGTAACAATAATTTCGGTGTTAACACCTAGTTTTATCGTTCATAAATATGTATAAACAAGATTTTGAGTTCATTTAATTAAAAAATTTTACTAGAATTGGCTAGTCAGTATATAAGACTAGGGCTGTTCTTTATTATCAGAGAGCACTAGATTCTAATACAACTACTACGTTACTAGTATTTTTAATGGTAACCAAGTGTATAAAGATAAAAATTTTAAAAATCCGAAAGAATTTAACCCCTTCCCACACTTAAGATCTTGCAATGCCCTCATTTGCAAGAAATCAGTACAATTTAAATTATTGAGGGTGATTAGCGTAGAAATGATTAAATTTTACCAAAGTTTCCAAACTTATTGGCGTTTGTTTGCTGAATGATAAATGGTGCATATCATTTGTTCATTTCGTCTGTTGTTACATCACATTTATTTGTCATCTTGTCGTCAAAATTAGTAGCTTTTGCTGAACTTAATGCCAGTCTTTGAAAATGCGCTGTTTTACCCTGTTTTGTACAATCGACAATATACATACATACAAATATAATCATGCATGGCAATTTGAAATGGGACTTAATATCCCACTTTCAAATTCCAAATATGAAATATTAGTACACAATAATAATAAAATAATAAAAATTACACAAATATATCCAATAACATAAGTTTAAACATGAAAAAGTCAAAAGATAAAAACATAAAAATCATAAAAATAACCAAATGGAACTAAATCAGTCTGGATAGGGGTTCCAGTTCATCTCATCGGGTGGGTTCCATTGTTGGTTATAGGTGTTCTGATAGGCTTGGTTATAGTCATACCGGTTAAAGGGTGGTCGGATATCGGGGCTATGTGGCGGAAAATGAGCAGGTCGAGTAGGTACATAGTTATTTGGTACCTGATATGATAGCTGGCTCATGATTTGGTGCTGATGAACTAACCAGCTATCATGTTGGCGTCGCCTATAATCCTCGTATACTCGCTCGGAGTTCCACTGCTCATACATACTATGTCTGGCCGCGTTCGTCATTGCTTCCTCATCTATACGAACGTGGACGTCAAGAATAGCATCTCGAAAGACATCCCTAATGTCTTCCGCCTCCTCCATTTCCTCGTCTGAGCCTCTCTCTACCTGAGGATGAGATCCCTCATAGGGTACTGCCTGGTTACGTCTACTTTTCAATACCTTAGCACCCACATAAACTTTCAATCCTAAGGGCTCAACCTGTTCTCTACAAAGTTGTAATGGACCCCCTTGGTTCCTATCAACACCTAAATACTCTCCAATGAGAGTCACAAAAATACCTCCTCCTATTATACTCCCGTCCTGCATTCCCTCTACCATTTTAGATAAATAAAAAGCAACACAGTAAGGGATATTGACAAAGCTTCTAGGATCCCGAATACACTTTAGGTAGAATAAATCATGTAAGGTAATTTTTTCTTTATTATGACCTCTCTGTGTAATCGAGTTAGCCAAAAATCTATGAATAATACGAAGCTCGGCTCTGTCAATATGTGTATAGGAGTGTCCTCCTGCTCGTGTAAAAACATCAAAATGTGACATACGCCTCCAAATGGCGTCAGCGTCAAAGTTACTATCTACCCTTTCACCATAATGAATCAAGTTTGTACAATCGGGTAATAGCAACTCACCAGGAGTATATATCTGTAAGGCCCTGGCCATGTCCAGCATGGACATTCTGTACATCCTACCGCCAAGGATAAACCTAAGAAATCTTCTATCATCTATTCTAACTATATTTGTATCAAGTGATACAGTACTCATCAACTCAACACACCATTCCTTATATACAGGTCTACGAATGGTGAAAAGACGTTCCCAATCTGTAAAAGAAGAACTGCCATACCTTTGAACTAAAAACTGTCGAACACGGTCAGCTAGATGGACCGTTTCCAAAGGGGCCCAATCGATTACCCTTGGCACTTCTACATTTTTTGTTACCAATTTGAATTTGTTCCTTTGATATGTCTCGTAATCTCTCCATCTTCTATCAAATCTCAGATTAGGATGTAGAGTGTGCTCAGGAATCGTTGGGAATTCTACTGGCAGCCTCATTGGGAATACTATGAATTCATCAACAAACTGTACCGGATCATAATAAGGTATGTGCTGATCAGGCTGTTGTTGTTGTTCCTGTTGTGGTTCTTGTTCGTGTTGCATTTCTGGTTCTGGTTCTGGTGCTGGTGCTGGTCGTCTAGATGATGATGCTCCTGAACCTCCAGTATCGGCTTTCTGCAAAACACATTAAATACAAAATTTGTGCATCCAAATATGCATTAGTGTTAGCAAAATAACAACTTAAAACAATCACTATAACATGTTAAATCAAAATTAAACTTATACACATTTTCACAATTCTACACTTTTCAAATAAGCACATATGAAAATGTATACAAAATTCATAAGCATTTAACTCAAATAACATGTCAAAATATTCATTACTAATAATTAAACAAGTCTCAAATGGCAAATATATCAAATTAATCAAGTTCATGAATTTTGGACTTAAAAAGTCCACTTTAATCTCCAAAAATCATGTTTAGGATCATTGTTTGGATCATTTAACTATCTAAACATGTTACACTACTCAATTTAGCAATAATTCATGACAAAAATCGGCCATAACCTGTTTATATCAAAAAGCCCCAAATTGCTCAAGAACACAAACCCTAGATTTCTAAAAATTTTGAAGTTTTTGGCTTCAAATCATGTTAAATAGCATCAATCTAGGTTATACATGCATAATATACTAACAATTTAACACTAATTACACTAGAAATTAACAAAATTGCATTAGGTAAAAAATTGGTAATTATCACAAAAACTAGGAATTTATAGAGTTTAGGGGTGTAATTTTTACCAATTTGCTGAAGAATGAGAATCTAGGCATGATTAGAGCAAGAATTTTGATGAATTACGGTGAAAAAATGGCGAAAATTGGTGAATTTTTGGGTGAGTTTCGTGAATGTATGTGTGTGTTTGTGTTGAGGCAGAACCGAGCTGCTGTATGTATCAGGCCTGCATTTGGTCCCCATGCGATCGCATGGGTTCCAAGTGCAAACCCCATGCGATCGCATGGGGTGCCGGCTACAGTAATTTCAGTTTTTTTTTTTTTTTTTTTTTTTTTTTTTTATATAAAACCTTATACTTTATAAAACTTATAATTAATTAAATTTTAAAAATTTTGTTTTCCTTTAGGAGCGAGGGCGTTTCGGATCGTTGTCCTAGTCTGTCCCTCGACAAAATTTTAAAATTTGTCAAATCAAAGCGCGGTTTTTAAAAGTAAAGATTTTTGGGTTTTTTAATGTTTTTGGCCTAATTTAATTCAATAAGATTAAAAATAATGATAATAAAAGTTCTCGTCCCTCCCTCGGGTAAAGCAATTTCGGTTCAAAGACCTAGTCTTCAACTTACGACGAATTTTAAAAATCATATTTTTAACTTAATGAGATAAAGTAAATTTATGTTTTTAAATTCACACAACTTAAATATAAAATTCAAAATTAATATTAAAAATTCACACCAAACTTAAAATTTGAAATGCATAAAATTAAAAATTCTTATTTTAAAAATTAAAAATTCACACCAAACTTAATTTAAAAATTCATATTATAAAATAACACCAAACTTATATTAATTTTTCAAATATTTACAATTTTAAATATATTGATTTTACAAAGTTTACAATATTAATTTAAGATTTATATATTAATTTTAAAAATATGGTAAAAATAAAATTAAAAATCTTTTTGGCTTTTTATCCCACTTTAATCAATCAAATATTATCAAAAATATATGCCCCTTTTTTAGGTAAAGTAATTTCGGTTCCATGACCTAATTTAACTCATGACGAATTTTTGAAATATTTTGGGTTGATTGATTAAAGATATTTATACCTTAAGAATAAACGTTAAATTTAGCAGTGATGTAATAAATTTTTGTATGATATCAATAATTTCGGTCGCCAAACCTAATTTTATTCAATACCAATTTAATACTTCATAGTGATCAAATTAGCGTTTATTATCAAAAGGTTTAAAAATAAAAATAAATATAAAGACTGTACAGACTTACCTGTGAAATAGATTTCTTAGTTATATGATCTATCCCATTCATAAGATAGTCGGTTTAATTGGTTTTCCATGGCTACATAGGCGTAACCTCGAGCATTCAGTGTCTTTTCTTCTAAACATATGAACGGTCTGTCTCTGCATAAAGTAACAAATTCGGTATTTGAATAGGTTTGATTATTTGAACATTTACCTCCATGTGACCATTTTCCGCATTTGTGACATCTTTCTAGGTGTCGTGCTCTTCTTTTCGCTGCAGATTTTGATTTTCCTTTACCAAATTGTAACTTATTATCTTCGCATCTGGATTCTTTTCTAACTTCGTCCAATCTTTCTCTGATTACTGATACTATTTCACTCGGTAGTGTGTCATTATTACGTTTAGTGATCAAAGCGTGTAGCATTAGACCATGGTTTAGTTCACAGGCAGTCTTCATTTCGTAAAAACCTAAAAAAAATAAAAATTCAGAATGGGGGGAGATGACTAGTTCTTTAGGGTCTGCTAGGGAAAGACCATTCGAATTCTATTTTCGAGAACTACAAGAAAACAGACACTCTAACTCTAACAGAAATACATAAACCCCTTTAAAGACTTGATTCTCCCCACACTTAGTTAGCTGTGGTATCGAAATTGTGATTAACTTCGTTGTCAACTTCCATCGGACCATGTATGTAATGTTTAACTCTGTGACCATTAACTTTAAATTCAATCCCATTTGAATTTATTAATTCTATCGTTCCGTATGGGAAAACTCTTTTGACTATGAATGGTCCAGACCATCTTGATTTCAATTTTCCAGGAAATAGCTTGAATCGTGAATTGAAAAGTAGAACTCTGTCTCCTTCTTTAAATTCTTTTGAACTTCTGATTCTTTTATCATGCCATTTCTTCATTCTTTCTTTATAGATTAACGAATTTTTGTATGCTTCATGTCTTAATTCTTCTAATTCGTTTAGTTGACTTAATCGTAGACGTCCGGCTTCATGTAAATCAAGATTACATGTCTTCAAAGCCCAAAATGCTTTGTGTTCAATTTCTACTGGAAGATGACATGCTTTTCCATAAACAAGTCTAAAAGGTGTGGTTCCAATTGGAGTTTTGTAGGCTGTTCTAAAAGCCCAGAGTGCATCCTCCAATTTAATGGACCATTCCTTCGGATTCGATCCTACGGTTTTCTCTAGAATACGTTTTAAAGCTCAGTTGGTATTTTCAACTTTTCCACTTGTTTGTGGATGATATGCGGTGGAGATTTTATGAGTTACTTCATATCTTTTAAGTACTTTCTCAAGTTGATTATTACAGAAATGAGTTCCCCGATCACTTATTAAAGCTTTCGGTTTTCCAAACCTTGCAAAAAGACGTTTTAAAAAATTGACTACAACTCGTGCATCGTTAGTTGGGAGAGCTTGTGCTTCCGCCCATTTAGATACATAATCAATGTCTACGAGTATATATAGATTATTATGAGATTTTGGAAATGGACCCATAAAGTCAATACCCCAAATGTCAAATACTTCACATACTTGTATGACATTTTGTGGCATTTCATCACGTTGACTTATTTTTCCGGCCCTTTGACATGCATCACAGGATTTGCAAAGAAGGTGTGCGTCTTTGTAAATTGTAAGCCAATAGAATCCAGCATCATAAACTTTTCTTGCTGTTAGTTGAGGCCCATAATGCCCTCCTGTTGGTCCTGTGTGACAATGGTTTAAAATTTTACTAGCTTCATCTCCAAATACACATCGGCGTATTATTCCATCTGGACAACTTTTAAACAGGTGTGGATCTTCCCAAAAATAGTGTTTTACATCACTGAAGAATTTCTTTCGTTTTTGGTACGATAATCCTTTTTCAAGGAATCCACAAACTAAGTAGTTTGCATAGTCTGCAAACCATGGGATTTCATTATAATCTATCTTCAATAGATATTCATCAGGAAAGTTTTCTTGTATGGCCGATTCATTTAGAACTTCTAATTCGGGATTTTCAAGACGAGAAAGATGATCAGCGGCGAGATTTTCTGCTCCTCTTTTATCTCGGATTTCAATATCAAACTCTTGTAAGAGTAAGATCCAAAGGATTAATCTTGGTTTAGCATCTTGTTTCGAAAATAGGTATCTAAGAGCAGAATGGTCGGTATAGACCACCGTTTTTGCTAGAACGAGATATGAACGAAATTTGTCAAAAGCAAAGACAATAGCAAGGAGTTCTTTTTCAGTAGTTGTATAGTTCGTTTGTGCTCCTTGTAACATCTTACTAGCATAATATATAGGTTGAAATCGTTTTTCAATCCTTTGTCCTAAAATGGCTCCCATTGCAAAATCACTTGCATCGCACATTAGTTCAAATGGTAGATTCCAATTTGGTGTTATCATGATCGGCGCATTAGTGAGTTTCTCTTTAAGAATATTAAAAGATTTGATACACTCATCTGAAAAGATGAATGGAGCATCCTTTTCTAGGAGTTTATTCATAGGAGTGGCAATTTTAGAAAAATCTTTTATGAAACGTCGGTAAAAACCGGCATGCCCTAGAAAACTCCTAACTCCTCTAACATTGGTGGGATGTGGAAGTTTAGCAATTACATCTACATTAGCTCTATCCACTTCAATTCCTTCTTTTGAAATTTTATGTCCAAGAACGATGCCTTCTTTAACCATGAAATGGCATTTCTCCCAATTAAGTACTAGATTTGATTGTTCGCATCTAATAAGCATTCGTTCAAGATTAACTAGACATGATTCAAATGTATCACCGAAGACTGAAAAGTCATCCATGAAAACTTCTATGCATTCTTCTATCATGTCATGAAAAATCGCCATCATACACCTTTGAAAGGTTGCAGGGGCATTACAAAGTCCAAATGGCATGCGTTTGTAAGCAAAAGTACCATAAGGGCACGTGAATGTGGTTTTCTCTTGGTCCTCGGGTGCTATTGGAATTTGAAAATATCCGGAAAATCCATCTAGAAAACAATAGTAACTATTTCCGGCTAATCTTTCCAACATTTGATCTATGAAAGGTAAGGGAAAGTGATCTTTTCTGGTGGCGTCATTTAATTTTCTATAATCAATACACACACGCCATCCTGTTACAGTCCTAGTAGGAATAAGCTCATTTTTCTCATTTGTAATGACAGTCATGCCACCCTTCTTAGGCACGCATTGAACTAGGCTTACCCATGGACTATCTAAAATTGGATAAATTAGACCTGCATCTAGCAGTTTAATAATCTCTTTCTTAACTACATCTTGCATATTAGGATTTAGTCTTCGTTGGCGTTGCACATACGTTTTATGACCTTCTTCCATAAGGATTTTATGTGTGCAATACGAAGGACTTATTCCTTTAATATCATAAATCTTCCATGCAATGGCTGGTTTATGAGCTTTCAATACAGAAATGAGTTGTGATTTCTCATTTTCAGTAAGAGAAGACGATATTATTACAGGTAATTCAGATTCACCATGTAAATAAGCGTATTCCAAATGGTTTGGAAGTGGCTTTAATTCTAATTTCGGAGGTTCTTCTATCGATGATTTATATCGATATCTGTCTTCTTCTTTTAGCATTTGAATTTCTTCTGTTGTTGGTTCATATCCATTAGCTATAAGTGTAGCTAACATTTTAGCTTCATCAATTGGTTCATTACCTTCTCCTAAAGAACATTCTCCTGTTCCTTGTAATTCTGGAAATTCTTCTAATAATTCTGCATGTGCATCTATAGTTTGAATATAATAACATGTATCATCTGCAGATTGTGGTTGTTGCATTGCTCTATCAACTGAAAAGGTAACACTCTCATCCTCTATACTTAGGGTCAGTTTCTTACCGAACACGTCTATCATTGCTTTAGCCGTGTTTAAGAATGGTCTTCCTAATATGAGAGGAACTTGAGAATCTTCTTCCATGTCCAGAACAACAAAATCTACTGGAAATACTAAAGTACCAACTTTAACTAGCATGTTCTCCATTATCCCTCTAGGATATTTTATTGATCTATCGGCTAGTTGTATGCTTATTCTAGTTGGTTTCAATTCTCCAAGGTCTAGTTTAGCGTATAGTGAATACGGCATTAAATTTATACTAGCACCTAAGTCTGCCAATGTTTCTATTGAACTAAGACTACCCAGAAAACATGGAATTGTGAAACTTCCTGGATCAGATAGTTTTTCTGGTATCTTATTCAACAGCATTGCTGAACAATTAGCATTCATAGTAACAGCCAAGAGTTCTTCCATTTTCTTTCTATTTGAGATTAGATCTTTCAAGAATTTAGCGTATCTAGGCATTCCTGAAATCACATCAATGAAAGGAAGATTTACATTTATCTGTTTAAACATATCCAAGAATTTGGATTGCTCGGCTTCAAGTTTCTCTTTCTTCATTTTACTCGGGTAAGGAAGTGGTGGTTGGTATGGTTTAACATAAGGTTTAGCCTTAACTATGTTATCTTCATTAACCTTTTCAACTACCGGTTCTTTTTCCTTATCTTGATCAGGTTGTGGTTCTTGTGGAGTAGGAATAACTTCATCAGAAGTTACAGGTATTTCAGGTGGTTTAAGTGTTGTACCACTTCTTGTGGTAATGGCTTTAGCTATTTCATTCCGGGGGTTAGCATTTGTATCACTAGGTAGACTTCCCGGTTTTCTTTCACCTATTAACCTTGCTAGGTTACTTACTTCTTGTTCCAGATTTTGAATAGAAGCTTGTTGATTTCTAAATGCTTGAGCATTTTATTCATTAGTTTGTTTTTGAGATGTGAAAAACTGCGTTTGAGTTTCAACTAGCTTCGTCATCATATCTTCTAAATTCGGCTTTTTATCATCGGTTTGTTGTGGTGGTTTGTTTTGAAAATTAGGTCTTTGCTGGTTGTAAGTATTATTGAATACTTGTTGATTGCTAGGACCTTGTTGGTTGTTGTATGGAATATTTCGGTTATAATTCTGGTTTTGATTGTAAATTGGTCTTGGCGGTTGATAATTATTCTGATAATTATTTCCAGGCCTTTGGTTTATGTATGAAATATTCTCTCTTTGTTCCATTGTTAATTCAATACTGAGACAATCTTTTGTCAAATGTGGTCCTCCACACTGCTCACAACTAATTCGTATTGAGTGAATATCCTTAGTCATCTTTTCCATTCGTCTCTCGACAGCATCTATCTTTGCGGAAATGGAATCTAAGTCATGGCTAGAATCGGCTCTAGCTGCTTTAGATGATCTAACGATATCTTTTTCTTGGTGCCACTCATGTGAGTGGGAAGCAGTGTTATCAATAATTTTGTAAGCATCAGTTTCGGTTTTCTTCATAATAGAACCACCAGCTGCTATATCTATGTCTTTCCTTGTAGTGATGTCGCATCCTTGGTAGAATATTTGTACTATTTGACAGGTGTCTAAACCATGTTGCGGACATCCTCTTAACAACTTTTCAAATCTTGTCCACGCCTCATATAGAGTTTCATTTGGCTTCTGTGTAAACGTAACAATTTCTGCTTGAAGTCTTACGGCTTTAGATGCAAGAAAGAATTGTTTAAGAAAATTTTCAACTAAAACGTCCCATGTATCAATTGCCCCTTCAGGTAACGATTCCAACCAATCTTTGGCTTCTCCCTTTAAAGTCCAGGAAAATAACATGAGATATATCTGTTCATCCTCCACTTCTCGAATTTTAAATAGTGTGCAGATCCTATTAAAGGTACGTAAATGTTCATTTGGATCTTCCTTCGGCGCACCACTAAATTGGCATTGATTAGTCACCATGTGTAGAATTTGTCCTTTGATTTCATAATCTGGTGCATTAATGTCTGGATGAGTAATTGCGTGACCTTGGCCAGTGTGTTTAGCTATCATTCGGTCTTCCATACTTAAAGGTTCCAGATTCTCCATAATTGAATTTGTTGAATCGGAATCACTAGAGGATTCTGATTTAATGGTTCGTTCCTCAAAAATCTCTGTTTGAATGATTGGTGGTTCCGGAGGAAAGTTTAGTGGTTCAGGTATATGAATCGTTCCTGAATATTCTCCGGATTCTCAATTGTGAGGTCGGGTTCAAAAAATGGATTATCGGAAATTTGAACTGGAGTACTTGGTCGACTGGATGACGATTCTAAAGAAAAATCAACGGCAGTAATATTTGCTAAATGTCTTGATCTAGTTAGAGGTGGTGAACGTACAAAAGGTGGTAAACGTCTTGCTCGGTGCATTCACTGAATATCCTATTAGTTTTTAAAAGGAAAGAAAAATTATACTAAGTTATCCAATCAATAGACTTTTCTGATTTTGCCCACGTTTCGAATAGCCAAAAGATGCAGCAGAGGGGCAGGATTCGTTTGGTCTCAATATAATTGAGGACTGTTTGGCTCCAATAACCCGGTCCACGTACAAATCCAACTATTACTACGAACCAGAAAATTTTGATGTCTATCAATTTAACCACTTAAAATAAGTTTTCGTAATTTTAAGAAATTTAGATAAGAAGTAGAATAAAAATCTATGTCCTAAAACTAGAATAGCGAGAAATAAGAAAGAAAAAGAGTTCGTCGAAAAAGGTCGAAAAAGAAAAATGGTTGAAAAATAAAAGGTGACGGAAAAATAAAAGAAACTTATAAAACTTAAAAACACTTGACTAACCCAACCTTATCACTACAACTAACTTAAAATTATAATCGCAAATTGAGATTACTAATTGGAATGATAATTGATACATAGGTAAAAGGTGTCTAAAAATATTAAAGCTTACAGGAAAAACTATATCCCAAATGGAAATAACTTAAAAAGAAACTAAAACTTAAAAAGGCGTTGCAAAATTTTAAAGTACCTAAATCTTAGTCTAAAGAAAAACACTTAAGGGATTTTACGGCAAAGCCTAAAAATCTAGAAGTAAAAATAACTATGGCAAAAACTAAGTTTAAAACTAAATATGAGCGAAAAATACAAATATTACGCTAAAACGATTAAAAAGGGACAAAATATAAAAATATACAAAAAGTTGTAAAAATTACAATTTTTATAAAAATATTATTTTTATATTATTTATTTTATAAAACTATTAATTTTACAATTTAATTAAACTAATTAAACTAAATAATACAAATAATAAATAAAACTAAATTAATATATTAATTAACTAATAAACCCTAATTAGGGTTTTAATAATAATAATAATTAAAATATACTCCGTAATTAATGCAGTTGTAGTCTGGCGTGTCAGATGGGCTCATGCGATCGCATGAGTCCTAAACAATCCGGCCATGCGATCGCATGGGCTAGGGTTTCGGGCCACAGATTGGGCTGCTACAGTACCGGCCGAATTAATAAATTTTTTTTACTGTTTTTGCTGTAAAATATAAAATATATTTATAAATTAAATAAAACTTATATTTTTACAAACTAAAAAAAATAGAAATAAAGAAACTTTATAAAACTTAAATATTTACCAAACTCTTAAAAAAAAAAAATATTTATATTTTTGTTTTTCTTTTAATATTTTTGAATATTTAAAACGTATTTTTACAAAAGCGTACTAAAAATAAAAATCTTTTTTTTTCTATATATATTAGCGTTGCGCTTCTGGCTTTTAAGCTAGATTGATTCCCCGGCAGCGGCGCCAAAAAATAACTTGATGTTTCGCGAGGTGTATATAAAATACTATTAAATTTTACAAGGAAATACTATTAAATACGATACAATTTTACACAAGATATTTATTTATTTATAGAATGGATATACTTAAACCTTGCTACAACACTTATAGGCAGTGTACCTAATCGTACAGTAGTGTAGTTTTTAGTAAGTCCGGTTCGTTCCACAGGGAAAATCTTTAAACAAAGCTTAACGCTATATTAGTTTACTTTTATAAAAATACAAATATATATACAAGTAATATTATTATTATAAAGGGGGGTTTTTACCGTTTAATGACCGGTTTGTCGATTTTAAAACTTTAGTCGCAGTTAAAACCAAATGTAAAATAATAAATAAATACAAGACTTAATTTAAAGCGTAAAGTAAATAACGATAATGAAATTGCGAATAAAAAAAATGCGATAAAATAAACTTGCGATAATTAAAAAGTACGATAATTAAAAGTACAATTAAATACAATAACAATAAAAATGCGATAATTAGAAGTGCAATTAAATATAAAATAAAGGAAATTAAATATGAAATAAAAGAATTATGCTTATTTAAACTTCCGTAATCATGATGTTTGACGTGTTGATTTTAGTTTTATGCCCATGGGTTAATTGTCCTATGTCCTGGATTATTTAATATGTCCATCTGGTTTTTGTCCATAACAGTCCATCAGTCATAAATATAAAGTGCGAGTGTCCTCGTCAAATTATCCTTATACCCGAAGTTAAATATTCCAACTAATTGGGGACTTAAACTGTAACAAGATTTTAATACTTTGTTTAATAATTACACCAGGATGTCAACTGAGTGTAACCCAAGGTTTTAATATTTTGTTATCAATTATACCAAGTGTCCTTGTACATAATTTCACCCCTGTTTTAATTATTCTAGTGGCTATTAATCCATTCCCGTGTCCGGTTAAATGAACGATTATTCGTACATATAAATACCCCGCCCATCGTGTCCGATCGAGTGTATATGGTAATTTATAGGGACGCCCAATTGTAAATCTTTATATTAACATTAACAAACTATCATTTAGTTAAACAAATATAAAGCCCATTAATAGCCCATAGTCTAATTTCCACAAGTGTCGTTCTTTTGTCCAAACCCCAATTATGGTACAAAGCCCAATTACCCAATTTTAGTAATTAGCCCAACATCATGATTACTTCGGATTAAATAAGCATAATAATAACTTAGCTACGAGATATTAAAAAAAAGGTTGAACATAACTTACAATGATTAAAAATAGCGTAGCGTTACACGGACAGAATTTTGACTTATACCCTTACAACATTCGCTAACATACCCTTATTATTAGAATTAAAATTAAAATTAAAATTAAAATTAAAATTAAAATTATAATATATATATATATATATATATATATATATATATATATATATATATATATATATATATATATATATATATATATATATATATATATTACGTTTGTAAGATAGAGAGATAGGATGGATTTTACGTTCACCAAACTGCGAATTTATAGGCCTGTGAACTGAAAAAGGAGCTCATGCGATCGCATGAGCTTTGCTCTTCAAGGCCATGCGATCGCATGGCCAGCTGGGGAGGCTCACATTTGGTTGTTTTCTTCTGCCGACGGTTTTATAAATAAATATAATATATTAAATAATTATAAGAATTATTTAAATATTATATTATATTTATGTACATAGTTGACTTGTAATTTTTAGTCCGTTGCGTCGAGCGTTGAGAGTTAACTCTGGTCCCGGTTCCGGATTTTCGAACGTCCTTGCGTACAATTTAATATCTTGTACTTTTTGTTTTGAATCTTGTACTCTTGTAATTTTGAGACGTTTCTTATCAATAATTGGAACCTCGTTGATTGTATTTTGTACTTTTGAGCTTTTTGGTCGTTTGCGTCTTCAATTCGTCGAATCTGTCTTTTGTCTTCACCTTTTATTATTTAAACGAATATTACTTGTAAATAGAACAATTGCAACTAAAAGCTTGTCTTTCTTGAGGAATAATGCTATGAATTATATGTTCGTTTTTAGCATTATCAGTATCATTCATTACGTATTTGATTCTAATGTTCCAATTATATTTTATAAATTTCAGATTATTTTATGTTCTTATATATATATATATATATATATATATATATATATATATATATATATATATTTACAAATTTATGTACACACAATTGTTCGTGAATCGTCGGGAATAGTCAAAGGTCAAATGCATTCATGAAAAATTGTTCAAACATTTTGAGACTTGATTTAATAAACTTTGCTTATCGTGTCAGAATCATAATAAGATTTAAGTTTAAATTTGGTCGGAAATTCTCGGGTCGTCACAGTACCTACCCGTTAAAGAAATTTCGTCCCGAAATTTGAGTGAGGTGGTCATGGCTAACAATAAAAATATTTTCATGATGAATATGAGTTGATAAATAGAGTTTTATCATCATTGAGTAATATGGATAAAACAATTTGATTATTCGAAGACACGAGTGAAGCTATTCACAAAAGAATGAAATGAGAAACAAAGATTTGTTTTTAACTTTTGACGTAGTCAGGTTTGAATTCCGGAATTCAAGGAATTTAAAGAAAATCTTCGAAATCTAAAAGATTTGATTCTTCGACGAATAAGGAGATTAAGATCTCTATAATTAAATACGGTGATCTGCCTCGATTACTCTGTCTGATATTTCCATTATAAATTAATCTCCTCCGTTCCATTATTCTCACCATTCATATACTTTCTTTCTTAGTTCATACATCCAAAAGATTGTGAAAATGTTTAGTCCAGTTCTAATCACTAATATTTTCCTATTTATCATTTCTGTCATCTTTCTTTTCAATCCTCCACCAGAAAAATCTGTTTACTTTCAATATAACCTTTGGGTGATACTATTCTTAATTATGCAGTGTCTTTATATTGCTATTCCTATTAATATCCACGGTTTGTAACTTCCGTGTTATTTTTTTTGGGCTTTATATTTTTCTTAAATTTTTTGATCTCTTTGCCTTTTTATTATCTTCTCGACCTCTAGTAAAGCGAGTAATGATCCAGAATTCGTAAGTATGGAGTTTCGAATGAACTTAATGTTCTAAACGAGAAAGAACGTAATAGCACGATTTGATTTGTCAAATTACCAGAATCACTGAGAATAGAACTATCAAGAATATATTTTCTTGATATGTTCAGAAGTTAACCAGAATGAAAGAATTATGTAACATGACACATGATGATGTTATAATCTATGAATCATCATGTTCCATTTAGAAACTCAGCATGACTTACTGTAATATAATCATATTTTAAGATCGAAAGTTTTCAGAGTATAGAAACTAACAGTTTCTATATGATGTAACACTAATAGCACGAAGAGATTAATGATTTCAGATAATAATAGTTATGAAAATATCTTCAGAAATATGGAGGATATTTATAATGAAAGATACTATGATATCTTGGAATTTCAAATATCGAAGGATGGTGAAGAAAATTTATCCGCAAGAGTTTGGAGTCAGAAGTAAGATATTCGCTAAAGATTTCATCAGAAACAGAATCATCAGGATTCTTAATGTGCAAGTTTAGTCCTTGTGATTTGTTCAGAGACTCCTTCGTAGTTTGCTCAATTAGTTTTTTTTTTTCAGTTTCAAACTTTTTCTGAGCTTTGCCAACATACAATTCTTTATCATCAACTTTTGGCTGTTGAGGTCGTTTACAGTTTTTGTTGCTTCATTCAACTTTTCAAAATTCAGAGTATTAATTCGCAGACTGGGTGCTTTTCAGAATTTCAGAATGGAAGATCATAGTTCTAAGAGATAAATGTTATATGGATACATATAACTGTTAATGTGGAAATGTTGCGAGACTCACAATACATATTTGCTAATTCCCAGTAATTGGTATGGCAATTCTTGTTACAGGGTATAGATGAATACACGATGGGGTTTCAAAGAATATAATGATTTTTCGGAAAGTCCAAATTCATTGAAGTTGCTGGTAAGTTTACTGTTAATGTGGTGGAATAAAAACGGTTCCCCGGTATCGATGACGACAGGCAAACTTATATATCGAGGTTATAATAAGGCTAATTCGAATAGAATTCGAAGTTGATTTGCTGGAGCTGTGACAAAATTTGCTATTTTGAAAAGGGACTGAAAAGTTATTTTCGGTAATAACAACGCAAAAGGAGTTAGCACAAATACGTGTCAAACGTTTACTCAGGTTTCGAGAGTTCTTTTTATTTTTTTCAGGTGCATAATTATATTCATCAATCTTTTCTTTCGTAGATGAAGTGCAGTTGGTTTATCATCTCGATTGAGGTGTTTTCAAGAATCATGAAAGGTTTGAACACAGATTGTAATCGTCAAGATACAAATGAGGTTAAGATGAAATCAAGTGGCAAACTTGAAGAATTGTTTAGTTTCATATGTTATAATCAGTATTTTAATTCATTTTAATTGTCCAATGTTTGTAGTCCACAGTTGATAGTCCACAGTTAACAGTCCAATAATTCATATATAGCTTAATATATAAAATTCGAATTAATTAATACGTATCGTGACCCATGTACATGTCTCAGACTCGATCACAACTCAGAGTATATATATTATTATAGAATCAACCTCAACCCTGTATAGTGAACTCGATCATTACAGCATATAGAGTGTCTGTGGTTATTCCAAATAATATATATAGATGCGTCGATATGATATGTCAAAACCTTGTATACGCGTCCCGATATTTAAAAAGCGTAAAAATAAATAACAGAAATTAAATGACGATAAATAAAGTGCGTATAGTAAATAACAGAAATTAAATGACGATAAATAAAATTGCGAGAATATAAATTGCGATAAATAAACTGCGATAAATAAATTGCGATAATTAAATTGCGATAAATAAATTGCGATAAAATATAATGTAATACGGAATTAACAGTTAGCTAGGAACAGTTAGCTAGGATCTTGTTAGCGTGGTTTCCTAACAAAATTTCATATTGTTAATTAGTCTGTTTCTAATCAATTTTTATTGTGTCCATTATTTCTTCATTATGCCACTTGTTGGATTTTGATAGGTCAAAATCCAAATATGAAATTGAATTTGAATGAAAATAGTTATTCTTTGGTGAACGGATACGTATATCGGTGGTTGTAAATAGGATAGTAACTGACTGTTGAATTAGATTTGAAAGAATGTACAGTGTACTTATTAATGTGAAATCTAAATATTCCTCGGGTATTACCTACCCGTTAAAATATTTTCACCATTAACAGCTTGTACAAAAGAATTTTTAATTACAATCTTTATGAAAATATACTTACATATATATTTTCCTCAGATGTAATCATGGATTTAATGAGTTAATATGATATTAACTCATCTGATTTACCGTTAGAACAAGAATATATAATCTCTAAAACATTAGAGGTTACATAACCATCATGTTGAACAAAGATAAATGATGTAGAACGTCGTGTAGAACGGTGATTATACTCGAGGTACAGAATGAGATGTTGAGGCATGTGATGTTGAAACTTGAGTTGTTGGTGGTACTGTTGGGGCCGGTGATGTTGTGTGAAGCTGGTAGGTTTTGCACCACGTTTTCTAAATTGATTACTCGAGCGCGAAGTTCGTTGACTTCTTCTATTATTCCGGAATGATTGTCGGTCGGAATGAGCGGATGAATAAGATTTAGAATTGTGGATAGAATATAATCGTGACGAGCTACTCTAGAAATGAGGCTGAAAATGGTGTTTCGAATAGGTTCACAGGTAAGTGTTTCAGGTTCTTCACCAAGAGGTGAATTCGGTTGGTGGAAAGTATTGCCTTCTTCTCGCCTCCATTGATTAAGTCAACTACAAACTCATCAGATGAATTGGGGATGGCGGATTGGTTGATTCATTCTGATGACGCTACTTTCGGAGCTTAGGTGAACATCCATGTCGAAATAGCTGTCGGAATAACTATCGGAATAGCTATCGGAATCTGAGGGACTCGAACTGGTTGAGGGATTCATCTCGTACGATCAGATGAAGGATTTTTGATAAGAAATAGATTATAGGATGTAGATTAGTACCCTACAATACATAATTTACATATGCATATATAATACTAAAATCTCATAAATTACGGAGGAATCTACGAAAGCTGTCAGGCAAAGGTAACAATAACAGATATGCTAAGATATGAATTTATCTATACACTGTCTATGCAATAGAGGCAGTAAGACGTGTCTAGACTAAGAATGATAAGAAGGTAATTTCCTAAGGATGATAAGCAGGTGATTTCCGACAAAAATGATAAGCAAAACTTTTGACATGCAGACACGGTCGAAGTCCAGACTCACTAATGCATCTAAACAACTATCAGCTAGACACACTAATGCATGACCTGGTTCGCTAAGACCACCGCTCTGATACCAACTGTAGAGACCCGTCCTAATCCATCCGGACGAAGTCCATGTCGATTATAAACGATTCACAACAGTTGATTACATCGTGAGGTACTTGACCTCTATATGATACATTTTACAAATATTGCATTCGTTTTCGAAAAGACAATCTTTCATTACATCGAAAGTTGACGGCTGGCATACTATTTCATAATATATCCAACTATAATTGACTTAATAATAATCTTGATAAACTCAACGATTCGAATGCAACGTCTTTTGAAATATGCCATGAATGACTCCAAGTAATATTTCTAGAATGAGCAAATGCACAGCGGAAGATTTCTTTCGTAACTGAGAATAAACATGCTTTAAAGTATCAACCAAAAGGTTGGTGAGTTCATTAGTTTAACATAAATAATCATTTTCATCATTTTAATAGACCACAAGATTTTCATTTTCAATTCTCATAAATATACGTCCCATGCATAGAGACAAAAATATCATTCATATGGATTGAACACCTGGTAACCGACATTAACAAGATGCATATAAGAATATCCCCTATCATTCCGAGAAATCCTTCGGACATGATATAAAACAACATCAAAGTACTAAAGCATCCGGTACTTTGGATGGGGTTCGTCGGGCCCATAGATCTATCTTTAGGATTTGCATTAATTAGTAGATCGGTTTACTAATTCTTAGGTTACCAAGCAAAAAGGGGCATATTCGGCTTCGATCATTCAACCATATAATGTGGTTTCGATTACTTGTGTGTATTTCGTAAAACATTTATAAAAATTGTGCATGTATTCTCAGCCCAAAAATATAAAGGGTAAAAAGGCAAATGAAACTCACCTAATGTATTTTGTAGTAAAAATACATATGACTCTAATGAACAATGCAGGTTGGCCTCGGATTCAAGAACCTATATCATTTGTATATATATTAAAACGTGTATTTGTAATCGAACAAATTTATATATAATTATTAGTGATGTAATTGTTAATTGTAATAATTTATATGTTTCATTATTTATCTTTATATCTTTATTTTATATATAGTAATATTAATATAATTGAGTTATGTATATTAAATATATCTTTTATATGAATATCATTTGTTTATGAAATTAATAATTATAATAATACTAGTAATAGTAATAATATTGATACTATATAATGATAAAAATGGTAATAATAATGTTAATGAAAATATGATATTAATATTGATAATAATACTAAGTTTTATAAAGATAATTATGATAACAATAATTATAAGACTTTTAATAATTCTGTTAAAACATACTTTAATTAAGGTTTTAATTAATTCCTTAATAATATTTATATCCAAAATTTCTATATTTATTATCTTATCGATATTATTAAAACCTGTATAATCATAGGTATAATAATTATAATCTTCGCGTTTAATTTATAAACTAATGACGATAGTTTCTTTTATCATTAATTTGTAATCATAAAATAATAATAATATTTAAAACGGTAAAATTAATAACAATAATAATATTAATGATATTTATAATAATACTCTAATAAAATTAATAATAAGGATAATATCAATCATGATAATACATAGTGATAATACCAAAAATGATAATAACATAAACTATATTAATGATAATAATTTTTAATAATCATGTTATTAATAATAATATTGATAATAATTAATAATACATAATACTAACATTTAATTATAGTAACAATGATGAGAATAATAATATTATTTACCTTAATGGTAATATTATTTATAATATTAATACCAGGGATAACACTAATTATCATATTAAAATACATAATTAATAATGACAATAATGAAAACAATAATAATAATAATAATAATAATAATAATAATAATAATAATAATAATAATAATAATAATAATAATAATAATAATAATAATAATAATAATAATAATAAAAATAATAATAAGACATGTGACTACCTTAGTTGAAGCTTAAAAAAAAATACTGCCCATGCCAAGATTCGAACCCGAGACCTCTCGTAAACCCGAAACAACTCCTAACCATCACGCTGTGCTTGTTTTTCTGAACATTTATACGACCCATATTTATTTAACCCATATTAAATTCTGTTTTCAATTCCATCTTCATCAACAATTCAAGATCGACCCAGACTCAAACAAATGTGATAATCACTCATCTAAATGTTTTTAAGACTCTAAACCAAATTATAAACGAACCATAAAAGCTCTTGTATTAATTTAAAACAAAAAATATATATATATTTGCTGATACTGCAGTCGTTAAACAAAAAAATAATAATAATAAATCGTGAACTTGAGTTTAAAGATGTTTTAGCTAGTACTCCCAACATGAAAACGATTTTAAATCTTTCTTAAAAACTGTCTCAAACATCAATTGCTTCATAAACTCAGGAACGAATTCGAATTTGATGAAGAACAGATTGTTGACTTTTTGTTCATAAACCTTTGACTCCAAAATTTGTGATGGTTAGGAAGAATTGGAATTTAACACTTTACAGATTGTTTGAAATAAGGATTCCAATCATCACTACATTATTACATTTTGTAATTAATTTCAAAATTGAGTTTTTCAAAAAAAAAGAACACGAACAGAGTTTCCTTCTGTGTTCTTCAATTATTTTTTTTTTTAAATTGAAAGTTTGTAAAAAGGCATTGATAAGTGATGGTTGTTACTGTAAAATCGAATGAGTGCATTAACACTGGATTTGGTCGAAGTTGAAATGTCCCGTTCTTATTGATTAAAAACGTTCCATATTAATTGATTTTGTTGCGAGGTTTTGACCTCTATATGAGACGTTTTTCAAAGACTGCATTCAATTTAAAACAAACCATAACCTTTATTTCATCAATAAAGGTTTAAAAAGCTTTACGTAGATTATCAAATAATGATAATCTAAAATATCCTGTTTACACACGACCATTACATAATGGTTTACAATACAAATATGTTACAACAAAATAAGTTTCTTGAATGCAGTTTTTACACAATATCATACAAGCATGGACTCCAAATCTCATCCTTATTTAAGTATGCGACAGCGGAAGCTCTTAATAATCACCTGAGAATAAACATGCTTAAAACATCAACAAAAATGTTGGTGAGTTATAGGTTTAACCTATATATATCAAATCATAATAATAGACTACAAGATTTCATATTTCAATACACATCCCATACATAGAGATAAAAATCATTCATATGATGAACACCTGGTAACCGACATTAAAAAGTTGCATATATAAGAATATCCCCATCATTCCGGGACACCCTTCGGTTATGATATAAATTTCGAAGTACTAAAGCATCCAGTACTTTGGATGGGGTTTGTTAGGCCCAATAGATCTATCTTTAGGATTCGCGTCAATTAGGGTCATATTTTGTTAGATTACCAGACTTAATAAAAAGGGGCATATTCGATTTCGATAATTCAACCATAGAATGTAGTTTCACGTACTTGTGTCTATTTTGTAAATCATTTATAAAACCTGCATGTATTTTCATCCCAAAAATATTAGATTTTAAAAGTGGGACTATAACTCACTTTCACAGATTTTTACTTCGTCGGGAAGTAAGACTTGGCCACTGGTTGATTCACGAACCTATAACAATATATACATATATATCAAAGTAGGTTCAAAATATATTTACAACACTTTTAATATATTTTGATGTTTTAAGTTTATTAAGTCAGTTGTCCTCGTTAGTAACCTACAACTAGTTGTCCACAGTTAGATGTACAGAAATAAATCGATAAATACTATCTTGAATCAATCCACGACCCAGTGTATACGTATCTCAGTATTGATCACAACTCAAACTATATATATTTTGGAATCAACCTCAACCCTGTATAGCTAACTCCAACATTCACATATAGAGTGTCTATGGTTGTTCCGAAATATATATAGATGTGTCGACATGATAGGTTGAAACATTGTATACGTGTCTATGGTATCTCAAGATTACATAATATACAATACAAGTTGATTAAGTTATGGTTGGAATAGATTTGTTACCAATTTTCACGTAGCTAAAATGAGAGAAATTATCCAATCTTGTTTTACCCATAACTTCTTCATTTTAAATCCGTTTTGAGTGAATCAAATTGCTATGGTTTCATATTGAACTATATTTTATGAATCTAAACAGAAAAAGTATAGGTTTATAGTCGGAAAAATAAGTTACAAGTCGTTTTTGTAAAGGTAGTCATTTCAGTCGAAAGAACGACGTCTAGATGACCATTTTAGAAAACATACTTCCACTTTGAGTTTAACCATAATTTTTGGATATAGTTTCATGTTCATAATAAAAATCATTTTCTCAGAATAACAACTTTTAAATCAAAGTTTATCATAGTTTTTAATTAACTAACCCAAAACAGCCCGCAGTGTTACTACGGCGGCGTAAATCCGGTTTTACGGTGTTTTTCGTGTTTCCAGGTTTTAAATCATTAAGTTAGCATATCATATAGATATAGAACATGTATTTAGTTGATTTTAAAAGTCAAGTTAGAAGGATTAACTTTTGTATGCAAACAAGTTTAGAATTAACTAAACTATGTTCTAGTGATTACAAGTTTAAACCTTCGAATAAGATAGCTTTATATGTATGAATCGAATGATGTTATGAACATCATTACTACCTTAATTTCTTTGGATAAACCTACTGGAAAAAAGAAAAATGGATCTAGCTTCAACGGATCCTTGGATGGTTCGAAGTTCTTGAAGCAGAATCATGACACGAAAACAAGTTCAAGTAAGATCATCACTTGAAATAAGATTGTTATAGTTATAGAAATTGAACCAAAGTTTGAATATGATTATTACCTTGTATTAGAATGATAACCTACTGTAATAAACAAAGATTTCTTGAGGTTGGATGATCACCTTACAAGATTGGAAGTGAACTAGCAAACTTGAAAGTATTCTTGATTTTATGTAACTAGAACTTGTAGAATATATGAAGAACACTTAGAACTTGAAGATAGAACTTGAGAGAGATCAATTAGATGAAGAAAATTGAAGAATTAAAGTGTTTATAGGTGTTTTTGGTCGTTGGTGTATGGATTAGATATAAAGGATATGTAATTTTGTTTTCATGTAAATAAGTCATGAATGATTACTCATATTTTTGTAATTTTATGAGATATTTCATGCTAGTTGCTAAATGATGGTTCCCACATGTGTTAGGTGACTCACATGGGCTGCTAAGAGCTGATCATTGGAGTGTATATACCAATAGTACATACATCTAAAAGCTGTGTATTGTACGAGTACGAATACGGGTGCATACGAGTAGAATTGTTGATGAAACTGAACGAGGATGTAATTGTAAGCATTTTTGTTAAGTAGAAGTATTTTGATAAGTGTATTGAAGTCTTTCAAAAGTGTATAAATACATATTAAAACACTACATGTATATACATTTTAACTGAGTCGTTAAGTCATCGTTAGTCGTTACATGTAAGTGTTGTTTTGAAACCTTTAGGTTAACAATCTTGTTAAATGTTGTTAACCCAATGTTTATAATATCAAATGAGATTTTAAATTATTATATTATCATGATATTATCATGTATGAATATCTCTTAATATGATATATATACATTAAATGTCTTTACAACGATAATCGTTACATATATGTCTCGTTTAAAAATCATTAAGTTAGTAGTCTTGTTTTTACATATGTAGTTCATTGTTAATATACTTAATGATATGTTTACTTATCATAGTATCATGTTAACTATATATATATCCATATATATGTCATCATATAGTTTTTTACAAGTTTTAACGTTCGTGAATCACCGGTCAACTTGGGTGGTCAATTGTCTATATGAAACATATTTCAATTAATCAAGTCTTAACAAGTTTGATTGCTTAACATGTTGGAAACATTTAATTATGTAAATATCAATCTCAATTAATATATATAAACATGGAAAAGTTCGGGTCACTACAGTACCTACCCGTTAAATAAATTTCGTCCCGAAATTTTAAGCTGCTGAAGGTGTTGACGAATCTTCTGGAAATAGATGCGGGTATTTCTTCTTCATCTGATCTTCATGCTCCCAGGTGAACTCGGGTCCTCTACGAGCATTCCATCGAACCTTAACAATTGGTATCTTGTTTTGCTTAAGTCTTTTAACCTCACGATCCATTATTTCGACGGGTTCTTCGATGAATTGAAGTTTTTCGTTGATTTGGATTTCATCTAACGGAATAGTGAGATCTTCTTTAGCAAAACATTTCTTCAAATTCGAGACGTGGAAAGTGTTATGTACAGCCGCGAGTTGTTGAGGTAACTCAAGTCGGTAAGCTACTGGTCCGACACGATCAATAATCTTGATTGGTCCAATATACCTTGGATTTAATTTCCCTCATTTACCAAATCGAACAACGCCTTTCCAAGGTGCAACTTTAAGCATGACCATCTCTCCAATTTCAAATTCTATATCTTTTCTTTTAATGTCAGCGTAGCTCTTTTGTCGACTTTGGGCGGTTTTCAACCGTTGTTGAATTTGGATGATCTTCTCGGTAGTTTCTTGTATAATCTCCGGACCCGTAATCTGTCTATCCCCTACTTCACTCCAACAAATCGGAGACCTGCACTTTCTACCATAAAGTGCTTCAAACGGCGCCATCTCAATGCTTGAATGGTAGCTGTTGTTGTAGGAAAATTCTGCTAACGGTAGATGTCGATCTCAACTGTTTCCGAAATCAATAACACATGCTCGTAGCATGTCTTCAAGCGTTTGTATCATCCTTTCGCTCTGCCCATCAGTTTGTGGATGATAGGCAGTAATCATGTCTAGACGAGTTCCTAATGCTTGCTGTAATGTCTGCCAGAATCTTGAAATAAATCTGCCATCCCTATCAGAGATAATAGAGATTGGTATTCCATGTCTGGAGACGACTTCCTTCAAATACAGTCGTGCTAACTTCTCCATCTTGTCATCTTCTCTTATTGGCAGGAAGTGTGCTGATTTGGTGAGACGATCAACTATTACCCAAATAGTATCAAAACCACTTGCAGTCCTTGGCAATTTAGTGATGAAATCCATGGTAATGTTTTCCCATTTCCATTCCGGGATTTCGGGTTGTTGAAGTAGACCTGATGGTTTCTGATGCTCAGCTTTGACCTTAGAACACGTCAAACATTCTCCTACGTATTTAGCAACATCGGCTTTCATACCCGGCCACCAAAAATGTTTCTTGAGCTCCTTGTACATCTTCCCCGTTCCAGGATGTATTGAGTATCTGGTTTTATGAGCTTCTCTAAGTACCATTTCTCTCATATCTCCAAATTTTGGTACCCAAATCCTTTCAGCCCTATACCGGGTTCCGTCTTCCTGAATATTAAGATGCTTCTCCGATCCTTTGGGTATTTCATCCTTTAAATTTCCCTTTTTTAAAACTCCTTGTTGCGCCTCCTTTATTTAAGTAGTAAGGTTATTATGAATCATTATATTCATAGATTTTACTCGAATGGGTTCTCTGTCCTTCCTGCTCAAGGCATCGGCTACCACATTTGCCTTCCCCGGGTGGTAACGAATCTCAAATCGTAATCATTCAATAATTCAATCCACCTACGCTGCCTCATATTCAGTTGTTTCTGATTAAATATGTGTTGAAGACTTTTGTGGTCGGTATATATAATACTTTTGACCCCATATAAGTAGTGCCTCCAAGTCTTTAATGCAAAAACAACCGCGCCTAATTCCAAATCATGCGTCGTATAATTTTGTTCGTGAATCTTCAATTGTCTAGACGCATAAGCAATCACCTTCGTTCGTTGCATTAATACAAAACCGAGATCTTGCTTTGATGCGTCACAATAAATCACAAAATCATCATTCCCTTCAGGCAATGACAATATAGGTGCCGTAGTTAGCTTTTTCTTCAATAACTGAAATGCTTTCTCTTGTTCATCATTCCATTCAAATTTCTTCCCTTTATGCATTAATGCAGTCAAGGGTCTTGCTATTCTGGAAAAGTCTTGGATGAACCTTCTGTAGTAACCAGCTAGTCCTAAAAACTGGCGTATGTGTTTCGGAGTTTTCGGGGTTTCCCACTTTTCAACAGTTTCTATCTTTGCCATATCCACCTTAATACCTTCTTTATTCACTATGTGACCGAGGAATTGAACTTCTTCCAACCAAAATGCACACTTTGAAAACTTAGAGTACAATTCTTCCTTCCTCAATACTTGTAACACCTTTCTCAAATGTTCACCGTGTTCTTGGTCATTCTTTGAGTAAATAAGTATGTCATCAATGAAAACAATGACAAACTTGTCAAGGTATGGTCCACACACTCGATTCATAAGGTCCATGAACACAGCTGGTGCATTAGTTAAACCAAACGGCATAACCATAAACTCGTAATGACCGTAACGTGTTCTGAAAGCAGTCTTTGGAATATCATCTTCTTTCACCCGCATTTGATGATACCCGGAACGTAAGTCAATCTTTGAATAAACAGACGAGCCTTGTAGTTGATCAAATAAGTCATCGATTCTCGGTAGTGGGCAGCGGTTCTTGATGGTAAGTTTGTTCAACTCTCGGTAGTCGATACACAACCTGAATGTACCATCTTTCTTCTTGACAAACAAAACATGAGCTCCCCACGGTGATGTGCTTGGTCAAATGAAACCACGCTCTAAAAGTTCTTGTAATTGGCTTTGCAGTTCTTTCATCTTGCTGGGTGCGAGTCTGTAAGGAGCACGAGCTATTAGTGCAGCTCCTGGTACAAGATCTATTTAAAATTCAACGGATCGATGTGGGGGTAATCCCGGTAATTCTTTCAGAAATACATCGGGAAATTCTTTTGCAATGGGAACATCATTGATGCTCTTTTCTTCAGTTTGTACTTTCTCGACGTGTGCTAGAACAGCATAGCAACCTTTTCTTATTAGTTTTTGTGCCTTCAAATTACTAATAAGATGTAGCTTCGTGTTGCCCTTTTCTCCGTACACCATTAAGGGTTTTCCTTTTTCTCGTATAATGCGAATTGCATTTTTGTAACAAACGATCTCTGCTTTCACTTCTTTCAACCAGTCCATACCGATTATCACATCAAAACTCCCTAACTCTACTGGTATCAAATCAATCTTAAATGTTTCGCTAACCAGTTTAATTTCTCGATTCCGACATATATTATCTGCTGAAATTAATTTACCATTTGCTAATTCGAGTAAAAATTTACTATCCAAAGGCGTCAATGGACAACTTAATTTAGCACAAAAATCTCTACTCATATAGCTTCTATCCGCACCCGAATCAAATAAAACGTAAGCAGATTTATTGTCAATAAGAAACGTACCCGTAACAAGCTCCGGGTCTTCCTGTGCCTCTGCCGCATTAATATTGAAAACTCTTCCGCGGCCTTGTCCATTCGTGTTCTCCTGGTTCGGGCAATTTTTAATAATGTGGCCCGGTTTTCCACATTTATAACAAACTACATTGGCATAACTTGCTCCGACACTACTTGCTCCACCATTACTCGTTCCGACACCATTTATTCCTTTCGTTCTATTAACCCCTGGTCCATAGACCTCACACTTCGCCGCGCTATGATCATTTCTTTTACACTTGTTGCAAAATTTGGTGCAGAACCCCGGGTGATACTTTTCACACCTTTGGCATAGCTGCTTCTGATTGTTGTTGTTGTTGTGATTGTTATTGTTGTTGGGACGATTGTTGTAGTTGTTGTTGTTGTTGTTGTTGTTGTTGTTGTTGTTGTTGTTGTTGGGCCATTTGTTATAGTTGCGATTGAGGTTGCGATTGTTAGGATACTTGTTGCGATTATTATTGTAGTTACTGTTGTTGTTGTATTGGTGATTCTTATCACCATTTTCGTCTCACTTTCTTTTGACTTGCTTCACATTGGCCTCTTCAGCCGTCTGTTCTTTAATTCTTTCCTCAATCTGGTTCACTAGTTTATGAGCCATTCTACATGCCTGTTATATGGAGGCTGGCTCGTGTGAACTTATATCTTCTTGGATTCTTTCCGGTAATCCTTTCACAAACGCGTCGATCTTCTCTTCCTCATCTTCGAACGCTCCCGGTCACAATAGGCACAATTCTGTGAATCGTCTTTCGTACGTGGTAATATCAAATCCTTGGGTTCGTAACCCTCTAAGTTCTGTCTTGAGCTTATTGACCTCGGTTCTGGGACGGTACTTCTCGTTCATCAAGTGCTTGAATGCTGACCACGGTAGTGCGTAAGCATCATCTTGTCCCACTTGCTCTAGATAGGTATTCCACCATGTTAACGCAGAACCTGTGAAGATATGCGTAGCGTACTTCACTTTGTCCTCTTCAGTACACTTACTTATGGCAAACACCGATTCGACCTTCTCGGTCCACCGTTTCAATCCGATCAGTCCTTCGGTTCCATCAAATTCCAAAGGTTTGCAGGCAGTGAATTCTCTGTAGGTGCATCCTACACGATTTCCTGTACTGCTAGACCCAAGGTTATTGTTGGTATGTAGCGCAGCCTGTACTGCGGCTAGGTTTGAAGTTAGAAAAGTACGGAATTCCTCTTCATTCATATTCACGGTGTGTCGAGTAGTCGGTGCCATTTCCTTCAAAATAGTCAAATGGAACAAGTTAATCATGCAGAATATTAAGAGTAGTTAATAGTATTTCGTAGCATAATATGAACTCATTTATAAAAGCTTTTTCTTCATATTAGCGTTTTATAAGTTTAAATTCGGGTAGTACCTACCCGTTAAGTTCATACTTAGTAGCTAATATACAATTCAACTACTACAATTCTATATGAAAAACAGATTATAATAATATTTCGCGTTCAAACTTTTACATAATATTTTACAAACTTACAATACCGCTTATTTTACATATAGAATGAAATATAGCACATAATAAATTTGATACAAGATGGTTGTGAAGATAATTTTAGCTAGTACACAAGTCGTTCAGCAAAGGCAATAAAGACACGTAATTCATACGTCCAGAAACAAGTCATGCATTCTGGTTTTACTAGGATTACTTCCCATCCTTGGTCTTGTGGAACATAACCGTTATGGCCGTTGATAAGATAGCGTGTTGTAACGTTGTCAAAGGGACGAAGGTTACGTAATAACCTAATAACCTCATTTCTTACCCCAATTACCGACTCCGTCACTTGTGGGAACGTTTTGTTTAATTTCTGTAGCCCGATGTTCTTTTTCTCACTTTGGTGAGAAGCGAACATTACTAACCCGTAAGCATAGCATGCTTCTTTATGTTGCATGTTAGCCGCTTTTTCTAAATCATGAAGTCCTATATTCGGATACATTGAGTCAAAATAATTTCTTAACCCGTTGCGTAAAATAGCATTTGGGTTGCCCGCAATATATGCGTCAAAGTAAACACATCGTAACTTATGGGTTTCCCAATGTGATATCCCCCATCTTTCAAACGAAAGTCTCTTATAAACCAAGACATTCTTGGAACGTTCTTCGAATGTCTTACAAACTGATCTCATCTTAAATAGTTGTGCCGAGGAATTCTGACCGACTCTAGACAAGATTTCATCAATCATGTCTCCGGGTAGGTCTCTTAAAATATTGGGTTGTCTATCCATTTTGTGTTTTTAAACTGTAAAATAGACAAGAGTTAGATTCATAAAAAAATACTTATTAATACAAGCAATTTTTACATATATCATAAAGCATAAGCATACTATATTACATATATTACACCACACGAATACAACTATCTTATTCTGACTCGCTCGTTTCTTCTTCTTCGGTTCTGGTTCGTTTTGCCAAGTTTCTAGGGATATATGATGTTCCCCTAATACTAGCTGTCGTTTTCCACAACGGTTTAGAAAAACCTGGTGGTTTAGAGGTTCCCGGGTCATTGTTACAACTTAAGGACTTCGGGGGTTGACGATACATATAAAGTTCATCGGGGTTGGAATTAGATTTCTCTATTTTTATGCCCTTTCCCTTATTATTTTCTTTTGCCTTTTTAAATTCAGTTGGGGTAATTTCTATAACATCATCGGAATTCTCGTCGGAATCCGATTCATCGGAGAATTGGTAATCCTCCCAATATTTTGCTTCCTTGGCGGAAACACCATTGATCATAATTAACCTTGGTCGGTTGGTTGAGGATTTTCTTTTACTTAACCGTTTTATTATTTCCCCATCGGTTCTATTTCTTCATCCGGTTCTGATTCTTCTTCCGGTTCCGATTCTTCTTCCGGTTCCGACTCTTCTTTCGGTTCCTCTTCGGGAACTTGTGAATCAGTCCACGAATTATTCCAATTTACATTTGACTCTTCATTATTATTAGGTGAGTCAATGGGACTTGTTCTAGAGGTAGACATCTATCACATAATATCAAACGCGTTAAGAGATTAATATATCACATAATATTCACATGTTAAAAATATATAGTTTCCAATAAAATTTGTTAAGCAATCATTTTTCAATTAAACACGGTCGAAGTCCAGACTCACTAATGCATCCTAACAAACTCGATAAGACACACTAATGCAAAATTCTGGTTCTCTAATACCAACGCTCGGATACCAACTGAAATGTCCCGTTCTTATTGATTAAAAACGTTCCATATTAATTGATTTCGTTGCGAGGTTTTGACCTCTATATGAGATGTTTTTCAAAGACTGCATTCATTTTAAAACAAACCATAACCTTTATTTCATCAATAAAGGTTTAAATAGCTTTACGTAGATTATCAAATAATGATAATCTAAAATATACTGTTTACACACGACCATTACATAATGGTTTGCAATACAAATATGTTACAACAAAATAAGTTTCTTGAATGCAGTTTTTACACAATATCATACAAGCATGGACTCCAAATCTCGTCCTTATTTAAGTATGCGACAGCGGAAGCTCTTAATAATCATCTGAGAATAAACATGCTTAAAACGTCAACAAAAATGTTGGTGAGTTATAGGTTTAACCTATATATATCAAATCATAATAATAGACCACAAGATTTCATATTTCAATACACATCCCATACATAGAGATAAAAATCATTCATATGATGAACACCTGGTAACCGACATTAACAAGATGCATATATAAGAATATCCCCATCATTCCGGGACACCCTTCGGTTATGATATAAATTTCGAAGTACTAAAGCATCCGGTACTTTGGATGGGGTTTGTTAGGCCCAATAGATCTATCTTTAGGATTCGCGTCAATTTGGGTGTCTGTTCCCTAATTCTTAGATTACCAGACTTAATAAAAAGGGGCATATTCGATTTCGATAATTCAACCATAGAATGTAGTTTCACGTACTTGTGTCTATTTTGTAAATCATTTATAAAACCTGCATGTATTCTCATCCCAAAAATATTAGATTTTAAAAGTGGGACTATAACTCACTTTCACAGATTTTTACTTCGTCGGGAAGTAAGACTTGGCCACTGGTTGATTCACGAACCTATAACAATATATACATATATATCAAAGTATGTTCAAAATATATTTACAACACTTTTAATATATTTTGATGTTTTAAGTTTATTAAGTCAGCTGTCCTCGTTAGTAACCTACAACTAGTTGTCCACAGTTAGATGTACAGAAATAAATTGATAAATATTATCTTGAATCAATCCACGACCCAGTGTATACGTATCTCAGTATTGATCACAACTCAAACTATATATATTTTGGAATCAACCTCAACCCAGTATAGCTAACTCCAACATTCACATATAGAGTGTCTATGGTTATTCCGAAATATATATAGATGTGTCAACATGATAGGTCGAAACATTGTATACGTGTCTATGGTATCTCAAGATTACATAATATACAATACAAGTTGATTAAGTTATGGTTGGAATAGATTTGTTACCAATTTTCACGTAGCTAAAATGAGAAAAATTATCCAATCTTGTTTTATCCATAACTTCTTCATTTTAAATCCGTTTTGAGTGAATCAAATTGCTATGGTTTCATATTGAACTCTATTTTATGAATCTAAACAGAAAAAGTATAGGTTTATAGTCGGAAAAATAAGTTACAAGTCATTTTTGTAAAGGTAGTCATTTCAGTCGAAAGAACGACGTCTAGATGACCATTTTAGAAAACATACTTCCACTTTGAGTTTAAACATAATTTTTGGATATAGTTTCATGTTCATAATAAAAATAATTTTCTCAAAATAACAACTTTTAAATCAAAGTTTATCATAGTTTTTAATTAACTAACTCAAAACAGCCCGCAGTGTTGCTACGACGGCGTAAATCCGGTTTTGCGGTGTTTTTCGTGTTTCCAGGTTTTAAATCATTAAGTTAGAATATCATATAGATATAGAACATGTGTTTAGTTGATTTTAAAAGTCAAGTTAGAAGGATTAACTTTTGTTTGCGAACAATTTTAGAATTAACTAAACTATGTTCTAGTGATTACAAGTTTAAACCTTCGAATAAGATAGCTTTATATGTATGAATCGAATGATGTTATGAACATCATTACTACCTTAAGTTCCTTGGATAAACCTACTGGAAAATAGAAAAATGGATCTATCTTCAACGGATCCTTGGATGGCTCGAAGTTCTTGAAGCAGAATCATGACACGAAAACAAGTTCAAGTAAGATCATCACTTGAAATAAGATTGTTATAGTTATAGAAATTGAACCAAAGTTTGAATATGATTATTACCTTGTATTAGAATGATAACCTACTGTAAGAAACAAAGATTTCTTGAGGTTGGATGATCACCTTACAAGATTGGAAGTGAACTAGCAAACTTGAAAGTATTCTTGATTTTATGTAACTAGAACTTATAGAATATATGAAGAACACTTAGAACTTGAAGATAGAACTTGAGAGAGATCAATTAGATGAAGAAAATTGAAGAATGAAAGTGTTTGTAGGTGTTTTTGGTCGTTGGTGTATGGATTAGATATAAAGGATATGTAATTTTGTTTTCATGTAAATAAGTCATGAATGATTACTCATATTTTTGTAATTTTATGAGATATTTCATGCTAGTTGCCAAATGATGGTTCCCACATGTGTTAGGTGACTCACATGGGCTACTAAGAGCTGATCATTGGAGTGTATATACCAATAGTACATACTTCTAAAAGTTGTGTATTGTACGAGTACGAATACGGGTGCATACGAGTAGAATTGTTGATGAAACTGAACGAGGATGTAATTGTAAGCATTTTTGTTAAGTAGAAGTATTTTGATAAGTGTATTGAAGTCTTTCAAAAGTGTATAAATACATATTAAAACACTACATGTATATACATTTTAACTGAGTCGTTAAGTCATCGTTAGTCGTTACATGTAAGTGTTGTTTTGAAACCTTTAGGTTAACGATCTTGTTAAATGTTGTTAACCCAATGTTTATAATATCAAATGAGATTTTAAATTATTATATTATCATGATATTATCATGTATGAATATCTCTTAATATGATATATATACATTAAATGTCTTTACAACGATAATCGTTACATATATGTCTCGTTTAAAAATCATTAAGTTAGTAGTCTTGTTTTTACATATGTAGTTCATTGTTAATATACTTAATGATATGTTTACTTATCATAGTATCATGTTAACTATATATATATCCATATATATGTCATCATATAGTTTTTTACACGTTTTAACGTTCGTGAATCACCGGTCAACTTGGGTGGTCAATTGTCTATATGAAACATATTTCAATTAATCAAGTCTTAACAAGTTTGATTGCTTAACATGTTGGAAACATTTAATCATGTAAATATCAATCTCAATTAATATATATAAACATGGAAAAGTTTGGGTCACTACAGAAGTATATAAGAAAATGGATGTTGACCGATTTATTGATCAGTAAATAAATAAATAAAAAATATAAAAGTAGAAAACAAGAGCTAACAGATTTTGGAAGGTTTCTGTGGATTGAGATCGAATTGTGATCCAGATTGGCGACAAAAACAAAAACGAATTACAGTATTGATAGCAACTGGTAACAAATTGGTACGTACTTATTGATTTTAAATATTTAATATTAATAATTAATAATTATATAAATAATAATAATACTTATATTAATAATAATAATAAATAATAAAGATACTTTTAATAATAAAAATGATAATAATATTATTAAAAATGTATTAATTTCTAATATCAATAATAATGGTAATAATAATTTATGATAATAATACTGATAATTGTTTATAATTTTGATAATAATAATATCTAATAATAATAATACTAATATTATTCATAATACTAAAATTAAATTTTTTTATTATTAGTTATAATGATATTGACAATGATAATAATAATTTTATTATTATTATTAATTTTATTAATAACACTACTTATAATAATATGAATATTATTAATAACAACTTATACATATCCTATTTCATTTATATTAAAATTAATAATATAAATAATAATACTGATGTTAATTGTAATACTAATAATGATAGTAATACTAATAATATTGATATAACAAATAATGCTTATCAAACCTCATATTTATATATTATGTATTAAATTAATAATAATATTAAAAATACTGATATCGATATTAGTAATATTCATTAATATAATAACTATCTTGTATTTTATATATTTACATTACATATAATTAATTATGTAAGATTCATATAACATAATCGAATAGTAATACAATATACTTAGTATATTAATTATGTACAAAAATTATATATATATATATATATATATATATATATATATATATATATATATATATATATATGTATGTATATATATATATATATACATAGATTCATTCTATATATCAGTTTAATTATTTTGTATCATTCATTACGTATTTGATTCTAATGTTCCAATTATATTTTATAAATTTCAGATTATTATATGTTCTTATATATATATATATATATATATATATATATATATATATATATATATATATATATATATATATATATATATATATATATATATTACAAATTTATGTACACACAATTGTTCGTGAATCGTCGGGAATAGTCAAAGGTCAAATGCATTCATGAAAAATTGTTCAAACATTTTGAGACTTGATTTAATAAACTTTGCTTATCGTGTCAGAATCATAATAAGATTTAAGTTTAAATTTGGTCAGAAATTCCCGGGTCGTCACACGGTGTCGTTAGGTCACAAAACATTAGAATCAGTTACCAAAAGGGAGTAATGAGTTTATTATTTATATTTAGCTGGGTTTTCCTAGCTATATTTCACCTACTTGTCTTCCTTTTAACGAGTAAGCGGTAAGTATAACTTAGGTTCGTATTTTTGTGTGTTTGTTCAATAACGTTGGACAAAAGTGCCTAAATAGTTAACCCTAGCAACAAGTAGTGATAGATTAAACTTAACTAAGGTAATACAAACTATAAAGATAAAAAGGGATAGGTATCAAGAATAAGATACTGATGAAGAGCTGTTAAAAGAGTCAACTTCCTAGAATGAACACTAAACCTCAATCAATCGGGCTATGAACCTAATCGATTTGTCACCAAGAGTTTAGGCATTGAAGATTCTGGCTAAGACGGATATCCCTACTCCTAACGTTAACCTTAGAGGGTTTAAACGACCTTATGGATAGAATCCTAGGTAGATGAATAAAGTGGTATATCCCTAAAGGAAAGTCTCAGTTTTTCTTAATCCTAGTTTGTTTAACTGCAATAACATTCCTCCACTTAATGCCAAGCTATGCCTTAACATTAACAGATGTTCAATTTTAGATATCCTAAGGTACTGCTAATTGGATTAGAGGTATCTCCTTTGCGATCACTTACTCAACCCCGGATCAACTTACAACATCTCAAGAATATTGATTCTGACGCGAATCATGCTTTTGAGTAAGTCAATGTTCACTGACCTCTATATCACTTACTCTAATCACAACCCAAATGGGCAGCTCTTCTTTGACGGATCAGTGATTAACCGTACGTAGGTACTATATCACTATTGTGAAGTTAAGCACACATAACTACTTACCTTGTATCCTAGGGTTGGTCAATTCCTAATACTAGGTTATAGCCACATGAGTAAATGGAAAGGGTGGTCCGTGAATTAGACTTCTAAACCGTCAAGGTTTCAGCATAACAATAGCATAAGTTTCAGATAAGATATTCAACATATAATAAACATTTGCAACAAATAGACAAGCATGCAAGATGAAAGCAACTTAAAGTAACAAAATAACTTTATTAGATTAAGGAAGGTGTTCACCGTATACAGACGAGATCTGGACCATTACAAGTGCTGACATCCTCTAGACCGCTCCTAGTACAATCTTCGGCGTTCGCCGCCGGGTACTTAATTTCCCGTTCGGAGGTGAGAAGGCGTTGAAAGCTTCGAGTGAGAGAGTGTATTGTAGTGAGAGAGTGTGAAGAGGTGTGTGGAAAATGGATGATAAGTGCCCTTTAAGTAGATTTAAAATATGCTGTCATACGGCTGGCAGGCCGTATGGCAAGCCGTATGGCCTGCTCGTATGACCTGGCAGCCCGTTTGACTTGAGAGTATGTATAGTAGGCCGTATCCCTTTGTGGAAAGCCGTATGGAAGCCCGGATGGCAAGCCATATGGCTTGCCTGACTTGCTGTTTTCGCTGGATCGTAACTTGATTTTCTGGGTCTTAACTTGTCTTTCACCGTTTTTGCTCTAGAATCTTCGTTTTAGCTCCGATTTACTTGATTCTTTTTGCATCATCTTCGTAATTACTAAATCTACAAAATCAACCGACTAAGTAATTATTTTTCCGATAAAGCTTGTAACTTTATTATTTTTGGGCCCTAATATCGAGGTAAAAATGTGACTTTTTAGCCGATATCAGGGTGTTGTGTGTGTGCGAGAGAGAGAGAAGAGGGAAATGAAATTTCCGAATCATTGATTGAACGTCTGAAGCTTGCTTTTTATAGGAGATATAGGTCACTAGTTTTGATCTCGGTCGCCAGTTTTAAAGCCCGGGTCACCAGTTGCTAATCACGGGTCGCCAGTTTGAAGGTCTGGTTCGCCAGTTGCTAACCATGGGACGCTAGTTGCTAACCACGGGTCGCTAGTTGAGTAGGCCCGAGTCGCTAGTTTGATCTCTGAGTTGCCAGTTGAGTGGGCCCAGGTCGCCAATTTTATCTCCGGGTCGTAGTTGAGTGGGCCTAGGTCGCCACATTGATCTCCGGGTCGCCAGTTTAAAAGTCATGTCAATCAACATTTGTCTCAACTGTCTCGAACCTGTCTCAACCCTTTAAAGTCCGACCGTCTTGATCCGTTTCGCGTCTTATTCCACATTCGACACAAGAGGAGCAACCTTTGGACGTAAAGTTATCTGTTTCTTATAAGATATTTATGATACATTTTGAGTCTATAAACATATGATACCAGTGGCGAGTGTAGGAGTACTCCTACGGGGTCCTGTGACACCACTAGTTTTCCGAAAATTATCACAAAAAATATTTTTTTCTGTATAGGACACCACTAAATATAATAATGTGACCGCATATATTTTTAGATTTTAAAAATTCATAGTTTGAACTATTAAAATAGTTGAAATCAGCCCGCTTATAATTTTATAGTATGGGCAATTTATATATTTAAACAAAAATAAACTTAGCCTTATCCAGACTCTATTAAGTGAGTCGAACATTAAGTGTCGATTTATTGGCGACTTGACTGCCGCTTAGATCCTAAATTTAATTTCAGACAGGTTTTAAAACCAATGGAAATTTAATTCTATTATTTTCATGGCGTCTCATTTTAATTTTATTTTATTATTTTAAAGTTTTCCTACTTATGGACTGGAAGTGCTTTTGGAAGCAATCTCTCTATCCATAGAACATTGAGAGATATGACTTTTGATACTCTTGGAGTGTTTCACTCTAGATAGAAAAATGACTTGTCTTTATTCTAGGATAGGAGAAGAATTGTCTACATCTTACCTCCTTCATACCTCAATTTTGTGGCATTGTGTTTTGTTGTTGTTGTTGTTATCCAATTTCCTATTTCCTTTGTATCTAGCGACCATCGATGATCATATGTGATTTCATTCCGTCATTCCTAATTTCGTGTCCTTCCCTCTTCATCCGAGTCATCCATTATTATGCAAGTATATGTACATTCATAATGTTGCACTACTCCTTATGTATGGATGTACATATATGTATTACTAATAAATATCAATAAAATTGCCTTTCTAAAAATGTAACTTAGTTGAGCTTTTTTGCTAATGATGTATCATGTATACATGTTTATAATTAGTTTCACAAATGATTGATTTTCATTTAAATATATATGTTTAGTTTATGTTTATAATTGTAACTTTTTAGTACTCATCTTTCATTTAAGTATTTATGTTTATAATTGCAATTTTTTAGTACTAATGTATCATGTATATATTTTAATTTTATTGGTGTATCATGTATATATGTTTGTAATTAGTTTTCTTAGATGTTTGATCTTTTTTGGTACTAATGTAATTAATAAAATTATCTTTTCGTACTGTAAATTTTTGGTACTGATGTATTAATAAAATTGCCTTTTGGTTTTGAATTTGACAACTATTATTAACATGTTAAGATACTTTGATTTGTGAATGATTATCTACTTACATATATTGAGAAATATGTGTTAGATTATATTAACATTAGCAATGATGCAATTATGGATGAATTTTATCGTATTAAATCTCGTAGACAAAAATAAAAACTTACTTTTAGAGTTGATTGTATTAAATATATGATATTTTTGAATAGGGGTTAATATTTGTGGAAATATAAATTCCCTTTTTGTATAAATGATATCATTTTGTATGGTGGTTATTGTAATGACAATATTAATAAATATGAACAACCTTTTGTGAGTACTATCCAATATCCCGACCCCACCCAATTTAACCTGACCCGATTTGACCCGAGACATTCAATATTTGTGCAACTAAGTTATCGAATAAGTTTTTTGAGACCCCATTGGATTTTCATACTAGAATCGTCACTGTATGATACTATAGATATATAAACATTGAAATGAAGAGTTAGAGTCTATCGATCGATGATTTGAAAATAAATTATATTTGTAATTCGATCTTGAAATAAATCAAAAGTTACTCGGTACAACCATGATAATCTAATCCGTAATACGTAATATAACTTTTGGAGTTAAAAATATAAGCATGATAAAGTATGATATATACTTCTTATAAATCACGTGACATTAAATGAATTGATAATCGATATATGAAGCATAGCTTAGCAAGAGTATTTGGTCAAACTTACAAATACAGTAGCCGTTTTGGTATATAGTAATATGAGGATAAAATTGTAAATTAAAATGACATAAATTGATTTTAGACGGGTTGTATCGGGAGCCATTCACTCCCGTTGAATCTGAGGTGGACACAAGCAACGCATGTGACAACACCCGTATCCATGGTTTGGATTGAAATCTTGATCCACGTTGGTTGAATTGCAACGGAATAGGTGTTGTGATTTAGCGCACTTTCAAGACCCGAAAAATTAATAGAACAATTAAGCAATAAATAAAGACACAAGATTTACGTGGTTCGGCGTGAGGCCTAGTCCACGGGCGGAAGCAAGGAAGGATTTTATTAGCAAATATGACAAACTCGAGGTTACAATGTATCACTCAATCTAGGATCTAAAATACTAACAAAGTATTTAGACCGCTCACTAGATTATAACACTTCTCTCTTAACTCACTCGTATAGAATTTTGATTAACAATTCTATACCTCTTCTTTTCTCTATACTACTTTTACAAGAGTTAATTAAACTCTTTCAAGTATGAGATGATTCACAAATGAAATCCATGCACTTCCTTTTATAGTTGAACTTTGTATATTAAGAAGAAGACTTCAAATTGACTACTCCTTCCATTTATCAAGTTGTAAACAAGTTGTTGTCAAGTTGTAAACAAGTAGTAAACAAGTTGTAAGTTCTAGTGCACCCCCCTTTCTTTGACTTGTAATATCAATATGTATACAATTTGAATTTGACATCTCAAATACAACTCATAACATAGTTGGCCTTCTAGAGTTTGTAAGAAAAAAGTTGACATGCATGTATCTAGGCTTCATTCTAATGTGAAAGCAAGTTAAAATTGAGTCAACATATAACATTGTAGGCTTGGCCAAGCTAGCATCCAACAAATCTCCACCTTGACGAACATTCCATGCCTTTGCTATCCTCTCTCAGTCTCTGCTTCCTTCCAGCCCCTGAGGGCTCATCACTTTTGAATACCGCGAATGCCAACCAAGTCCAAACAATGTTTGAACTTGATTGTAGTAACTACATTCGTCAACATATCTGCTGGATTATCTGATGTACGAATCTTTCTCACAATTATAACCCCTTCAGATATTACTTCGCGAATAAAGTGATACCGTATATCTATGTGCTTGGTTCTTTCATGATACATTTGATTTTTAGTCAAATGTATCGCACTCTGACTATCACAATGCACAATAGTATGATCTTATCGTATACCAAGATCACTAACCAAACCCTTCAGCCACTTTGATTCTTTCACACCCTCTGTCATAGCCATATATTCTGCTTCAGTTGTGGACAACGCAACAGTCGATTGTAATGTTGCTTTCTAACTAATAGCACATCTCCCGAAACTAAAAACATACCCAATCTGAGACCTTCTCCGATCCAAATCACCAGCATAGTCTGAATCAACGTATCCGGTAACATTAGTATTACAACCGCTATCAAATACTAAGCCAATATCAGTTGTCCCTTTGAGGTACCGAAGAATCCATTCCACCGCTTGCCAATGAACTTTCCCTGGACGATCCATATATCTGCTCACCACGCTTACCGCCTGTGCAATATCCGGTCTAGTACATACCATAGCATACATGATTCTACCCACAACACTAGCATAGGTGAAATGTCCCGTTCTTATTGATTAAAAACGTTCCATATTAATTGATTTCGTTGCGAGATTTTGACCTCTATATGAGACGTTTTTCAAAGACTGCATTCATTTTAAAACAAACCATAACCTTTATTTCATCAATAAAGGTTTAAAAAGCTTTACGTAGATTATCAAATAATCATAATCTAAAATATCCTGTTTACACACGACTATTACATAATGGTTTACAATACAAATATGTTACAACGAAATAAGTCTCTTGAATGCAGTTTTTACACAATATCATACAGGCATGGACTCCAAATCTTGTCCTTATTTAAGTATGCGACAGCGGAAGCTCTTAATAATCACCTGAGAATAAACATGCTTAAAACGTCAACAAAAAATGTTGGTGAGTTATAGGTTTAACCTATATATATCAAATCGTAACAATAGACCACAAGATTTCATATTTCAATATACATCCCATACATAGAGATAAAAATCATTCATATGGTGAACACCTGGTAACCGACATTAACAAGATGCATATATAAGAATATCCCCATCATTCCGGGACACCCTTCGAATATGATATAAATTTCGAAGTACTGAAGCATCCGGTACTTTGGATGGGGTTTGTTAGGCCCAATAGATATATCTTTAAGATTCGGCTCAATTAGGGTGTTTGTTCCCTAATTCTTAGATTACCAGACTTAATAAAAAGGGGCATATTCGATTTCGATAATTCAACCATAGAATGTAGTTTCACGTATTTGTGTCTATTTTGTAAATCATTTAAAAAACCTGCATGTATTCTCATCCCAAAAATATTAGATTTTAAAAGTGGGACTATAACTCACTTTCACAGATTTTTACTTCGTCGGGAAGTAAGACTTGGCCACTGGTCGAATCACGAACCTATAACAAATATGTACATATATATCTGTGACGACCCGGAAATTTCCGACTAAATTTAAACTTTATCTTTATATTATTCTGACACGATAAGCAATGTTTGTTAAGTTAAATCTCAAGGATTTTAAACTATGTTTATACATTCATTTAAACCTCGACCAAATTCCAATGATTCACGAACCATTAAATGAACATATATGAATATGTACGTATATGTGTATATGTTATAAATTTAAAATGTCAACAAAGTATTTAAACGTATAATGCTTTATATGAACGTATTTGTTTCAATATGATTATCGACGAAATTAAAAAATATATATTAAATGATTGAATTATCAGAAACATTGAATTATGATTACAAGTCTCTGTTGAGAGGTCCACTATGATTTGAGAAAATCTATTCCTCTTAACGATATTTGGAATAATTTGTAAAGCTATTTATAAATAAAAATAAAAAGTGTCATTTACGAAAGTTAGACAAAAGCTAGTGGAGAATTGGTTTTCATAATATTCTATTAATCTATTTTCAAACGTACAAAAATGTTTTCAGTTTAAAAATAACTTTATTATTAAAACGTATATAACTTTTATAAATATCTAGAATCACTTTTGACAACTCATTACTTAACCAGTATAATAAATATAATGATATTTATATTTTATTTCATTAAATATATATAACGATTTAAATTAATATTATATATATTTTTACGCGTATTATACATACATAGTTTTTATACTTTTATTATACTTTAACTTTACCTTTAATTTACTTATACTTTACTTTAACTTTAATAATTCACTTTAATAATTCATACTTTAATAATTCACTTTAATAGTTCATACTTTAATAATTCACTTTAATAATTCATACTTTAATAATTCACTTTAATAAATTATACTTTAATAATTCACTTTAATAATTTACTTTAATAATTCATACTTTAATAATTAACTTTAATAATTCATAATTTAATAATTCACTTTAATAATTCAAAAATCTATTATAAATAGAATTCAATAGGTTTCATTATTTCATAGAAACTTGAAAATATATTTCTCTAAACTCTCTCAATCGATTTACATAGTATACATAAAATATTACGACGGAGTGATGTCCGAGTAATTTCAAAAGAGTTTTTTGAATGAGTTGAAGCTAAGGAAATTATAGGTTATAGCTATGGAGGTGATGGGTATGGTTCATGGGTATGCTCGTGAGTTCAATCTAGCGTTTATCATCTCCGTTGCGTCTACGTACTTTTCTGCAATATTGAACCTCAATATTGATACGTGAGCACTCATAACTTAACTTTTATATATCAATAGTGTATCCCTGACTAGTGCTCGAGTATATAGGATTATGCATGCTTGTACATTCGATATTGTCCTTAGATAGGTTTGTTGAATCCTGAATTCGATACATATGCTACCGAGATAGGGTATATGATATGCATGTCATTGGAAAGCTAGCGAAAAATTAAGAACTTTTCATTTAGATATCGAATAGTTTCGATGAACGGATTAGAAGTTATAGTCAACTGAATTTTAGTATTATTGTTAAAATGATTATTATTACTATCGTCGTTATTATTTTAATAGAAATATCATTGTTATTATAAAATATCATTATTACTATTATGTTAGTATTATCATTTTATCATAATAACATTTTTAGTAAATATAAATATTGTTATTTTTTTTATAGAATAATAATAATTATTATTACAAAATAATACAATTTTTACTTATTATTATTATGATCAATATTATTTTATCAAATAAATAAGGGATACAAAGATATTTTTCACCACGCGTAATATAATTACATTAATAATACTTACCACTATAGTTTTACGATATTAAGTGAACTTTATAAATTTTACTACTTAAGATATATAAAAGTATATTTTATCATATATAAACGTTAATATAAAATTTTATTAATAAATGACTTTTATTATTATAAAATCTAATAAATCTATTTAAATATATAAAACGACTATAGTTAAGTTATATAATAAACACGTATAAATTTTAGAAGTCATTTTGGGTCAAGTTGACTTTTGTTGACTTTTGCATATTAGTCTCGAGCATTAGGATTGTGGTACACTATGACTTGACCAAAAATTGTTAGACAAATATTGACCAACATATAAATATATATAATTAATATAGGTTCGTGAATCCGAGGCCAACCTTGCACTTGTTAAATGACGTTATATGTATTTTTACTACGAAATACAGTATGGTGAGTTTCATTTGCTCCCTTTTATATATATTTTTGGGACTGAGAATACATGCGCTGTTTTTATAAATGTTTTACGAAATAGGCACAAGTACTAAAACTAATTCTACGTGGGTTTAAACCAGAAATATACCCTTAGCTTGGTAACATTAAACTACTTGTCTATGTACGGTAGGCGCGAATCCTAAAGATAGATCTATTGGGCCTGACAAACCCCATCCTGACTATGGGATGCTTTAGTACTTCGAGGTTATTTTAAACACTCATGGTCTGGTGTACTTCAGAGGGTAAAACATGAACGTTAAGGCTTGTTACCGGGTGCCTACAACTTATAGAATACTTTTATACACTTGCGAGTGTACATATATTTATAAACAGAAATCTTGTGGTCTATTAATATATTGAAATGATTGTTATGATAAACCTATGAACTCACCAACCTTTTGGTTGACACTTTAAAGTATGTTTATTCTCAGGTATTAAAGAAATCTTCCGCTGTACATTAGCTCATTTTAACGATATTACGTGGAGTCATTCATGGCATATTTTGAAAGACGTTGCATTCGAGTCATTGAGTTCATCAAGATTATTATTATGTCAATTATAGTTGGATGTATTATGAAATGGTGTGCATGCCGTCAACTTTTGTTGTAAAGAAAGTTTGTCTTTTAAAAACGAATGCAATGTTTGTAAAATGCATCATATAGAGGTCAAATACCTCGCGATGTAATCAACTATTGTGAATCGTTTATAATGTATATGAACGGGTCCTTTCAGTTGGTATCAGAGCGGTGGTCTTAGCGAACCAGGTCTGCATTAGTGTGTCTAACTGATAGTCGTTAGGATGCATTAGTGAGCCTGGACTTCGACCGTGTCTGCATGTCAAAAGTTTTGCTTATTATTTTTGTCGGAAATTGCCTGCTTATCATTCTTAGTCTAGACATGTCTTACTGCATTGATTGCATGAATAGTGTATAGAAAAAATTCATATCTTAGCGTATCTGCTAATCCATATCTTAGCGTATCTGTTACTGTAAACTTTGCCTGACATATCCCGTAAATTCCTCCGTAATCTACGAAATCTTTTGCGCGCTATATATATAGATATTCTATGTAATTAGAATACCACCCGATAGCCGAAAAATCATTTCATATCGAAAAATCCTTTATTCAATCGAACGAAATGGAATTCGTCATTAGTTCAAGTCCCTCGAATTCCGATATGGAATCCCACTCAAGCTCCGAAAGCAGTGTGACCGGAATGGATCAACCAATTAGCCATCATCTATTCTGGATGAATTGGGGATAGGTTCGTAGCCTCCTCAATAATTGGAGACAAGAAGAAGGTGATCCCTTCCATCCACCACATTGCCCTCTTGGCGATGAACCTGAAGTACTTACCGACGAACCGGTCCGAAACACCATTTTCTCTCTCATTTCCAGAGTATCTCGTCACGATTATATACTACATCAAATTCTAGATTTTATTTATCCGCTCGTCCGAACCAACAATCACCCCGATGTAATAGAAGAAGTCAACGAGCTTCGCACTCGAGTAGTGGCTTTAGAGAATATGGTGCAAGGGTTACAAACACCAATAGCAGCACCAGCAACATAACCAGTACCACCATCAGCAACACCAACAGTACCATCACCACCACCAACAGTAACATCCGCATCCCACACTTTAACATCACAACCTATATCCCACGAGTACCAATGACATACACTCTATAGATACCAAGGAATACTAACAACAACAAACGATGAAGTATTGATTCATAACTTCATTGGAGAAACATTTTGCGACGATTATGTAGTCTCTAAAGTCTTAGAGATTATCTATTCTAGCCCTAACCATAAATTAGATGAGTGAACCCAAATGATAGAAGGAAGAGTAGAAACCCTGACAAGAATGATGTGTGGTTTACAAGCTAGACTTGATTTACCAACAGCATCAACAGTACCATGAACATCACCTGTATAGTCAGTGCCATCAGCGTTGTCAGAATCAGCAGCACCTATAACATCACAAACTCCGTCAGTTCAAGAATCATCGTGGACATCATTATAAATCAATAACAAGTATGTCATATCAATGAGTTATGAAGTATTAACTCATTTCCACTGAAGGATTTATATGTATATCTTATATATATAAATTTTTAGATCATAATAAATATTTCCGTACTAAGCTATTATGTGTGAATCTTAACTACTCGGTTAATTCATGTTACTAATATGCAATAATGTACGTCCTTCATCCATAACTTAACCATCATTAACTACAATCTCTGCCTCAATTCAATAATTCCCAATTCATAATAAATCAAATGAATTATTCAAATATAAGTTTGATTTTTCACTTTCATCGTCGATGTACTCGAAACTTTTCAAATAACATTATTCGTACCTTGCGAAATTCACAAGAATTCCACAAACACCAACAAATAACGAAGTATTAATTCATAATTTCAATTTTATTGAATAAATACTCCGTAAAAGTTATGTAATTTCTAAAGTCTTTAGGGATTATTCAGTTCTAGTTTCAACCGTAAATCAAATGAGTTTAATTTAATATTAACTCATTAAATCTATGTTACATCTGAAGAAAATATGCACATATATATTTTCATAAAGACTGTAATAAAATTCTGTTGTACAAAATATTAATTGTGAAAGAAAAAAAAAATTTAACGAGTAGGTAATACCCGAGAGATATATAAATTCACAATTAATATGTTACATTTTTCGAATCTGATTAAGCAAATCATCAACTATACTCCCAAAATCTCACAACAATATACATTCTTGTATAGAAATCAAAACAACCATTCTCACCCAAATTTGATTACGCATTCTGATTTTGACAAATCAAAATCCAAGTCATGATTTAACAGAAGACATCACTCTTAGATTCCTACATCTTTCAAAGCTATAATTTGTCTTCAAAACTGTGTTTGAACATCATATGTATATTAACGATTACAAACTGTGTTCAAACTCTCCGAAGTTTTCGAAGACACTTCAAACAATGAACAATCGAGATGATGATCCAACCACATATTACCCACATTTATGTATCTAAAAAGCTCTCGAAGCCAAAGTCATAGTTTGACGCGTATCCGTGTCAGACCCTTTGGCATTTATTAGCTAAAATGACTTTTGAATTCCTTTTCAAAGTAGACAGTTTATCACAGCTCCAGCAAGTCAACTTTGACTTTTTAGTCGGACTAGTCTTATTATAACCTCGATAGATATGTTGCCCTTTCGTCATCGTTACTGGGGACCTTTCATATCTCGCCACCTTAGCAATAAACTTACCAACAACTTCAATTATCTTTGACTTTTCGAAAAATCATTATATTTATTGAAATCACATCATTTACTCATTCGCATCTTGTAACGAGAACTGTCATACGAATCATCGGAAAACAATAACTAGTATTTTGAAATCTCGCAGCATGTCTACGCCAACAGTTATGTGTACGTAAAACGTCTATCTCCTGGACTTACATACTTTGAATGTGAAGTTCTGAAAAATATTTTGAACTGCAAACTAGTTCTTGAAATGCTGACGAAGCATCAAAAATTGTAAACGATCTTAACAGTAAAAAGTTTGATGACAAAGAATAGTAAGGTGGTAAAGCTGAGAAAAAGAGAAGGTTTGGAACTGGAAAACGGATTGAACAGACTATGAAGGAGGCTGTGGACAAATCACAAAGACTAAATCTGCCTTCAAAGAATCCAAATGATTCAGTGCCTGCTAAAGTCATTAACGAATACCTTACTCTTTATTCTAAACCTTTATAGACAAATCTTCATCATCATCCATCAATATTAGAAATTCTAAGATATTATCATATCTTTCATTATAAATATCAGCGATATTTCTGAAGATATTTTCACAACTAATCTTATCTGAAGTCATTTATCTCTTTGCGCTATCAGTGTTACATCATATAAGAAACTATTAGTTTCTATATTCTATAAACTTTCAAGTTTAAATTATGAATGTTTTGAAGTAGTGTTGGGAACTGAAGCATGAGTTAGTATAATATAATGACACTTGATCAACGTGATTATATTACAGTAAGTCATGCTGAGTTTCTAATGGGACATGACGATTCACAGACCATGCCGTCATCATGTTCCATGTTACACGACTCTTGTATTCTATTTAATCTCTAAAAATATCAAGAATATATTTTCTTGATGATTCGGTCTTTTTAGGGTATTCTGGTAAATTAACAAATCAAGATCGTGCCATTACCATTTCCTTCTTAGAACATTAACTATGTTCATTCTGAAATTCATATATGCGAATACTGGACCATTACAAACGTTGATTAATCGCAAGAAGAAGAAACGAAAGGACAAAACTCCAAAATAGAAATTGGAGTATAAATCGCAGCAAATAGAAGGGAGCATTAACTGTGGATGTCAATGATTATAGAAGACAAAAGCAGGGGCTTTGAAATATAAGGGAAGATATAAAACCCAACAACCACCCAAAAATTATAAACCATATATATCGATGCATATAGCAATATAAAGACACGGAAGAACTAAAAACACTATAAAACCGAAAGTATAGTAGAAGTAAATAGATTCTTCTGGAGGCAGATGAAAAAGAAGAACGACAGATATGAAAGTGAGGAGTATATCAAGAATCAGTACTGGATGAAGCATATTGACAAATATTTTAAAATATGAGTTGAGGGAGAAAGAATAGAAGGTGTGAGTTGTAAGGAAATGAAGGAGGTGGATTTATAGTGAAATACCCGACAGAGAAATCAAGATGGATTATCGTATTAATTCGAAGAGAATCATAATCTCCTTAATCACCGAAGCATCAAATCCAACATAAATTACAAAGATTTTCTTTAAATTCGGAGATCAATTGTGATGACGTTAAAAGATATGACGAATCACTATAATCTTATTTCCTTCATTTACGATAACTTCCCTCATACGCTTCGAGTAATCGAATTATTTTATCCATACTTCTTAGACATGATAAAACTTCATAATCGTCATAATAACATTCTCATTGTTAGCCATAACGACCTCTATCAAATTTCGGGGACGAAATTTCTTTAACGGGTAGGTACTGTGACGACCCGGAAATTTCCAACTAAATTTAAACTTTATCTTTATATTATTCTGACACGATAAGCAATGTTTGTTAAGTTAAATCTCAAGGATTTTAAACTATGTTTATACATTCATTTAAACCTCGACCAAATTCCAATGATTCACGAACCATTAAATGAACATATATGAATATGTATGTATATGTGTATATGTTATAAATTTAAAATGTCAACAAAGTATTTAAACGTATAATGCTTTATATGAACGTATTTGTTTCAATATGATTATCGACGAAATTAAAAAATATATATTAAATGATTGAATTATCAGAAACATTGAATTATGATTACAAGTCTCTGTTGAGAGGTCCACTATGATTTGAGAAAATCTATTCCTCTTAACGATATTTGGAATAATTTGTAAAGCTATTTATAAATAAAAATAAAAAGTGTCATTTACGAAAGTTAGACAAAAGCTAGTGGAGAATTGGTTTCCATAATATTCTATTAATCTATTTTCAAACGTACAAAAATGTTTTCAGTTTAAAAATAACTTTATTATTAAAACGTATATAACTTTTATAAATATCTAGAATCACTTTTGACAACTCATTACTTAACCAGTATAATAAATATAATGATATTTATATTTTATTTCATTAAATATATATAACGATTTAAATTAATATTATATATATTTATACGCGTATTATACATACATAGTTTTTATATACTTTTACTATACTTTAACTTTACCTTTAATTTACTTATACTTTACTTTAACTTTAATAATTCACTTTAATAATTCATACTTTAATAATTCACTTTAATAATTCATACTTTAATAATTCACTTTAATAATTCATACTTTAATAATTTACTTTAATAATTCATACTTTAATAATTCACTTTAATAATTCATACTTTAATAATTAACTTTAATAATTCATACTTTAATAATTCACTTTAATAATTCAAAAATTTATTATAAATAGAATTCAATAGGTTTCATTATTTCATAGAAACTTGAAAATATATTTCTCTAAACTCTCTCAATCGATTTACATAGTATACATAAAATATTACGACGGAGTGATGTCCGAGTGATTTCAAAATAGTTTTTTGAATGAGTCGAAGCTAAGGAAATTATAGGTTATAGCTATGGAGGTGATGGGTATGGTTCATGGGTATGCTCGTGAGTTCAATCTAGCGTTTATCATCTCCGTTGCGTCTACGTACTTTTCTGCAATATTGAACCTCAATATTGATACGTGAGCACTCATAACTTAACTTTTATATATCAATAGTGTATCCCTGACTAGTACTCGAGTATATAGGATTATGCATGCTTGTACATTCGATATTGTCCTTAGATAGGTTTGTTGAATCCTGAATTAGATACATATGCTACCGAGATAGGGTATATGATATGCATGTCATTGAAAAGCTAGCGAAAAATTAAGAACTTTTCATTTAGATATCGAATGGTTTTGATGAACGGATTAGAAGTTATAGTCAACTGAATTTTAGTATTATTGTTAAAATGATTATTATTACTATCGTCGTTATTATTTTAATAGAAATATCATTGTTATTATAAAATATCATTATTACTATTATGTTAGTATTATTATTTTATCATAATAACATTTTTAGTAAATATAAATATTGTTATTTTTTTTATAGAATAATAATAATTATTATTACAAAATAATACAATTTTTACTTATTATTATTATGATCAATATTATTTTATCAAATAAATAAGGGATACAAAGATATTTTTCACCACGCGTAATATAATTACATTAATAATACTTACCACTATAGTTTTACGATATTAAGTGAACTTTATAAATTTTACTACTTAAGATATATAAAAGTATATTTTATCATATATAAACGTTAATATAAAATTTTATTAATAAATGACTTTTATTATTATAAAATCTAATAAATCTATTTAAATATATAAAACGACTATAGTTAAGTTATATAATAAACTCGTATAAATTTTAGAAGTCATTTTGGGTCAAGTTGACTTTTGTTGACTTTTGCATATTAGTCTCGAGCATTAGGATTGTGGTACACTATGACTTGACCAAAAATTGTTAGACAAATATTGACCAACATATAAATATATATAATTAATATAGGTTCGTGAATCCGAGGCCAACCTTGCACTTGTTAAATGACGTTATATGTATTTTTACTACGAAATACAGTATGGTGAGTTTCATTTGCTCCCTTTTATATATATTTTTGGGACTGAGAATACATGCGCTGTTTTTATAAATGTTTTACGAAATAGGCACAAGTACTAAAACTAATTCTACGTGGGTTTAAACCAGAAATATACCCTTAGCTTGGTAACATTAAACTACTTGTCTATGTACGGTAGGCGCGAATCCTAAAGATAGATCTATTGGGCCTGACAAACCCCATCCTGACTATGGGATGCTTTAGTACTTCGAGGTTATTTTAAACACTCATGGTCTGGTGTACTTCAGAGGGTAAAACATGAACGTTAAGGCTTGTTACCGGGTGCCTACAACTTATAGAATACTTTTATACACTTGCGAGTGTACATATATTTATAAACAGAAATCTTGTGGTCTATTAATATATTGAAATGATTGTTATGATAAACCTATGAACTCACCAACCTTTTGGTTGACACTTTAAAGTATGTTTATTCTCAGGTATTAAAGAAATCTTCCGCTGTACATTAGCTCATTTTAACGATATTACTTGGAGTCATTCATGGCATATTTTGAAAGACGTTGCATTCTAGTCATTGAGTTCATCAAGATTATTATTATGTCAATTATAGTTGGATGTATTATGAAATGGTGTGCATGCCGTCAAATTTCGTTGTAAAGAAAGTTTGTCTTTTAAAAACGAATGCAATGTTTGTAAAATGTATCATATAGAGGTCAAATACCTCGCGATGTAATCAACTATTGTGAATCGTTTATAATGTATATGAACGGGTCCTTTCAATATCAAAGTATGTTCAAAATATATTTATAACACTTTTAATACATTTTGATGTTTTAAGTTCATTAAGTCAGCTGTCCTCGTTAGTAACCTACAACTAGTTGTCCAAAGTTAGATGTAAAGAAAAAAAATTGATATATATTATCTTGAATCAATCCACGACCCAGTGTATACACGTCTCAGGCCAGATCACAACTCAAAGTATATATATTTTTGGAATCAACCTCAACCCTGTATAGCTAACTCCCACATTACTGCATATAGAGTGTCTATGGTTGTTCCAAATAATATATACACATGGGTCGATATGATATGTCAAAACATTTGCATACGTGTCTATGGTATCCCAAGATTACATAATATATTAGAATACATGTATAATACTGAAATGTCCCGTTCTTATTGATTAAAAACATTCCATATTAATTGATTTCGTTGCGAGGTTTTGACCTCTATATGAGACGTTTTTCAAAGACTGCATTCATTTTAAAACAAACCATAACCTTTATTTTATCAATAAAGGTTTAAAAAGCTTTACATAGATTATCAAATAAAGATTATCTAAAATATCCTGTTTACATACGAACATTACATAATGGTTTAAAATACAAATATGTTACAACAAAATAAGTTTCTTGAATGCAGTTTTTACACAATATCATACAAGCATGGACTCTAAATCTCGTCCTTATTTAAGTATGCGACAGCGGAAGCTCTTAATAATCACCTGAGAATAAACATGCTTAAAACGTCAACAAAAATGTTGGTGAGTTATAGGTTTAACCTATATATATCAAATCATAATAACAGACCACAAGATTTCATATTTCAATACACATCCCATACATAGAGATAAAAATTATTCATATGGTGAACACCTGGTAACCGACATTAACAAGATGCATATATAAGAATATCCCCATCATTCCGGGACACCCTTCGGATATGATATAAATTTCGAAGTACTAAAGCATCCGGTACTTTGGATGGGGTTTGTTAGGCCCAACAGATCTATCTTTAGGATTCGCGTCAATTAGGGTGTCTGTTCCCTAATTCTTAGATTACCAGACTTTATAAAAGGGGCATATTCGATTTCGATAATTCAACCATAGAATGTAGTTTCACGTACTTGTGTCTATTTTGTAAATCATTTATAAAACCTGCATGTATTCTCATCCCAAAAATATTAGATTTTAAAAGTGGGACTATAACTCACTTTCACAGATTTTTACTTCGTCGAGAAGTAAGACTTGGCCACTAGTTGATTCACGAACCTATAACAATATATACATATATATCAAAGTATGTTCAAAATATATTTACAACACTTTTAATATATTTTGATGTTTTAAGTTTATTAAGTCAGCTGTCCTCGTTAGTAACCTACAACTAGTTGTCCACAGTTAGATGTACAGAAATAAATTGATAAATATTATCTTGAATCAATTCACGACCCAGTGTATAGGTATCTTAGTATTGATCACAACTCAAACTATATATATTTTGGAATCAACCTCAACCCTGTATAGCTAACTCCAACATTCACATATAGAGTGTCTATGGTTGTTCCGAAATATATATAGATGTGTCGACATGATAGGTCGAAACATTGTATACGTGTCTATGGTATCTCAAGATTACATAATATACAATACAAGTTGATTAAGTTATGGTTGGAATAGATTTGTTACCAATTTTCACGTAGCTAAAATTTGAAAAATTATCCAATCTTGTTTTACCCATAACTTCTTCATTTTAAATCCGTTTTGAGTGAATCAAATTGCTATGGTTTCATATTGAACTCTATTTTATGAATCTAAATAGAAAAAGTATAAGTTTATAGTCGGAAAAATAAGTTACAAGTCGTTTTTTGTAAAGGTAGTCATTTCAGTCGAAAGAACGACGTCTAGATGACCATTTTAGAAAACATACTTCCACTTTGAGTTTAACCATAATTTTTGGATATAGTTTCATTTTCATAATAAAAATCATTTTCTCAGAATAACAACTTTTAAATCAAAGTTTATCATAGTTTTTAATTAACTAACCCAAAACAGCCCGCGGTGTTACTACGACGCCGTAAATCCGGTTTTACGGTGTTTTTCGTGTTTCCAGGTTTTAAATCATTAAGTTAGCATATCATATAGATATAGAACATGTGTTTAGTTGAATTTAAAAGTCAAGTTAGAAGGATTAACTTTTGTTTGCGAACAAGTTTAGAATTAACTAAACTATGTTCTAGTGATTACAAGTTTAAACCTTCGAATAAGATAGCTTTATATGTATGAATCGAATGATGTTATGAACATCATTACTACCTTAAGTTCCTTGGATAAACCTACCAGAAAAGATAAAAATGGATCTAGCTTCAACGGATCCTTGAATGGCTCGAAGTTCTTGAAGCAGAATCATGACACGAAAACAAGTTCAAGTAAGATCATCACTTGAAATAAGATTGTTATAGTTATAGAAATTGAACCAAAGTTTGAATATTATTGTTACCTTGTATTAGAATGATAACCTACTATAAGAAACAAAGATTTCTTGAGGTTGGATGATCACCTTACAAGATTGGAAGTGAGCTAGCAAACTTGAAAGTATTCTTGATTTTATGTAACTAGAACTTGTATAATATATGAAGAACACTTAGAATTTGAAGATAGAACTTGAGAGAGATCAATTAGATGAAGAAAATTGAAGAATGAAAGTGTTTGTAGGTGTTTTTGGTCATTGGTTTATGGATTAGATATAAAGGATATGTAATTTTATTTTCATGTAAATAAGTCATGAATGATTACTCATATTTTTGTAATTTTATGAGATATTTCATGCTAGTTGCCAAATGATGGTTCTCACATGTGTTAGGTGACTCACATGGGCTGCTAAGAGCTGATCATTGGAGTGTATATACCAATAGTACATACATCTAAAAGCTGTGTATTGTACGAGTACGAATACGGGTGCATACGAGTAGAATTGTTGATGAAACTGAACGAGGATGTAATTGTAAGCATTTTTGTTAAGTAGAAGTATTTTGATAAGTGTATTGAAGTCTTTCAAAAGTGTATAAATACATATTAAAAAACTACATGTATATACATTTTAACTGAGTCGTTAAGTCATCGTTAGTACATGTAAGTGTTGTTTTGAAACCTTTAGGTTAACGATCTTGTTAAATGTTGTTAACCCAATGTTTATAATATCAAATGAGATTTTAAATTATTATATTATCATGATATTATCATGTATGAATATCTCTTAATATGATATATATACATTAAATGTCTTTACAACGATAATCGTTACATATATGTCTCTTTTAAAAATCATTAAGTTAGTAGTCTTGTTTTTACATATGTAGTTCATTGTTAATATACTTAATGATATGTTTACTTATCATAGTATCATGTTAACTATATATATATCCATATATATGTCATCATATGGTTTTTACAAGTTTTAACGTTCGTGAATCACCGGTCAACTTGGGTGGTCAATTGTCTATATGAAACATATTTCAATTAATCAAGTCTTAACAAGTTTGATTGCTTAACATGTTGGAAACATTTAATCATGTAAATATCAATCTCAATTAATATATATAAACATGGAAAAGTTCGGGTCACTACAAATACAATATAAGTTAGCTAGGATATGATTAATATAGATTTGTTACCAATTTTCACGTAGCTACAACAAGAAAAATTATCCAATCTTGTTTTACCCATAACTTCTTCGTTTTAAATCCATTTTGAGTTAATCAAATTGCTATGGTTTCATATTGAACTCTATTTTATGAATCTAAACAGAAAAAGTATAGGTTTATAGTCGGAAATATAATTTACAAGTCATTTTTGTAAGAGGTGGTCATTTCAGTCGAAAGAACGACGTCTTGATGACCATTTTGAAAAACATACTTCCACTTTGAGTTTAACCATGATTTTTGGATATAGTTTCATGTTCATAAGAAAAATCATTTTCCCAGAAGAACAACTTTTAAATCAAAGTTTATCATAGTTTTTAACTAACTAACCCAAAACAGCCCGCGGTGTTACTACGACGGCGTAAATCCGGTTTTACGGTGTTTTTCGTGTTTCCAGGTTTTAAATCATTAAGTTAGCATATAATATAGATATAGAACATGTGTTTAGTTGATTTTAAAAGTAAAGTTAGAAGGATTAACTTTTGTTTGCAAACAAGTTTAGAATTAACTAAACTATGTTCTAGTGATTACAAGTTTAAACCTTCGAATAAGATAGCATTATATGTATGAATCGAATGATGTTATGAACATCATTACTACCTCAAGTTTTCTGGATAAAGCTACTGGAAATGATAAAAATGGATCTAGCTTCAAAGGATCCTTGGATGGCTTGAAAGTTCTTGAAGCAGAATCATGACACGAAAATAGTTCAAGTAAGATTTTCACTCGAAATAAGATTGTTATAGTTATAGAAATTGAATCAAAGTTTGAATATGAGTATTACCTTGTATTAGAAAGACATCTTACTGTAAATAATAAAGATTTCTTGAGGTTGGATGATCACTCTACAAGATTGGAAGTAAGCTAGCAAACTTGGAAGTATTCTTGATTTTAAGAAACTAGAACTTGTAGAATTTATGAAGAACACTTAGAACTTGAAGATAGAACTTGAGAGAGATCAATTAGATGAAGAAAATTGAAGAATAAAAGTGTTTTTAGGTGTTTTTGGTCGTTGGTGTATGGATTAGATATAAAGGATATGTAATTTTGTTTTCATGTAAATAAGTCATGAATGATTACTCATATTTTTGTAATTTTATGAGATATTTCATGCTAGTTGCCAAATGATGGTTCCCACATGTGTTAGGTGACTCACATGGGCTGCTAATAGCTGATCATTGGAGTGTATATACCAATAGTACATACATCTAAAAGCTGTGTATTGTACGAGTACGAATACGGGTGCATACGAGTAGAATTGTTGATGAAACTGAATGATGATGTAATTGTAAGCATTTTTGTTAAGTAGAAGTATTTTGATAAGTGTCTTGATTTCTTTCAAAAGTGTATGAATACATATTAAAACACTACTTGTATATACATTTTAACTGAGTCGTTAAGTCATCGTTAGTCGTTACATGTAAGTATTGTTTTGAAACCTTTAGGTTAACGATCTTGTTAAATGTTGTTAACCCAATGTTTATAATATCAAATGAGATTTTAAATTATTATATTATCATGATATTATGATGTACAAATATCTCTTAATATGATATATATACATTAAATGTCGTTACAATGATAATCGTTACATATATGTCTCGTTTCAAAATCATTAAGTTAGTAGTCTTGTTTTTACATATGTAGTTCATTATTAATATACTTAATGATATGTTTACTTATCATAATATCATATTAACTATATATATAACCATATATATGTCATCATATTGTTTTTACAAGTTTTAACGTTCGTGAATCACCGGTCAACTTGGGTGGTCAATTGTCTATATGAAACCTATTTCAGTTAATCAAGTCTTAACAAATTTGATTGCTTAACATGTTGGAAACACTTAATCATGTAAATAACAATTTTATTTAATATATATATATAAACATGGAAAAGTTCGGGTCACTACAGTACCTAGCAGTTAAATAAATTTCGTCCTGAAATTTTAAGCAGTTGGAGGTGTTGACGTATCTTCTGGAAATAAATGTGGGTATTTCTTCTTTATCTGATCTTCTCATTCCCAGATGAACTCGGGTCCTCTACGAGCATTCCATCGAACCTTAACAATTGGTATCTTGTTTTACTTAAGTCTTTTAACCTCACGATCCATTATTTTGACGGGTTCTTCGATGAATTGAAGTTTTTCGTTGATTTGGATTTCATCTAACGGAATAGTGAGATCTTCTTTAGAAAAACATTTCTTCAAATTCGAGACGTGGAAAGTGTTATGTACAACCGCGAGTTGTTGAGGTAACTCAAGTCAGTAAGCTACTGGTCCGACACGATCAATAATCTTGAATGGTCCGATATACCTTGGATTTAATTTCCCTCGTTTACCAAATTGAACAACGCCTTTCCAAGGTGCAACTTTAAGCATGACCATCTCTCCAATTTCAAATTCTATATCTTTTCTTTTAATATCAGCGCAGGTCTTTTGTCGACTTTGGGTGATTTTCAACCGTTGTTGAATTTGGATGATCTTCTCGGTAGTTTCTTGTATTATCTCCGGACCCGTAATCTGTCTATTCCCCACTTCACTCCAACAAATCGGAGACCTGAACTTTCTACCATAAAGTGCTTCAAACGGCGCCATCTCAATGCTTGAATGGTAGCTGTTGTTGTAGGAAAATTCTGCTAACGGTAGATGTCGATCCCCAACCAAAGGGCCTTTGGTCCAGCGGTATCGTGGTTGCCCTCTAACCAAGAGGTTGGGGGTTCAAGTCCCACCTGGGACATATACGTGATTGTAAATATTCGTGTTAATGAGTGTTGTGAATTTGCCTTTCAAAAAAAAAAGATGTCGATCCCAACTGTTTCCGAAATCAATAACACATGCTCGTAGCATGTATTCAAGCATTTGTATTGTCCTTTCGCTCTGCCCATTAGTTTGTGGATGATAGGCAGTACTCATGTCTAAACGAGTTCCTAATGCTTGCTGTAATGTCTGCCAGAATCTTGAAATAAATCTGCCATCCCTATCAGAGATAATAGAGATTGGTATTCCATGTCTGGAGACGACTTCCTTCAAATACAGTCGTGTTAACTTCTCCATCTTGTCATCTTCTCTTATTGGCAGGAAGTGTGCTGATTTGGTGAGACGATCAACTATTACCCAAATAGTATCAAACCCACTTGCAGTCCTTGGCAATTTAGTGATGAAATCCATGGTAATATTTTCCCATTTCCATTCCGAGATTTCGGGTTGTTGAAGTAGACCTGATGGTTTCTGATGCTCAGCTTTGACCTTAGAACACGTCAAACATTCTCCTACATATTTAGCAACATCGGCTTTCATACCCGGCCACCAAAAATGTTTCTTGAGATCCTTGTACATCTTCCCCGTTCTAGGATGTATTGAGTATCTGGTTTTATGAGCTTCTCTACGTACCATTTCTCTCATATCTCCAAATTTTGGTACCCAAATCCTTTCAGCCCTATACCGGGTTCCGTCTTCCCGAATATTAAGATGCTTCTCCGATCCTTTGGGTATTTCATCCTTTAAATTTCCCTCTTTTAAAACTCCTTGTTGCGCCTCCTTTATTTGAGTAGTAAGGTTATTGTGAATCATTATATTCATAGATTTTACTCGAATGGGTTCTCTGTCCTTCCTGCTCAAGGCGTCGGCTACCACATTTGCCTTCCCCGGGTGGTAACGAATCTCAAAGTCGTAATCATTCAACAATTCAATCCACCTACGCTGCCTCATATTCAGTTGTTTCTGATTAAATATGTGTTGAAGACTTTTGTGGTCGGTATATATAATACTTTTGACCCCATATAAGTAGTGCCTCCAAGTCTTTAATGCAAAAACAACCGCGCCTAATTCCAAATCATGCATCGTATAATTTTGTTCGTGAATCTTCAATTGTCTAGACGCATAAGCAATCACCTTCGTTCGTTGCATTAATACACAACCGAGACCTTGCTTTGATGCGTCACAATAAATCACAAAATCATCATTCCCTTCAGGCAATGACAATATAGGTGCCGTAGTTAGCTTTTTCTTCAATAACTGAAATGCTTTCTCTTGTTCATCCTTCCATTCAAATTTCTTCCCTTTATGCGTTAATGCAGTCAAGGGTTTTGCTATTCTGGAAAAGTCTTGGATGAACCTTCTGTAGTAACCAGCTAGTCCTAAAAACTGGCGTATGTGTTTCGGAGTTTTCAGGGTTTCCCACTTTTCAACAGTTTCTATATTTGCCGGATCCACCTTAATACCTTCTTTGTTCACTATGTGTCCGAGGAATTGAACTTCTTCCAACCAAAACAATGCACACTTTGAAAACTTACCGTACAATTCTTCCTTCCTCAATACTTCTAACACCTTTCTCAAATGTTCACCGTGTTCTTGGTCATTCTTTGAGTAAATAAGTATGTCATCAATGAAAATAATGACAAACTTGTCAAGGTATAGTCCACACACTCGGTTCATAAGGTCCATGAACACAGCTGGTGCATTAGGTAAACCAAAGGGCATGACCATAAACTCGTAATGACCGTAACGTATTCTGAAAGCATTCTTTGGAATATCATCTTCTTTCACCCGCATTTGATGATACCCAGAACGTAAGTCAATCTTTGAATAAACAGACGAGCCTTGTAGTTGATCAAATAAGTCGTCGATTCTCGGTAGTGGGTAGCGGTTCTTGATGGTAAGTTTGTTCAACTCTCGGTAGTCGATACATAACCTGAATGTACCATCTTTCTTCTTGACAAACAAAACAGGAGCTCCCCACGGTGATGTGCTTGGTCGAATGAAACCACGCTCTAAAAGTTCTTGTAATTGGCTTTGCAGTACTTTCATCTTGCTGGGTGCGAGTCTGTAAGGAGCACGAGCTATTGGTGCAGCTCCTAGTACAAGATCTATTTGAAATTCAACGGATCGATGTTGGGGTAATCCCGGTAATTCTTTCAGAAATACATCGGGAAATTCTTTTGCGACGGGAACATCAATGATGCCCTTTTCTTCAGTTTATACTTTCTCGACGTGTGCTAGAACAGCATAGCAACCTTTTCTTAATAGTTTTTGTGCCTTCAAATTATTAATAAGATGTAGCTTCGTGTTGCCCTTTTCTCCGTACACCATTAAGGGTTTTACTTTTTCTCGTATAATGCGAATTGCATTTTTGTAACAAACGATCTCTGCTTTCACTTATTTCAACCAGTCCATGCCGATTATCACATCAAAACTCCCTAACTCTACTGGTATCAAGTCAATCTTAAATGTTTTGCTAACCAGTTTAATTTCTCGATTCCGACATATATTATCTGCTGAAATTAATTTACCATTTGCTAATTCGAGTAAAAATTTACTATCCAAAGGCATCAATGGACAACTTAATTTAGCACAAAAATCTCTACTCATATAGCTTCTATCCGCACCCGAATCAAATAAAACGTAAGCAGATTTATTGTCAATAAGAAACGTACCCGTAACAAGCTCCAGGTCTTCCTGTGCCTCTGCCGCATTAATATTGAAAACTCTTCCGCGGCCTTGTCCATTCGTGTTCTCCTGGTTCGGGCAATTTCTAATAATGTGGCCCGGTTTTCCACATTTATAACAAACTACATTGGCATAACTTGCTCCGACACTACTTGCTCCGCCATTACTCGTTCCGACACCATTTGTTCCTTTCGTTCTATTAACCCCTGGTCCGTAGACCTCACACTTCACCGCGCTATGACCATTTCTTTTACACTTGTTGCAAAATTTGGTGCAGAACCCCGAGTGATACTTTTCACACCTTTGGCATAGCTGCTTCTGATTGTTGTTGTTGTTGTGGTTATTATTGTTGTTGGGATGATTGTTGTAGTTGCTGTAGTTGCTGTTGTTGTTGTTGTTGTTGTTGTTGGGCCGTTTGTTGTAGTTGCGATTGATGTTGCGATTGTTGGGATAGTTGTTGCGATTATTGTTGTAATTGCTGTTGTTGTTGTATTGGTGATTCTTATCACCGTTTTCCTCCCACTTTCTTTTGACTTGCTTCACATTGGCCTCTTCAGCAGTCTGTTCTTTAATTCTTTCTTCAATCTGGTTCACTAGTTTGTGAGCCATTCTACATGCCTGTTGTATGGAGGCGGGCTCGTGTGAACTTATATCTTCTTGGATTCTTTCCGGTAATCCTTTCACAAACGCGTCGATCTTCTCTTCCTCATCTTCGAACGCTCCCGGACACAATAGGCATAATTCTGTGAATCGTCTTTCGTACATGGTAATATCAAATCCTTGGGTTCGTAACCCTCTAAGTTCTGTCTTGAGCTTATTGACCTCGGTTCTGGGACGGTACTTCTCGTTTATCAAGTGCTTGAATGCTGACCACGGTAGTGCATAAGCATCATCTTGTCCCACTTGCTCTAGATAGGTATTCCACCATGTTAACGCAGAACCTGTGAAGGTATGCGTAGCATACTTCACTTTGTCCTCTTCAGTACACTTACTTATGGCAAACACCGATTCGACCTTCTCGGTCCACCGTTTCAATCCGATCGGTCCTTCGGTTCCATCAAATTCCAAAGGTTTGCAGGCAGTGAATTCTTTGTAGGTGCATCCTACACGATTTCCTGTACTGCTAGATCCAAGGTTATTGTTGGTATGTAACGCAGCCTGTACTGCGGCTATGTTTGAAGCAAGAAAGGCACGAAATTCCTCTTCGCTCATATTCAAGGTGTGTCGAGTAGTCGGTGCCATTTCCTTCAAAATAGTCAAATGAAACGAGTTAATCATATAGAATATCAAGAGTAGTCAATAGTATTTCGTAGCGTAATATGAACTTATTTATAAAAGCTCTTTCTTCATATTAGCATTTTATACTCTTTAATTTGGGTAGTACCTACCCGTTAAGTTCATACTTAGTAGCTAACATACCATTTCAACTACTACAATTCTATATGAAAAACTAATCACAAAAACAAAAACAAAAAAAAATAAAAATATATCATATTCAAACCTTTATACAATAACTTGCAAACTTACAATACCGCTATTTTACATATAGCATGAAATATAGCACATAAAACTTTGATACAAAGTAGTTGCGAAGATAATTCTAGTTAATAAATAAGGCGTTCAGCAAAGGCAATAAAGACAAGTAATTCATACGTCCAGAAACAAGTCATGCATTCTAGTTTTACTAATACTACTTCCCATCCTTGGTTTTGTGGAACATAACTGTTGTGACCGATAGTAAGACAATGTGTTGTAACGTCGTCAAAAGGATGAAGGTTATGTAATGACCAACACTCTCGTAATAACCTAAAAACCTCATTTCTTACCCCAATTACCCACTCTGTCACTTGTGGGAACGTTTTGTTTAATAGTTGTAGCCCGATGTTCTTGTTCTCACTTTGGTGAGAAGCGAACATTACTAACCCGTAAGCATAGCATGCTTCTTTATGTTGCATGTTAGCCGCTTTTTCTAAATCACAAAGTCCTATATTCGGATATATTGAGTCAAAATAATTTCTTAACCCGTTGCGTTAAATAGCATTTGGGTTCCCCGCAATATATGAGCCAAAGTAAACACATCGTAACTTATGGATTTCCCAATGTGATATCCCCCATCTTTCGAACGAAAGCCTTTTATAAACCAAGGCATTCTTGGAACGTTCTTCGAATGTCTTACAAACTGATCCCGCCTTAAATAGTTGTGCCGAGGAATTCTGACCGACTCTAGACAAGATTTCATCAATCATGTCTCCGGGTAGGTCTCTTAAAATATTGGGTTTTCTATCCATTTTGTGTTTTTATACTGTAAAATAGACAAGAGTTAGATTCATAAAAAAAATACTTATTAATACAAGCAATTTTTACATATATCATAAAGCATAAGCACACTATATTACATATATTACACCACATGAATACAACTATCTTATTCCGACTCGCTCGTTTCTTCTTCTTCGGTTTTGGTTCGTTTTGCCAAGTTTCTAGGGATATATGATGTTCCCCTAATACGAGCCATCGTTTTCCACATTGGTTTAGAAAAACCTGGTGGTTTAGAGGTTCCCGGGTTATTGTAACAACTTAAGAAATACTGGTGTTGACGATACATATAAATGATGTTTCGCGAGGTGTATATAAAATACTATTAATTTTTACAAGAAATATTATTAAATACAATACAATTTTACACAAGATATTTATTTATTTAGAGAATGGATATACTTAAACCTTGCTACAACACTTATAGGCAGTGTACCTAATCGTACAGTAGTGTAGTTTTTAGTAAGTCCGGTTCGTTCCACAGGGAAATCTTTAAACAAAGCTTAACGCTATATTAGTTTACTTTTATAAAAATACAAATATATATTTATATATATAAGTAATATTAATATTATAAAGGGGGATTTTTACCGTTTAATGACCGGTTTGTCGATTTTAAAACTTTAGTCGCAGTTAAAACCAAATGTAAAATATTAAAAATAAATACAAGACTTAAATTAAAGCGTAAAGTAAATAACGATAATGAAATTGCGAATAATAAAAGTGCGATAAAATAAACTTGCGATAATTAAAAAGTACGATAATTAAAAGTGCAATTAAATACAATAATAAAAATGCGATAATTAGAAGTGCAATTAAAAATAAAGGAAATTAAATATGAAATAAAAGAATTATGCTTATTTAAACTTCCGTAATCATGATGTTTGACGTGTTAATTTTAGTTTTATGCCCATGGGTTAATTGTCCTTTATCCTGGATTATTTAATATGTCCGTCTGGTTTTTGTCCATAACAGTCCATCAGTCATAAATATAAAGTACGAGTATCCTCGTCAAATTATCCTTATACCCGAAGTTAAATATTCCAACTAATTGGGGACTTAAACTGTAACAAGATTTTAATACTTTGTTTAATAATTACACCAGGATGTCGACTGAGTGTAACCCAAGGTTTTAATATTTTGTTGTCAATTATACCAAGTGTCCTTGTACATAATTTCACCCCTGTTTTAATTATTCTAGTGGCTATTAATTCATTCCCGTGTCCGGTTAAATGAACGATTATTCGTACATATAAATACCCCGCCCATCGTGTCCGATCGAGTGTATATGGTAATTTATAGGGACGCTCAATTGTAAATCTTTATATTAACATTAACAAACTATCATTTAGTTAAACAAATATAATGCCCATCAATAGCCCATAGTCTAATTTCCACAAGTGTCATTCTTTTGTCCAAACCCCAATTATGGTACAAAGCCCAATTACCCAATTTTAGTAATTAGCCCAACATCATGATTACTTCGGATTAAATAAGCATAATAATAACTTAGCTACGAGACATTAAATTAAAAAGGTTGAACATAACTTACAATGATTAAAAATAGCGTAGCGTTACACGGACAGAATTTCGACTTACACCCTTACAACATTCGCTAACATACCCTTATTATTATGATTAAAATTAAAATTAAAATATAAATATAAATATATACGATATAGATAGAGAGATGGATATATGTTATGAAAAATGATCAGAATTCGGTTGGCTTTATAGGGAGTTTCAGACTTTGGGGCTCCGCGACTCGCGGCATTTTTTGCCTTCAAACTCTGCGAGTCGCAGAGTTTGAGAATACAGTTCACACAATTTGGAGTCTTTCTTGCCGACGGTTTTTATTTATTTATATAATATATAAATAATTATAAGAATTATTTAAATATTATATTATATTTATGTGCATAGTTGACTTGTAATTTTTAGTCCGTTGCGTTGAGCGTTGAGAGTTGACTATGGTCCCGGTTCCGGATTTTCGAACGTCCTTGCGTACAATTTAATATCTTGTACTTTGCGTTTTGAATCTTGTACTCTTGTAATTTCGAGACGTTTCTTATCAATAATTGGAACCTCTTTGATTGTATTTTGTACTTTTGAGCTTTTTGGTAGTTTGCGTCTTCAATTCGTCGAATCTGTCTTTTGTCTTCACCTTTTATTATTTAAATGAATATCACTTGTAAATAGAACAATTGCAACTAAAAGCTTGTCTTTCTTGAGGAATAATGCTATGAAATATATGTTCGTTTTTAGCATTATCAAATATTCCCACACTTGAGCGTTGCTTGTCCTCAAGCAATATCGTCTTGAAATACTAGAATCACTTCTTTATTCTTCACACTTTGTACATCAGTGATTTCTATACGGTGGTATAAACAATAGTAGTAACGATATGGTTTACAGTCCCACATGACTATAAAAATTTAGATCCATTAAGGAAATTGGATCTTTATGAAAACATTTGATCTTTTGAAAATTAAATCTAGTTTTTTCCCTAGATAAGTTTTCCGGAATAACCCTTTACCGGTGTTTGCAAAATATTTTTGTGGGTTTGGTGGGTTTCAGATTTGAAAATTTTAGCTCAAAACTTATGGTTTTGTGTCACCCACTTGCTAACCTTGTATTTGGAAAGCAACACGTCCAGTTTACTTGTCCCGTATATTACCTTTCAGTAAACTACCGTCCGGTTGTAAAGAAAAGCGTTGAACAAGCAACTGTTAAGGCAATGTCCCCTGACATGCTTTTAATTATGGTCTATAACGTGTCGGACGCAATTACTATCCTTGGTAGGAGCAATAGTAAAGCTCACCCTTATGATTTTTTGGTCTGGCACAAGGTCCTGTCTTTGACCACTATGCAACCACCGTTCTTACGGTTGACACCCGATTTAGTTCAGGTGACCTAATGAATTCCAGGTGAATTCCTAGGATTTTACGTTCAATGGTAATGAACGCATTGAAAATAGGGTTTTCAGAAAACAAATCGGTTTGTAATTTTGATCAAAATATGTTCTCGTTCAAGCTCGAGTTTAGATATCATTGAATTCCATGAGTTTGTAATTCTCAATCTTTAAGGTCAATCTCAAGGATTGAGTAATATCAGGCTTAAAAGCTGATTTTTGATCTTTTTAAGGAGATTATCCTTTCTGGGGATCTGACTCATTAGTCTTATCCAGCTAATTTGCATGGTGCCCCCCCATTTTACGAGATAAATCCTTCTCATGGTTAGGATAAATCTGACCACTCGACGACCCTGTTTAATGCTGAGGTCCGTGGATTTCCTGCTGATTTTAGTGATGACTTTTCTAGATTTTTTGTCAACCTACAGCTGGTCTGGACGACAACTTCATGACCTAAATCAAGAAGCGCGTGTCTTTTTCGGAAGACTTTACTTCCTTTTAATGATGGAATTGATTCATCGTGTAGATCCATCTTTTCTTTTCTTTCATCGGGTAAAACAGTTTAGTTTAGTCCAAAGCAAAAGTATTTTCAGTTATTTGTTACAGATATATGTGACATATGTTTAAGATAACTTGGTAAATTTTCCCACACTTGGCTTTTATTTTCCTTTTTATCGTCCTCTATTCCATTTTAAATGAATTTTAACATTTTTTGGTTTGTTTCTCAATTTACGTCCTTTCCGAGGTTACAATAATTTCGGTGTTAAAACCTAGTTTTATCGTTCATAAATATGTATAAACATGATTTTGAGTTCATTTAATTGAAAATTTTGAAAAATTTTACTAGAATTGGGTAGTCAGTATATAAGACTAGGGCTGTTCTTTATTATCAGAGAGCACTAGATTCTAATACAACTACTGCTTTACTAGTATTTTTAATGGTAACCAAGTGTATAAAGTAAAAATTTTAAAATCCAAAAGAATTTAACCCCTTCCCACACTTAAGATCTTGCAATGCCCTCATTTGCAAGAAATCAGTAACAATTTAAATTATTGAGGGTGATTTGTGTGAAAATGATTAAATTTTACCAAAGTTTCCAAATATATTGGCGTTTGTTTGCTGAATGATAAATGGTGCACATCATTTGTTCATTCCGTCTTGTTGTTATTTCACATATATTTTGCATCTTGTCGTCAAAATTAGTTGCTTTTGCTGAACTTAATGCCAGTCTTTGAAAATGCGTTGTTTTACCCTGTTGTGTACATAAGATAAACTGCAAACATATATACATATTTTTGAAGTTTGGTATATTACCCCACATTCAAAAATTATTAAAATCTAAGAATAAAAGTTAGAAAATTATAAAAACTATTACAATATTAACATAAGTATTAAACGTATCAACATTACAAATTACAAAATAAATAAAACTAAGTAGACTAGGGATGATATTGATACCAATAGGGGTTCCAAGCATAACCATAGGTGCTATAGAATGCTTCGGCAGGGTTATACGTAGGATATGGTGGTTGCATCTCTATAGACCAGGGAGGGAATATGGGTTTTGGTGTAGGAATATAGTTTCTACCTATATGTTGGCAATGAGCTATGATTTGGTTCTGATGAACTTGCCAATCTTCAAATGCTCTATGTCTAGCATTTTAGTACTCCTGTGAAGCTATAAACCTTTGCATTTCTTGCATCTCATTTTCCCCTCCTACATTACCTTGCTGTTGGTTTCTCTCAACCTGTGGATGTCTACCATGGTATTGTACTGCGGCATTATTTCGCCTCTTCAAAACTTTCGCACCATGGTAAACATTTAAACCTATTGTATCGCGGGGTTCTGGTTCTTCGACTAATAATCCCCCCCGACTTATATCCACACCGAGATATTCAGCAATCAAAGTAATAAAAATACCACCTCCTATTATGCTATGCGGTCTCATCCCCCTAACCATAGCTGATAAATAATAACCCACACAAAAAGGTATACTTACAGCGCTTTGTGGGTCTCGAATACACATATGGTAAAACAAATCCTGTTCATTTACCTTTTCCTTGTTCTTACCTCTTTGTGTAATCGAATTAGCTAAAAACCTATGAATCACTCTTAATTCAGCTCTATCTATATCCAAATAAGAGTAATTTCCCCCTTTGAATAGGTGATGGCTTGTCATTTGACTCCATACACCGTTTGTATCAAAATTTTCATCTATCTTTCTACCATTTAGTATCAACCCTCTACAATCGGCAAATGCTAACTCCTCAGGCATATATATACGTAAAGCCTGAGCCATGTCTAGTAAAGACATGTGGCGCATCAAACCTCCTAACAAAAATCTAATAAAAGATCGATAGGTTAAACTAGCTACCCGATCATTTAATTCTATACTACACAACAATTCTTCACACCATACTTTATATACAGGTCTACGCATGGTGAATAAACGTACCCAGTCATTAAAAGTAGAATTACCATACCTCTGTGCAAGTAATTCCCTAATTGGCCCGGCCAATTCTACAGCTTCTAATGGTCCCCATTCTATGACCCTAGGTACCTCAACAACTTTAGAATGAAGAGTATGCAACCCCCTTTGATACATTGGATAATCTATCCAAAGTCTGTCAAATCTCAGGTTCGGATGCAAATCTTTCAAGTGCATATCAGAAAATGTCATGACAGGATGAGGTATATCTTGCTTGTAGTAGTTATCCACCTCCTGTTGTTCCGCATTCTCAGCAGGAGCATTGCGAGATTGGGATGAAGATTCACCCCTTTCAGTCTGCAAAACACATCAAACACAATTTTTGTGCATCCAAATATGCATTAGTGTCAGCAAAATCATCAATCAAAATAATTACAATGACATGATCAATTTATATCATACTTAAGCTTATTTTCACATTTTTATCAAATCTACACTTTTTCAAATAAGCATATACGAAAATGTTCGCCAAGTTCATAAGCATTCAACTCAAATAACATGTCAAAATAATCATTACTAGCAATTAAACAAGTTTCAAATGGCATTATCTCTCAAAAATCAAGTTCATGAATTTTAGACTTGAAAAAGTCCACTTTAATTCTCAAAATCATGTTTAGGCTCAAAGTTTGGATCATTTAACTACCTAAACATGTTACACTACTTAATTTAGCAACAATTCATGACAAAAATCGGCCATAACCTGTTTATATCAAAAACACAAACCCTAGATTACTCAAAATTTGAATTTTAAGGCTTCTAATCATGTTAAATAGCATCAATCTAGGTTATACAAGCATAATACATAAACAATTTAAGCATAATTACACTAAAAAGCATCAAAATCGAATTGGGGAAAAAATTGCTCAAGAACACTAATTTTCGGATTAAATGGTGTTTAGGTGTAGAAATTTACCGTTTTTCTTGAGTAATTCCTTAATAGCATCCTTCTCAACATGATTTTAGTAAAAGATTTGATGATTAACGGTTAAAAATTGTGATTTTGGGGGTGTTTTTGCGGATTTTTTCGAGGGTTATTTCGCAGTTTTTTTTTTCCTGTGTTGGGACTGATCAAATCGATCAGTATATATTTTTTCTGGTTTTTTCATCCTCCGCGAGTCGCGGTGGATTTACCTTTCAAACTCCGCGACTCGCGGAGTTTGTATTTTTTTTTTTTTTTACATCTTATACTAATTAAAACAATTAAGTAATTAATTTTAAAATTTTGTTTCCCTTGTTATTTAGGACGAGGTCGTTTCGGATCGATGTCCTAGTCCGTCCTTCGACAAAATTTTAAAATTTGTCTTTTTGTAGCGATTGTTTTAAAAGCTAAGATTTTTGGGGTTTTTTTTAATGTTTTTGGCATACTTTAATTCAATAATATTAAAAATAATGATAGTAAAAGTTCTCGTCCCTCCCTTGGGTAAAGCAATTTCGGTTCAAAGACCTAGTCTTCAACTTACCACGAATTTTAAAAATCATATTTTTAACTTAATGAGATAAAGTAAATTTTTGTTTTTAAATTCACACAATTTAAATATAAAATTCAAAATTAATATTAAAAATTCACACCAAACTTTAAAATTTAAAATTGAAAAAATTAAAATTCATATTTTAATAAAATAAAAATAAAAAATTCACACCAAACTTAATTTAAAAATTCATATTATAAATTCACACCAAACTTAATTTAAAAATTCATATTATAAATTCACACCAAACTTATATTAATTTTTCAAATATTTACAATTTTAAAAATATTGTTTTTACAAAGTTTACAATATTAATTTAAGATTTATATATTAATTTTAAAAACATGGTAAAAATAAAATTAAAAATCTTTTTGGCTTTTTATCCCACTTTAATCAATCAAATATTACCAAAAATATGCGCCCCTCTTTTCGGTAAAGTAATTTCGGTTCCAAGACCTAATTTAACTCATGACGAATTTTTGAAATATTTTGGGTTGATTAATTAAAGATATTTATACCTTAAGAATAAACGTTAAATTTCGCAGTGATGTAATAAATTTTTGAATGATATCAATAATTTCGGTCGCCAAACCTAATTTTATTCAATACCAATTTAATACTTTATAGCGAACAAATTAGCGTTTATTATCAAAAGGTTAAAAATAAAAATAAATAAAAAATAAAACTGTACAAACTTACCTGTGAAATAGATTTCTTAGTTATATGATCTATCCCATTCATAAGATAGTCGGTTTAATTGGTTTTCCATGGCTACAAAGGCGTAACCTCGAGCATTCAGTGTCTTTTCTTCTAAACATATGAACAGTCCGTCTCTGCATAAAGTAACAAATTCGGTATTTGAATAGGTTTGATTATTTGAACATTTACCTCCATGTGACCATTTTCCGCATTTGTGACATCTTTCTAGATGTTGTGCTCTTCTTTTCGCTGCGGATTTTGATTTTCCTTTACCAAATTGTAATTTATTATCTTCGCATCTGGATTCTTTTCTAACTCCGTCTATTCTTTCTCTGATTACTGATACTATTTCACTAGGAAGTGTGTCATTATTACGTTTAGTGATCAAAGCGTGTAGCATTAGACCATGGTTTAGTTCACAGGCAGTCTTCATTTTGTAAAAACCTAAAAAAAATAAAAATTCTGAATGGAGGGAGAAGACTAGTTCTTTAGGGTCTGCTAGGGAAAGACCATTCGGGTTCCATTTTCGAGAACTACACGAAAACAGATAATCTAACTTTAACAGAAATACATATTATCCTTTAAAGACTTGATTCTCCCCACACTTAGTTAGCTGTGGTGTCGAAATTGTGATTAACTTCGTTGTCGACTTCCATTGGACTATCTATGTAGTGTTTAACTCTGTGACCATTAACTTTAAATTCAATCCCATTTGAATTTATTAATTCTATCGTTCCGTATGGGAAAACTCTTTTGACTATGAATGGTCCAGACCATCTTGATTTCAATTTTCCAGGAAATAGCTTGAATCGTGAATTGAAAAGAAGAACTCTGTCTCCTTCTTTAAATTCTTTTGAACTTCTGATTCTTTTATCATGCCATTTCTTCGTTCTTTCCTTATAGATTAACGAATTATCGTATGCTTCATGTCTTAATTCTTCTAATTCGTTTAGTTGACTTAATCGTAGACGTCCGACTTCATGTAAATCAAGATTACATGTCTTCAAAGCCCAAAATGCTTTGTGTTCAATTTCTACTGGAAGATGACATGCTTTTCCATAAACAAGTCTAAAAGGTGTGGTTCCAATTGGAGTTTTGTAGGCTGTTCTAAAAGCCCAGAGTGCATCCTCCAATTTAATGGACCATTCCTTCGGATTTGATCCTACGGTTTTCTCTAGAATACGTTTTAAAGCTCGGTTGGTATTTTCAACTTGTCCACTTGTTTGTGGATGATATGCGGTGGAGATTTTATGAGTTACTCCATATCTTTTAAGAACTTTCTCAAGTTGATTATTACAGAAATGAGTACCCCGATCACTTATTAAAGCTTTCGGTGTTCCAAACCTTGCAAAAAGACGTTTTAAAAAGTTGACTACAACTCGTGCATCGTTAGTTGGGAGAGCTTGTGCTTCCGCCCATTTAGATACATAATCAATGGCTACGAGTATATATAGATTATTATGAGATTTTGAAAATGGACCCATAAAGTCAATATCCCAAATGTCAAATACTTCACATACTTGGATGACATTTTGTGGCATTTCATCACGTTGACTTATTTTTCCGGCCCTTTGACAAGCATCACAGGATTTGCAAAGAAGGTGTGCGTCTTTGTAAATTGTAGGCCAATAGAATCCAGCATCATAAACTTTTCTTGCTGTTAGTTGAGGCCCATAATGCCCTCCTGTTGGTCCTGTGTGACAATGGTTTAAAATTTTACTAGCTTCATCTCCAAATACACATCGGCGTATTATTCCATCGGGACAACTTTTAAACAAATGTGGATCTTCCCAAAAATAGTGTTTTATATCACTGAAGAATTTCTTTCGTCTTTGGTACGATAATCCTTTTCAAGGAATCCACAAACTAAGTAGTTTGCATAGTCTGCAAACCATGGAATTTCTTTATAATCTATCTTCAATAGATATTCATCAGGAAAGTTGTCTTGTATGGCCGATTCATTTAGAACTTCTAATTCGGGATTTACAAGACGAGAAAGATGATCAGCGGCGAGATTTTCTGATCCTCTTTTATCTCGGATTTCAATATCAAACTCTTGTAAGAGTAAGATCCAACGGATTAATCTTGGTTTAGCATCTTGTTTTGAAAATAGGTATCTAAGAGCAGAATGGTCGGTATAGACCACCGTTTTTGCTAGAACGAGATACGATCGAAATTTGTCAAAAGCAAAGACAATAGCAAGGAGTTCTTTTTCAGTAGTTGTATAGTTCGTTTGTGCTCCTTGTAACGTCTTACTAGCATAATATATAGGTTGAAATCGTTTTTCAATCCTTTGTCCTAAAACGGCTCCCATTGCAAAATCACTTGCATCGCACATTAGTTCAAATGGTAGATTCCAATTTGGTGTTATCATGATCGGCGCATTAGTGAGTTTCTCTTTAAGAATATTAAAAGATTTGATACACTCATCTGAAAATATGAATGGAGCATCTTTTTCTAGGAGTTTATTCATAGGAGTGGCAATTTTAGAAAAATCTTTTATGAAACGTCGGTAAAAACCGGCATGCCCTAGAAAACTCCTAACTCATCTAACATTGGTGGGATGTGGAAGTTTAGCAATTACATCTACTTTAGCTCTATCCACTTCAATTCCTTCTTTTAAAATTTTATGTCCAAGAACGATGCCTTCTTTAACCATGAAATGGCATTTCTCCCAATTAAGTACTAGATTTGATTGTTCGCATCTAATGAGCATTCGTTCAAGATTAGCTAGACATGATTCAAATGTATCACCGAAGACTGAAAAGTCATCCATGAAAACTTCCATGCATTCTTCTATCATGTCATGAAAAATCGCCATCATACACTTTGAAAGGTTGCAGGGGCGTTACAAAGTCCAAATGGCATGCGTTTGTAAGCAAAAGTACCATAAGGGCATGTGAATGTGGTTTTCTCTTGGTCCTCGGGTGCTATTGGAATTTGAAAATATCCGGAAAATTCATCTAGAAAATAATAGTAACTATTTCCGGCTAATCTTTCCAACATTTGATCTATGAAAGGTAAGGGAAAGTGATCTTTTCTGGTGGCGTCATTCAATTTTCTATAATCAGTACATGCACGCCATCCTGTTACAGTCCTAGTAGGAATAAGCTCATTTTTCTCATTTGTAATGACAGTCATGCCACCCTTCTTAGGTACGCATTGTACTGGGCTTACCCATGGACTATCAGAGATTGGATATATCAAACCTGCATCTAGCAGTTTAATAATCTCTTTCTTAACTACATCTTGCATATTAGGATTTAGTCTTCATTGGCGTTGCACATACGTTTTATGACCTTCTTCCATAAGGATTTTATGTGTGCAATACGAAGGACTTATTCCTTTAATATCATGAATCTTCCATGCAATGGCTGGTTTATGAGCTTTCAACACAGAAATGAGTTGTGATTTCTCATTTTCAGTAAGAGAAGACGATATTATTACAGGTAATTCAGATTTACCATGTAAATAAGCGTATTCCAAATGGTTTGGAAGTGGCTTTAACTCTAATTTCGGAGGTTCTTCTATCGATGATTTATATCGATATCTGTCTTCTTCTTTTAGCATTTGAATTTCTTCTGTTGTTGGTTCATATCCATTAGCTATAAGTGTAGCTAACATTTCAGCTTCATCAATTGGTTCATTACCTTCTCCTAAAGAACATTCTCCTGTTCCTTGTAATTCTGGAAATTCTTCTAATAATTCTGCATGTGCATCTATAGTTTGAATATAATAACATGTATCATCTGCAGATTGCGGTTGTTGCATTGCTCTATTAGCTGAAAAGGTAACACTCTCGTCCTCTATACTTAGGGTCAATTTCTTACCGAACACGTCTATCATTGCTTTAGCCGTGTTTAAGAATGGTCTTCCTAATATGAGAGGAACTTGAGAATCTTCTTCCATGTTCAAAACAACAAAATCTACTGGAAATACTAAAGTACCAACTTTAACTAACATGTTTTCCATTATCCCTCTAGGATATTTTATTGATCTATCGGCTAGTTGTATGCTTATTCTGATTGGTTTCAATTCTCCAAGGTCTAGTTTAGCGTATAGTGAATACGGCATTAGATTTATACTAGCACCTAAGTCTGCCAATGCTTCTATTGAACTAAGACTACCCAGAAAACATGGAATTGTGAAACTTCCTGGATCAGATAGTTTTTCTGGTATCTTATTCAACAGCACTGCTGAACAATTAGCATTCATAGTAACGGTCGAGAGTTCTTCCATTTTCTTTCTATTTGAAATTAGATCTTTCAAGAATTTAGCATATCTAGGCATTCCTGAAATCACATCAATGAAAGGAAGATTTACATTTATCTGTTTAAACATATCCAAGAATTTGGATTGCTCGGCTTAAAGTTTCTCTTTCTTCATTTTACTCGGGTAAGGAAGTGGTGGTTGGTATGGTTTAACATAAGCTTTAGCCTTAACTGTGTTATCTTCATTAACCTTTTCAACTATCGGTTCTTTTTCCTTATCTTGATCAGGTTGTGGTTCTTGTGGAGTAGGAATAGCTTCATCAGAAGTTACAGGTATTTCAGGTGGTTTAAGTGTTGTACCACTTCTTGTGGTAATGGCTTTAGCTGTTTCATTCCGGGGGTTAGCATTTGTATCACTAGGTAGACTTCCCGATTTTCTTTCACCTATTAACCTTGCTAGGTTACTTACTTCTTGTTCCAGATTTTGAATAGAAGCTTGTTGATTTCTAAATGTTTGAGCATTTTGTTCATTAGTTTGTTTCTGAGATGTGAAAAACTACGTTTGAGTTTCAACTAGCTTCGTCATCATATCTTCTAAATTCGGCTTTTTATCATCGGTTTGTTGTGGTGGTTTGTTTTGAAAATTAGGTCTTTGCTGATTGTAAGTATTATTGGATACTTGTTGATTGCTAGGACCTTGTTGGTTGTTGTATGGAATATTTCTGTTATAATTCTGGTTTTGATTGTAAATCTGTCTTGGCGGTTGATAATTATTCTGATAATTATTTCCAGGCCTTTGGTTTATGTATGAAATATTCTCTCTTTGTTCCATTATTAATTCAATACTGAGACAATCTTTTGTCAAATGTGGTCCTCCACACTGCTCACAACTAATTCGTATTGAGTGGATATCTTTAGTCATCTTTTCCATTCGTCTCTCCACAGCATCTATCTTTGCGAAAATGGAATCTAAGTCATGGCTAGAATCGGCTCTAGCTGCTTTAGATGATCTAACGATATCTTTTTCTTGGTGCCACTCATGTGAGTGGGAAGCAGTGTTATCAATAATTTTGTAAGCATCAGTTTCGGTTTTCTTCATAATAGAACCACCAGCTGCTATATCTATGTCTTTCCTTGTAGTGATGTCGCATCCTTGGTAAAATATTTGTACTATTTGACAGGTGTCTAAACCATGTTGCGGACATCCTCTTAATAACTTTCCATATCTTGTCCACGCCTCATATAGAGTTTCATTTGGCTTCTGTGTAAACGTAACAATTTCTGCTTGAAGTCTTACGGCTTTATATGCAGGAAAGAATTGTTTAAGAAATTTTTCAACTAAAACATCCCATGTATCAATCGCCCCTTCAGGTAACGATTCCAACCAATCTTTGGCTTCTCCCTTTAAAGTCCAGAGAAATAACATGAGATATATCTGTTCATCCTTCACTTCTCTTATTTTAAATAGAGTGCAGATCCTATTAAAGGAACGAAGATGTTCATTTGGATCTTCCTTCGGCGCACCACTAAATTGGCATTGATTAGTCACCATGCGTAGAATTTGTCCTTTGATTTCATAATCTGGCGCATTAATGTCTGGATGAGTAATTGCGTGACCTTGGCCAGTGCGTTTAGCTCTCATTCTGTCTTCCATACTTAAAGGTTCCAGATTCTCCATAATTGAATTTGATGAATCGGAATCACTAGAGGATTCTGATTTAATGGTTCGTTCCTCAACAATCTCTGTTTGAATGATTCGTGGTTCCGGAGGAAAATTTAATGGTTCAGGATCTACGAATCGTTCCTGAATATTCTCCGGATTCTCAATTGTGAGGTCGGGTTCAAAAAATGGATTATCGGAAATTTGAACTGGAGTACTTGGTCGACTGGATGACGATTCTAAAGAAAAATCAACGGCAGTAATATTTGCTAAATGTCTTGATCTAGTTACAGGTGGTGAACGTACAAAAGGTGGTGAACGTCTTGCTCGGTGCATTCACTGAATATCCTATTAGTTTTTAAAAGGAAAGAAAAATTATAATAAGTTATCCAATCAATAGAATTTTCTGATTTTGCCCACGTTTCGAATAGCCAAAAGATGCAGCAGAGGGGCAGGATTCGTTTGGTCTCAATATAATTGAGGACTGTTTGGCTCCAATAACCCGGTCCACGTACAAATCCAACTATTACTACGAACCAGAAAATTTTGATGTCTATCAATTTAACCACTTAAAATAAATTTTCGTAATTTTAAGAAATTTAGATAAGAAGTAGAATAAAAATCTATGTCCTAAAACTAGAATAGCGAGAAATAAGAAAGAAAAAGAGTTCGTCGGAAAAAGGTCGAAAAAGAAAAATGGTTGAAAAATAAAAGTTGACGGAAAAATAAAAGAAAGTTATAAAACTTAAAAATACTTGACTAACCTAACCTTATTACTACAACTAACTTAAAATTATAATCGCAAATTGAGATTACTAATTGGAATGATAATTGATACATAGGTAAAAGGTGTCTAAAAATATTAAAGCTTACAAGAAAAACTAAATCCCAAATGAAAATAACTTAAAAAGATACTAAAACTTAAAAAGGCGTCGCAAAATTCTAAAGTACCTAAATCTTAGTCTAAAGAAAAAGCACTTAAGGAATTCTACGGCAAAGCCTAAAAATCTAGAAGTAAAAATAACTATGGCAAAAACTAAGTTTAAAACTAAATATGAGCGAAAAATACAAATATTAAGCTAAAACGATTAAAAAGGGATAAAATATAAAAATATACAAAAAGTTGTAAAAAGTACAATTTTATAAAAATATTATTTTTATATTATTTTATAAAAGCATTTTTAAATATATAAATAAAACTAATTAAAACTTAATATAACTAAATAATTAAATATTAAATATTAATTTAATTAAAACCTAAATCTTAATTAATTAATAATAATAATTATTACACCGTATTAAATGCGATTAGGGTTTCTGTGTACCTGTGTCAGAGTGGCTCCGCGAGTCGCGGTTCCCGAAGCTGCAAACCCCGCGAGTCACGGGGTTCCAGAATTCAACTCTGGTACAGTTTGAAATTCGACTTTTTTTTTTGTTTTTTTTATTTTCTGTTTTTATATTTTCTGTTTTATATCAAAATATTTGTATAATAAAAACTTATATTTAAAAACTTAAATAAAAATAGAACTACTTTATAATTTTAAAAATATCTTAAAAATAGATTTATAAAATTTTTTTTTTTCGGTTTTTTTTATTTATAAAATATATTTATAAAATAAATTAAATAAAACTTATATTTTTACAAACTAAAGAAACTTTATAAAACTTAAATATTTATCAAACTCCTAAAAATATTTATATTTATATTTTTGTTTTTCTTTTTATATTTTCAAATAATTAAAAAACGTAAATTTTTTTACAAAAACGTATTTTTATAAAAACGAATTTTAATAAAAGTAAACTAAAAATCTTTTTTTTTTATTAGCGTTGCGCTTCCGGCTTTTAAGTGATTCGCCGGCAGCGGCGCCAAAAATATACTTGATGTTTCGTGAGGTGTATATAAAATACTATTAATTTTTACAAGAAATATTATTAAATACGATACAATTTTACACAAGATATTTATTTATTTAGAGAATGGATATACTTAAACCTTGCTACAACACTTATAGGCAGTGTACCTAATCGTACAGTAGTGTAGTTTTTAGTAAGTCCGGTTCGTTCCACAGGGAAATCTTTAAACAAAGCTTAACGCTATATTAGTTTACTTTTATAAAAATATAAATATATATATATATATATAAGTAATATTATTATTATAAAGGGGGATTTTTACCGTTTAATGACCGGTTTGTCGATTTTAAAACTTTAGTCGCAGTTAAAACCAAATGTAAAATATTAAAAATAAATACAAGACTTAAATTAAAGCGTAAAGTAAATAACGATAATGAAATTGCGAATAATAAAAGTGCGATAAAATAAACTTGCGATAATTAAAAAGTACGATAATTAAAAGTGCAATTAAATACAATAATAAAAATGCGATAATTAGAAGTGCAATTAAAAATAAAGGAAATTAAATATGAAATAAAAGAATTATGCTTATTTAAACTTCCGTAATCATGATGTTTGACGTGTTGATTTTAGTTTTATGCCCATGGGTTAATTGTCCTTTATCCTGGATTATTTAATATGTCCGTCTGGTTTTTGTCCATAACAGTCCATCAGTCATAAATATAAAGTGCGAGTATCCTCGTCAAATTATCCTTATACCCGAAGTTAAATATTCCAACTAATTGGGGACTTAAACTGTAAAAAGATTTTAATACTTTGTTTAATAATTACACCAGGATGTCGACTGAGTGTAACCCAAGGTTTTAATATTTTGTTATCAATTATACCAAGTGTCCTTGTACATAATTTCACCCCTGTTTTAATTATTCTAGTGGCTATTAATCCATTCTCGTGTCCGGTTAAATAAACGATTATTCGTACATATAAATACCCCGCCCATCGTGTCCGATCGAGTGTATATGGTAATTTATAGGGACGCCCAATTGTAAATCTTTATATTAACATTAACAAACTATCATTTAGTTAAACAAATATAAAGCCCATCAATAGCCCATAGTCTAATTTCCACAAGTGTCATTCTTTTGTCCAAACTACAATTATTGTACAAAGCCCAATTACCCAATTTTAGTAATTAGCCCAACATCATGATTACTTCGGATTAAATAAGCATAATAATAACTTAGCTACGAGACATTAAATTAAAAAGGTTGAACATAACTTACAATGATTAAAAATAGCGTAGCGTTACACGGACAGAATTTCGACTTACACCCTTACAACATTCGCTAACATACCCTTATTATTATGATTAAAATTAAAATTAAAATTAAAATTAAAATATAAATATAAATATATACGATATAGATAGAGAGATGGATATATGTTATGAAAAATGATCAGAATTCGGTTGGCTTTATAGGGAGTTTCAGACTTTGGGGCTCCGCGACTCGCGACATTTTTTGCCTTCAAACTCCGCGAGTCGCGGAGTTTGAGAATACAGCTCACACAATTTGGAGTCTTTCTTGCCGACGGTTTTTATTTATTTATATAATATATAAATAATTATAAGAATTATTTAAATATTATATTATATTTATGTGCATAGTTGACTTGTAATTTTTAGTCCGTTGCGTCGAGCGTTGAGAGTTGACTCTGGTCCCGGTTCCGGATTTTCGAACGTCCTTGCGTACAATTTAATATCTTGTACTTTGCGTTTTGAATCTTGTACTCTTGTAATTTCGAGACGTTTCTTATCAATAATTGGAACCTCTTTGATTGTATTTTGTACTTTTGAGCTTTTTGGTCGTTTGCGTCTTCAATTCGTCGAATCTGTCTTTTGTCTTCACCTTTTATTATTTAAACGAATATCACTTGTAAATAAAACAATTGCAACTAAAAGCTTGTCTTTCTTGAGGAATAATGCTATGAAATATATGTTCGTTTTTAGCATTATCAATAAAGTTCATCGGGTTTGGAATTAAATTTCTCTATTTTTATGCCCTTTCCCGTATTGTTCTCTTTTGTATTATTAAATTGTGTTGGGGTAATTTCTATAACATCATCGGAATCCTTGTCGGGATCCGATTCATCGGAGAATTGGTAATCCTCCCAATACTTTGCTTCCTTGGCGGAAACACCATTGACCATAATTAACTTTGGTCGGTTGGTTGAGGATTTTCTTCTACTTAACCGTTTTATTATTTCCCCCACGGGTTCTATTTCTTCTTCCGGTTCCGATTCTTCTTCCGGTTCTGACTCTTCTTTCGGTTCCTCTTCGGGAACTTGTGAATCAGTCCACGAATCATTCCAATTTACATTTGACTCTTCAATATTATTAGGTGAGTCAATGGGACTTGTTCTAGAGGTAGACATCTATCACATAATATCAAACGCGTTAAGAGATTAATATATCACATAATATTCACATGTTAAAAATATATAGTTTCCAACAAAATTTGTTAAGCAATCATTTTTCAAGTAAACACGGTCGAAGTCCAGACTCACTAATGCATCCTAACAAACTCGATAAGACACACTAATGCAAAATTCTGGTTCTCTAAGACCAACGCTCGGATACCAACTAAAATGTCCCGTTCTTATTGATTAAAAACGTTCCATATTAATTGATTTCGTTGCGAGGTTTTGACCTCTATATGAGACGTTTTTCAAAGACTGCATTCATTTTAAAACAAATCATAACCTTTATTTCATCAAAAAGGGTTTAAGAAGCTTTACGTAGATTATCAAATAATGATAATCTAAAATATCCTGTTTACGCACGACTATTACATAATAGTTTACAATACAAATATGTTACAACGAAATAAGTTTCTTGAATGCAGTTTTTACACAATATCATACAGGCATGGACTCCAAATCTTGTTCTTATTTAAGTATGCGACAGCGGAAGCTCTTAATAATCACCTGAGAATAAACATGCTTAAAACGTCAACAAAAAATGTTGGTGAGTTATAGGTTTAACCTATATATATCAAATCGTAACAATAGACCACAAGATAGCTTAAATTTTACTAGGAAATACTATTAAATACGATACAATTTTACACAAGATATTTATTTATTTATTGAATGGATATACTTAAACCTTGCTACAACACTTATAGGCAGTATACCTAATCGTACAGTAGTGTAATTTTTAGTAAGTCCGGTTCGTTCCACAGGGAATCTTTTTCACAAAGCTTAACGCTATATTGTAACACCCGTTTTCAGTTACGAGTTATTTCGAACGACATTCGAAATACGAGGCATGTAAGTGTATATTTGGATCCCAAATAAAGTTGGAGTTGATGTTCTAAAACCTTACCATTGGATAGTAAATCTCATTACATTTCCAACGATATTTGATTCGTCGAAAACGGAGTTACGGTTTGAAAGTTACGACCAAAACAAGTTCAGTTTCAGACTCAGTGCATTGGGACTCCGTCCAGACTTTGGGACGCCGTCCAACAATGAAGGTCAGGACGCCGTCCAAGCTTTTTGGACGCCGTCCAGAAGGCCTGACGGGCCAGCAGCTCTATTTTTACTCAAATTAAAAGGGGTGTTTGTGTCTTATCACTTGGGGGTCAGTTTTGAGCCTCTAAAACTGACCCAATGCTTATCTCTATCCTCATTTCACCTCTTCCACCCATTTCCATCTAGAGAGAGAGAGTGAGGAGCTTAGAGAGAGAGAGAGCTCCATTTGGTAGTATTGGTAAGTCTCAAATCCGAATTTCATTGTGTTAATTTGATAATCAAGTTAAGGTTTGAGTTTGTTTAAGTTGTGAAACCCGTTTAGATGACAAAGTGGGTTTATTGTGACTAGCTATTTTGATATTTTGCGGGTTTTGGGTTGGTTAATGATTTAAGCATGTTTAAGGTTTGTAAGTGGGGCATAATCACTAGTATTAGTGATTTTAGGAGTGTTGGAACTTGTAAGACCCATTTGGGGGTAAAATGGGTGAATTTGGGTTATGTTGAGATAAGGAAAACTCTAATAGCTAAGATTTAGGGTTTGGCCATGTGAATTGAAGTTGTAAGTGTTAAATTGTGTTGATTAGTCATTAATACACTTGTAAATGATGGAAGAATTGTAAATGGGTCATGTTTAGCTAAAATGGTATGTATAAGTGTTGAAATGGGTCAAATGAATTAAGGTTGACCTAAATGGGTAAAATGGGTATGAAATACCCTAAGTTTGTGTTAATTGGTGTTAGTAGACTTACATCACTAGTTTTAGTAATTAAAGATGAGTCTTGGCCATTTATGGGCGGTTTTGGGTGTAAGTGAGTTATTTAATTCTTTTGGGTCACTAAATGCTCGAGAGTGAGTATTGTGGTTAATTCCACAAGTTGTGTATTGAATGTGTACTTATATATTAGGTACCTTGCTCGAAGCATACGGAAGTGCTAAATCACCACCGACGTAATAAGGTGAGTGGAGTAATTATACGTATGTGTATATGATGTATTTATTTGTGGGTGTTATGGTATGAACCATCTAGCCGGTAGTGCCATAACATGTGTGTGATCGAGTGTGAACCACGAGCCGGTAGCACTAAAAACTAAGATGTGAACCACGAGCCGGTAGCATCGAGTGTGAACCACGAGCCGGTAGCACTATAAACTAAGATGTGAACCACGAGCCGGTAGCATCGAGTGTGAACCACGAGTCGATAGCACTATAAACTAAGATGTGAACCACGAGCCGGTAGCATCGAGTGTGAACCACGAGCCGGTAGCACTATAAAAGAGTATGACTCGAATGCGTATGGTGTGAACCACGAGCCGGTAGCACCATAGCGTTATGGTTTACCATATGGTATTGTGTATGTGTTGTAGTGTAGCATGTTATATTGTTTGAGTATATGCTATTGGTTATGCTAGCTTGCGATATTGGAGGTTATTAGCTTGATACTTAAGATGGTTTGCTAATTATGTTGCTAGCATGTATGCGGTATGTGAGTAAGTGTATGCAAGTAGGTACATTATATATGTATATGTATAATTATTGCATTCACTAAGCGTTAAGCTTACCCCTCTCGTTGTTTACCTTTTACAGGTATTGTGTTATTGATGCTAGCTAGTTGTTACACTAGACGTGCAGGAGCGGTTGGGCTTGATGGGGTAGCTTTCGGATAATTGGACGCGGATGGGGGTTTTGGTAGTCCCCGGGATTATGCTCTTGGTATCGGGTTGGGTTGCAGAGTTCTAATCCGTCTAAAGAGATAAATGGGTCGAAACTGCTACTTTATTTGTAAAACGGGTCATTGTGAGCCCGGGGTTGTAAAACTTGTTTTTATGGTGGCAATATCTTAGTTTTACTTAATATGTCATATTGTGAAAATGGTTTCGTTGAAAAGTGTCGGGGAGCGAGTTTTTCGCTAGCGTGTAAACAAAAAAACTGATCAGTACTTTTTAGTTCATTGGGACGCCGTCCCAAATCCTTGGACACCGTCCCAGTCATAAAGGCTGGACGTCGTCCCGATTTCTGGACGCCGTCCAGATGGGCAGTCACAGAAATTTTTTTTTGTGTCGTGTTTTTGGTAAATTGATGTCGGGTTGTTACAAGTGGTATCAGAGCATAGTCTAAGGGAATTAGGTGACCTTGGAATAGGTGCCTAGTCTTAGACTTATTGGCGGTTGTGCGTTATTTGCGGGACTTGTAGGAATACGGGTCGGATTAAGATTTGTTAGTGCCTTAGAGTAGGTGACTAACTAGGACTTGTGTTTATCCAATGCGGGATTATTTGGGGCCTTATTTCGTGTATAAATTAGTGCCTTAGATTACTAGTGCCTAATGTAAGTAGGCGGACTTGAACGTTGTTTAGTGATAGTCACCTAGGTTGTAGGTTGACTGGTGTTGCGGTGTACTTGTGTATACTTATTATTATATTGTATATATGTGTATATATATACAGGTATCTAATGGTGCGGTGTCCTAGGGACGAATCTATTGGAGAGATTCAAATAATTGGCGGTTTTTGAGTGATCGAGTTCGCGGTAAGGACTTTGGTCATTCGGGTACTAGGAGTTATCGCGTGTTATCTTGTGTGAATGTTGCGTTAGTCCAGGTAAAGTACTTTGCGTGACCATGTGAAAATGGTAAGGTACGCATTTGTAATAGTGATTGATCACCATTATTACGAAAGTGTATCTTGACCCCAAGCATGACATGACAAGTACCGAACGGAGGAAACGTGGCATGGTTGGGGTAGAACGGGACGAATTAGGAATCTTTTATTGGTTCCTAGGATATAGTGGTCTCGAGTGATGTGCTTGTTGTCACATCGAGTTCTTTGCGAGTTGGGAAGTGTTACTGTGGATTCGTTTAGTTAAGTGAGTGAGCCAACTCACGAGTTTGGTGCATGCTTAGTCACACTAAGTAGTGGGTGCATTTTGAGATTTGTCATTCGTTGAAGTTACTCATCGTAACTATGATGACCGATTTACGTGTGCATGTGTGCGACGAGGACTTGAATTCCGTAATGGAATGCGACAAGTCTAATGATTGTGGTTTGAGTTACACTCGGTAGAGTATATGGTTAGAGAATCGTGTTAGGATTCTTGTTGTGAGTCGCCTTGGAATTGGCAAATCGGGAAGTCTTTGGGTCATTAAGCTCATGGGAGTGGGACCCGTATGACGACGGTTGCGTTAGTGTGTTGTGGATTATAGGGTAACATTCCTAATGGAATATCCCTTGTAGTAGTGGTTTTATCGAGGTATGGAAGGATGTAAGACTTGGTGTTTCTAAGCATCTCCTTAGTGTTGGATGAAAGGTTTCGTTAGGCTTTATCGTTTTGACCTTGTGGAAATTGTGGGTAGCGTGTGATCACTAGAAACTTTCGATAAGACAATAAACTGTAAGATTTTTCGGGTAAGTATGGCTTCGGGCCATTATTGTGGAGAGATGGGCGACATCGGGTGTATGGAACATAAAAAAAAATCGATTTTCTAAAATTCATTTGATTGTGGTGGGAGTCTGCATGACACTGCGTCAGGTGCCTTTTTATACCTACTAGTGTAATGTTCAACTCCGGTAGTGGTGTGATCACTTTGTGCTTAGGGTGCCCGTGAGATACCCTTGGAAGCATCGGAGATTATAATAGTGATCGACGGGTGATAGTAATACGACAGTTGCAAAAGTCGAAGTTTAAGAGCATTGTGATGAATACTTCTTATGAAGTGACGAGTGAGCAAATCTTGTTGCTCTTAAGTGATAGACGGGTAAAGATGACCGGTGAGCCGGTGACGGACTTAATGGTCGGTTAGTCCGAAGGGTTTTGATGAAGTGTTGATATTGTGGTGGACGCAATTATGGTGTCAGAATTGGTCACTCTTCTCCATGAGAGTGAGCAATTGTTGATAACGATTCGTCAAGTGGAAGGTCGGGTGATCTCGACCGAGAATCACGACTAAGTAAGCGGCGTGACATATGCCTAGGCTTAGAGGCATATGTAAGACTTTGGTGGAGTTTGCTTTTCGAACGATTAAGGTAGTTAGTTGTGAATTGTGGTATGAAGGTTCGATTTCATCGTGTGTACGACGTCTCAAGTGATTGTGCATGTCGGCTCTGAGAGCTTAAAGTGAATTTGCGGTGAATTGATGTTTATGACCAACGGTGACAATGGTCAGGTGTGACGTGGAATTTCAATTCCGCGGGATGTTATCATCTTGGCGGTGAGAATAGGGAGATAAATCCTAAGTGGGGGAGTTTTTACTGTCGCCCGAGGAAAACTTCAGTGGTGTCATGTATAGTGAAATGTCGGAGCGTACCGTGCTAAGCCTCAATAGGTATTCGGAGTTCCTAACGAGGAAGAGTGACAGGTTGCTAATGTCGACTCGAGATCGTGCTTTACGATTGTGAGTTACAACTCTGGAATGTTATGCGTGAAGATTGTGATGATGGGATCGAAGGAAGTGTAAGACTTCCTATGTAAGGTGGTCGTGTAGTACCAATGTGCGATATGAGACCAAATGTGAAGTTTGAGATCCCAGAGAGAGAGAATGAAGTTGTCATTGCGGGTTCTCCCGTAGTGAAAAATCTGGGTTATCGTGAAACCCGGACAGTATAATTGAATGAGAACAAGTTCGATATCGTGACGAATATCGTATTTTCCCTATCGGGAAAAGCAATCGTGGAGATTGTCAGTGGATTATTCCACTTTATGGACGAATGTGAGGAGGAGAGTGTCGATTTTGACTGCCTCACATCGAGACACGCATATGTTGTTTGTTTGCGAGAGTGTGCTCCCTAGTGATGCGACTGTTAGTTGCATTGAAATATTGAGACCATCCTTAACGGACGGTCTAGGTAGGAAAGTTCACCCGGCGTGGTGAATATTTTTGTGAGTCGTGTGGCGAATTGCGAAAATTTTGTGATGATGATTCGCCGTTGATGGGATTTTGGTATACGAATAGCTTCTATACTAGTACTAGGAAGCCGTATTGTATGGTTCAGAGGAGAAACCCTATGACGATGTGTTGATGTTTCGTCTAATTCGTGGTGTATTATTGTCGTCCTGGATTAATCCAGTGACGTATAAGTCGTGTGTGGATCGATCGAGGGGAAAGTGGTGCTTCTTAAGTGTTATTGCGGGGTTATTAAAAATTTTTTTCGTTGAAGGAATGATCCGGTGTAGAGCCGGAGGGAGTTTGGTTCTTGGCCTAAAGAATATTCAGGAATGATCGGTCGAGTATTACGGTTATGAACCGAATGAGTACGAAATTTTAAGGAAGTATGAATCCTTCTCGATTTGGATTAATGTAAGACTTGGTTCGCGGCGTAGTGAATTTAGAAGATCGCATAGGGCGATATAGTTATGGATGACGCTTGTTGCGTGTTGCAGCCGTGAGAACTTGAAGGAAAATGTGGTATTTTTCGTATTTCCTAAATGGAAATTCTGGACGATGAGTGTATGAGATATCGTTTATTGCGGTAGTACACGCTAGTGATCATTAGCGTGTGGTGGGATCTTAGAATTCACGGATGATGTTATGGATGACGGGCTTGGTTATGTTTCGTAAGATCGTGAGGCGTGACGACAATGTTTGTCGGCAAATTGTTCTACTCTTAGGACGATTGTGAAGTGTATGGTATGAGTTTGGATACTCGGCGTAGGAGCAACGGTTACGGTTGTTTCGACTCGTGGGTTAATTACCCAATATTATTGTATTATGATGCATTAGTGCACGAAGCGAGAGTGCGGATGCAAGTACTACTTGTGTGACTCCGCATTGGAAGCGGAGATGTTCGAGGTAGAACTGTTTAACTTCTATTATAGGTGCGGATCACGAGGACGTGATCCAATTTAAGTGGGGGAGAGTTGTAACACCCGTTTTCAGTTACGAGTTATTTCGAACGGCATTCGAAATACGAGGCATGTAAGTGTATATTTGGATCCCAAATAAAGTTGGAGTTGATGTTCTAAAACCTTACCCTGGGATAGTAAATCTCATTACGTTTCCAACGATATTTGATTCGTAAAAAAACGGAGTTACGGTTTGAAAGTTACGACCAAAACAAGTTCAGTTTCAGACTCAGTGCATTGGGACTCCGTCCAGACTTTGGGACGCCGTCCAACAATGAAGGTCAGGACGCCGTCCAAGCTTTTTGGACGCCGTCCAGAAGGCCTGACGGGCCAGCAGCTCTATTTTTACTCAAATTAAAAGGGGTATTTGTGTCTTATCACTTGGGGGTCGGTTTTGAGCCTCTAAAACTGACCCAATGCTTATCTCTATCCTCATTTCACCTCTTCCACCCATTTCCATCTAGAGAGAGAGAGTGAGGAGCTTAGAGAGAGAGAGCTCCATTTGAGGAGGAAGAAGGGTGAATCGGGTCAAGTCGCGAGAGTTAATGTTGTTCACCTTGTTCACGGCTACATTTTAGTAGTATTGGTAAGTCTCAAATCCGAATTTCATTGTGTTAATTTGATAATCAAGTTAAGGTTTGAGTTTGTTTAAGTTGTGAAACCCGTTTAGATGACAAAGTGGGTTTATTGTGACTAGCTATTTTGATATTTTGCGGGTTTTGGGTTGGTTAATGATTTAAGCATGTTTAAGGTTTGTAAGTGGGGTATAATCACTAGTATTAGTGATTTTAGGAGTGTTGGAACTTGTAAGACCCATTTGGGGGTAAAATGGGTGAATTTGGGTTATGTTGAGATAAGGAAAACCCTAATAGCTATGATTTAGGGTTTGGCCATGTGAATTGAAGTTGTAAGTGTTAAATTGTGTTGATTAGTCATTAATACACTTGTAAATGATGGAAGAATTGTAAATGGGTCATGTTTGGCTAAAATGGTATGTATAAGTGTTGAAATGGGTCAAATGAATTAAGGTTGACCTAATTGGGTAAAATGGGTATGAAATACCCTAAGTTTATGTTAATTGGTGTTAGTAGACTTACATCACTAGTTTTAGCAATTAAAGATGAGTCTTGGCCATTTATGGGCGGTTTTGGGTGTAAGTGAGTTATTTAATTCTTTTGGGTCACTAAATGCTCGAGAGTGAGTATTGTGGTTAATTCCACAAGTTGTGTATTGAATGTGTACTTATGTATTAGGTACCTTGCTCGAAGCATACGGAAGTGCTAAATCACCACCGACGTGATAAGGTGAGTGGAGTAATTATACGTATGTGTATATGACGTATTTATTTGTGGGTGTTATGGTATGAACCATCAAGCCGGTAGTGCCATAACATGTGTGTGATCGAGTGTGAACCACGAGCCGGTAGCACTATAAACTAAGATGTGAACCACGAGCCGGTATCATCGAGTGTGAACCACGAGCCGGTAGCACTATAAACTAAGATGTGAACCACGAGCCGGTAGCATCGAGTGTGAACCACGAGCCGGTAGCACTATAAACTAAGATGTGAACCACGAGCCAGTAGCATCCAGTGTGAACCACGAGCCGGTAGCACTATAAAAGAGTATGACTCGAATGCGTATGGTGTGAACCACGAGCCGGTAGCACCATAGCGTTATGGTTAACCATATGGTGTTGTGTATGTGTTGTAGTGTAGCATGTTATATTGTTTGAGTATATGCTATTGGTTATGCTAGCTTGCGATATTGGAGGTTATTAGCTTGATACTTAAGATGGTTTGCTAATTATGTTGCTAGCATGTATGCGGTATGTGAGTAAGTATATGCAAGTAGGTACATTATATATGTATATGTATAATTATTGCATTCACTAAGCGTTAAGCTTACCCCTCTCGTTGTTTACCTTTTACAGGTATTGTGTTATTGATGCTAGCTAGTTGTTAGACTAGACGTGCAGGAGCGGTTGGGCTTGATGGGGTAGCTTTCGGATAATTGGACGCGGGTTGGGGTTTTGGTAGTCCCCGGGATTATGCTCTTGGTATCGGGTTGGGTGTAGAGTTCTAATCCGTCTAAAGAGATAAATGGGTCGAAACTGCTACTTTATTTGTAAAACGGGTCATTGTGAGCCTGGGGTTGTAAAACTTGTTTTTATGGTGGAAATATCTTAGTTTTACTTAATATGTCATATTGTGAAAATAGTTTCGTTGAAAAGTGTCGGGGAGCGAGTTTTTCGCTAGCCTGTAAACAAAAAAACTGATCAGTACTTTTTAGTTCATTGGGACGCCGTCCCAAATCCTTGGACGCCGACCCAGTCGTAAAGGCTGGACGCCGTCCCGATTTCTGGACGCCGTCTAGATGGGCAGTCACAGAAATTTTATTTTTTGTCGTGTTTTTGGTAAATTGATGTCGGGTTGTTACATATATTAGTTTTATTTTATAAAAATACAAATATATATATAAGTAATATTATTATTATTAAGGGGGTTTTTACCGTTTAATGACCGGTTTGTCGATTTTAAAAACTTTAGTTGCAGTTAAAACATAATGTAAAATATTAAATAAATAAAAGACTTAATTTAAAGCGTAAAGTAAATAACGATAATGAAATTGCGATAAATAAAAGTGCGATAAAATAAACTTGCGATAATTAAAAAGTACGATAATTAAAAGTGCAATTAAATACAATAACAATAAAAGTGTGATAATTAGAAGTGCAATTAAATATAAAATAAAGGAAATTAAATATGAAATAAAAGAATTATGCTTATTTAAACTTCCGTAATCATGATGTTTGACGTGTTGATTTTAGTTTTATGCCCATGGGTTAATTGTCCTTTGTCCTGATTATTTAATATGTCCGTCTGGTTTTTGTACATAACAGTCCATCAGTCATAAATATAAAGTGCAAGTGTCCTCGTCAAATTATCCTTATATCCGAAGTTAAATATTCCAACTAATTGGGGACTTAAACTGTAACAAGGTTTTATTACTTTGTTTAATAATTACACCAGGATGTCGACTGAGTGTAACCCAAGGTTTTAATACTTTATTATCAATTATGCCAAGTGTCCTTGTACATAATTTCACCCCTATTTTAATAATTCTAGTGACTATTAATCCATTCCCGTGTCCGGTTAAATGAACGATTATTCGTACATATAAATACCCTTCCCATCGTGTCCGATCGAGTGTATATGGTTATTTATAGGGACGTCCAATTGTAAATCTTTATATTAACATTAACAAACTATCATTTAGTTAAACAAATATAAAGCCCATTAATAGCCCATAGTCTAATTTCCACAAGTGTCGTTCTTTTGTCCAAACCCCAATTATGGTACAAAGCCCAATTACCCAATTTTAGTAATTAGCCCAACATCATGATTACTTCGTTTTAAATAAGCATAATAATAACTTAGCTATGAGACATTAATGTAAAAAGGTTGAACATAACTTACAATGATTAAAAATAGCGTAGCGTTACACGGACAGAATTTCGACTTACACCCTGACAACATTCGCTAACATACCCTTATTATTAAGATTAAAATTAAAATTAAAATTAAAATTAAAATATAAATATAAATATTTATGTATACATATTGAGAAAGAGAGATTTTTTAGGATATATTTTTCGTCGAACTGCGTTGGCTTTTATAGGAATTTGAGTCCAGGTGAACTACGCGAGTCGCGTAATTTTTTGCCTTCCGGAGTTTGAAATTACAGCTCACCCAGCTTTGGCTCTTTGTTTGCCGACGATTTATAAATATATTATAATATATATATTAATTTTAAGAATTAATTATATATTATATTATATTTATATACATAGTTAACTTGTAATTTTTAGTCCGTTGCGTCGAGTGTTGAGAGTTGACTCTGGTCCCGGTTCCGGATTTTCGAATGTCCTTGTGTACAATTTAATATCTTGTACTTTGCGTTTTGAATCTTATACTCTTGCAATTTTGAGACGTTTCTTATCGATAATTGAAACCTCTTTGATTGTCTTTTGTACTTTTGAGCTTTTTGGTCGTTTGCGTCTTCAATTCGTTGAATCTGTCTTTTGTCTTCATCTTTTTATTATTTAAACGAGAATCACTTGTAAATAGGACAATTGCAACTAAAAGCTTGTCTTTCTTGAGGAATAATGCTATGAAATATATGTTCGTTTTTAGCATTATCAAATATTCCCACACTTGAGCGTTGCTTGTCCTCAAGCAATATAGTCTTGAAATACTAGAATCACTTCTTTATTCTTCACACTTTGTACATCAGTGATTTCTATACGGCGGTATAAACAATGGTAGTAGCGATATGGTTTACAGTCCCACATGACTATAAAATTTAGATCCATTAAGGAAATTGGATCTTTATGAAAACATTTGATCTTTTGAAAATTAAATCTAGTTTTTTACCCTAGATAATTTTTTCGGAATAACCCTTCACCGGTGTTTGCAAACTATTTTTATGGGTTGTGTGGGTTTCAGATTTGAAAATTTTAGCTCAACACTTGTGGTTTTGTGTTACCCACTTGCTAACCTTGTATTAGGAAAGCAACACGTCCAGTTCACTTGTCCCGTATATTATCTTTGGATAAACTACCGTCCGGTTGTAAAGGAAAGTGTAGAACAAGCAACTGTTAAGGCAATGTCCCCTGACATGCTTTTAATTATGGTCTATAACGTGTCGGACGCAATTACTATCCTTGGTAGGAGCAATAGTAAACCTCACCCTTATAATTTTTTCTGTCTGGCACAAGGTCTTGTCTTTAACCATGCTATGCAACCACCGTTCTTACGGTTGACACCCGATTTGGTTCAGATGACCTAATGAATTCCAGGTGAATTCCTAGGATTTTACGTTCAATGGTAATGAACGCATTGAAAATGGGTTTTCAGAAAACAAATCGGTTTGTAATTTGATCAAAATATTTTTCTCGTTCAAGCTCGAGTTTAGATATCATTGAATTCCATGAGTTTGAATTCTCAATCTTTAAGGTCAATCTCAAGGATTGAGTAATATCAGGCTTATAAGCTGATTTTTAATCTTTAAGGAGATTATCCTTTCTGGAGATCTGATTCATTAGTCTTATCAAGCTAATTTGCACGGTGCCCCCCATTTTACGAGATAAATCCTTCTCATGGTTAGGATAAATCTGACCACTTGGCGACCCTGTTTTATGCTGAGGTCCGTGGATTTCCTGCTGATTTTAGAGATGACTTTTCTAGATTTTTCATCAACCTACAGCTGGTCTGGACGACAACTTCCTGACCTAAATCAAGAAGCGCGTTTCTTTTTCGGAAGACTTTACTTCCTTTTAATGATGGAATTGATTCATCTTGTAGATCCATCTCTTCTTTTCTTTCATCGGGTAAAACAGTTTAGTTTAGTCCAAAGCAAAAGTATTTTCAGTTATTTGTTACAGAAATATGTGACATATGTTTAAAATAACTTGGTAAATTTTCCCACGCTTGGCTTTTATTTTCCTTTTTATTGTCCTCTATTCGATTTTAAATGAATTCTAACATTTTAGTTTGTTTCTCAATTTATGTCCTTTCCAAGGTAACAATAATTTCGGTGTTAACACCTAGTTTTATCGTTCATAAATATGTATAAACATGATTTTGAGTTCATTTAATTGAAAATTTTTACTAGAATTGGGTAGTCAGTATATAAGATTAGGGCTGTTCTTTATTATCAGAGAGCACTAGATTCTAATACAACTACTACTTTACTAGTATTTTTAATTACCAAGTGTTTAAGATAAAAATTTTTAAAATCCAAAAGAATTTAACCCCTTCCCACACTTAAGATCTTGCAATGCCCTCATTTGCAAGAAATCAGTAACAATTTAAATTATTGAGGGTGATTAGCGTAGAAATGATTAAATTTTACCAAAGTTTCCAAACATATTGTTGTTTGTGTTGAATGATAAATGGTGCACATCATTTGTTCATTCCGTCTTGTTGTTATTTCACATATATTTTGTATCTTGTCGTCAAAATTAGTTGCTTTTGCTGAACTTAATGCCAGTCTTTGAAAATGCGTTGTTTTATCCTGTTGTATACATAAGATAAACTGCAAACATATATACATATTCTTGAAGTTTGGTATATTACCCCACATTCAAAAATTATTAAAATCTAATAATAAAAGTTAGAAAATTATAAAAACTAATACAATTCCAACATAAGTATTAAATGTATCAACATTACAAATAATAAAATAAATAAAACTAAGTACACTAGGGATGATACTGATACCAGTAGGGGTTCCATGCATAACCGTATGTGTTATAGAATGCTTCGGCTGGGTTATACGTAGGATACGGTGGTTGGATCTCTATAGACCAAGGAGGAAATACGGGCGATGGAGTAGGAATATAGTTTCTACCTACATGTTGGCAATGAGCTATGATTTGGTTTTGATGAACTTGCCAATCTTCAAATGCTCGATGTCTAGCATTTTCATACTCTTGTGAAGCTATAAACCTTTACATTTCTGTCATTTCATTTCCCCCTCCCACATTTCCTGGATGTTGGTTTCTCTCAACCTGTGGATGTCTACCATGGTATTGTACTGTGGCGTTATTTTACCTCTTCAAAACCTTCGTACCATGGTATACATTTAAACCTATTGTATAGCGGGGTTCTGGTTCTTCGACTAATAATTCCCCCCCTCCCCCCCCCCCCCCGACTTATATCCACACCGAGATATTCAGCAATCAAAGTAATAAATATACCACCTCCTATTATGCTATGCGGTCTCATCCCCCTAACCATAGCTGATAAATAATAACCCACACAATAAGGTATACTTACAGCGCTTTGTGGGTCTTGAATACACATGTGGTAAAACAAATCCTGTTCATTTACCTTTTCCTTATTCTTACCTCGTTGTGTAATCGAATTGGCTAAAAACCTATGAATTACTCTTAACTCTGCTCTATCTATATCCAAATAAGAGTAATTTCCCCCTTTAAATCGGTGATGACTACTCATTTGACTCCATACACCATGCGTATCAAAATTTTCGTCTATCTTTCTACCATTTAGTATCAACCCTCTACAATCGGCAGACGCTAACTCCTCAGGCGTATATATACGTAAAGCCTGAGCCATGTCTAGTAAAGACATGTGGCGCATCGAACCTCCTAACAAAAATCTAATAAAAGATCGATCGGTTAAACTAACTACCCGATCATTTATTTCTATACTACACAATAATTCTTCACACCATACTTTATATACAGGTCTACGCATGTTGAATAAACGTACCCAATCGTTAAAAGTAGAATTACCATACCTCTGTGTAAGTAATTCCCTAATTGGCCCGGCCAATTCTACAGCTTCTAACGGTCCCCATTCTATTACCCTAGGTACTTCAACAACTTTAGAATGAAGAGTATGCAAGCCCCTTTGGTATTTTGGATAATCTATCCAACGTCTGTCAAATCTCAAGTTCGGGTGCAACTCTTCCAAGTGCATATCTGAAAATGTCATAACTGGATGAGGTATATCTTGTTTATAATAGCTATCAACATCCTGTTGTTTCGCATTCTCAGGAGGAGCATTGCGAGCTTGGGATGAAGATTCACCCCTTTCAGTCTGCAAAACACATCAAACACAATTTTTGTGCATCCAAATATGCATTAGTGTCAGCAAAATCATCAATCAAAATAATTACAATGACATGTTCAATTTATATCAAACTTAAGCTCATTTTCATATTTTTATCAAATCTACACTTTTTCAAATAAGCATATACGAAAATGTTCGCCAAGTTCATAAGCATTCAACTCAAATAACATGTCAAAATAATCATTACTAGCAATTAAACAAGTTTCAAATGGCATTATCTTTTAAAAATCAAGTTCATGAATTTTAGACTTGAAAAAGTCCACTTTAATTCTCAAAATCATGTTTAGGCTCAAAGTTTGGATCATTTAACTATCTAAATATGTTACACTACTTAATTTAGCAACAATTCATGACAAAAATCGGCCATAACCTGTTTATATCAAAAAGCCCCAAATTACTCAAGAACACAAACCTTAGATTACTCAAAATTTGAAGTTTAAGGCTTCTAATCATGTTAA